>NC_137615.1:18361629-18531629 GCF_963280865.1 Gymnoscopelus braueri
AAGAGACAGAGGGGGGAGAGGGGTGAAAGAGACAGCAGGAGAGAGAGTGAGAGAGATAGAGGGGGGAGAGATAGGGAAAGAGATGGGGAAGAGAGAGAGATGGGGGGAGAAAGGGAAAGAGATGGGGGAGGGGAGACAGAGATAGTGGGGGAGAGAGAGAGGGAGAGTGATAGATAGAGGGGGGAGAGGGAGGGATGGATGGAGAGAATAGAAACTTGGTTCGTGCCAGTGGTATAAAAAACTGAGCGTGAACTGAGGCGAACCAAGAATGTTCTAGAAGCAAAGTGAAGTGAGACAGGTCCTATCTATGTCTTTAAAGACTGTATACGTAATGATGCTCAGGGTTACATCTGCAGTTCCCACACAGACCAATGACCTAGAAAGTTAATCTTTAGTAGGGAGGCACACAGATTCAAAGGCATGGCATTGTGTTCTTGACATCTTGGCTGGCAGTTCTGTACCGTATGTTAGCATCTATCTGGTATGGGCGGTGAATGTTTATACGAAATCAAACTGACGTGACTTTCTGATATGCACCGTAAAATCCTCAGGGAGCGTCCCTTTACAGGTCCATTTGGATCCGTTTTCTACACTCTTGGAGTTCAGTTAACAAAGAGGATTTTACTGATCTCCATAATGTATTTGAAACTCTCTAGAGGCACATTTTCATGGGAATCATCCAGTGAGCAGTAAGACCTGATTTATACTTTGTTGCACAGCGCGGCGTCCCTTGTCGAAAAGTTGCAGATCTACAAGCTCACAAGTGATGAAAATCAGGCTTGCATAAAGCGAATCAGGCTTGGATGTGATGCGAATCAGGCTTGAATAAAAGTGCACGGAGCTCGAGGATGAAAGGGCAAGCAGAGACCATGACCTGCTGAAAACCTCCTGCACATCATCTGACATCAAAGAGGGCGAAAGAGAAGACCCAGCTAGAAAATCTGAGAGGGGAAATCCACAGGAAGCAGAAAGGAGAGATATGGGAAGAGCGTGTGTGTGTGTGTGTGTGTGTGTGTGTGTGTGTGTGTGTGTGTGTGTTGGGGGGTGGGGGGGGGTAAAAAGGGGCTAGAGAGTGTCTGTAAACCCTAAATTGAGACACAAGGATAGCATGGACAAAGGATTCCTAATAAGGTTGTAACTGGCAGCCTCAAAGCGTCGGTCCTAGAATAAGCTGCCAGGAAACTTTCCCCTGTAACTTCTCTTCTATGAACACGGAGAGCAGAAACAAACAGGCGACGTACGGCCCGTATTCAGAAAGAACCAATGTGTGGGAGAAGACGAGGAAGCGTTGTGACTAGTGGGGGGTACAGCAGAGCTAACTTTGAACCCGAAAAACATAAACATCGATGGGTAGGATACGTATATGCCGTATATAGACTTGTGCATAATGTGCCGTGTATGAAAGGATCTCCATTTTAGCGCTAGTCATGTCCTTCTAGTTTCCATTAGGCCCACACATCAGTGTTTGTGTTTGCCATCATTTTTATGGTGTTATGCACACACACACACACACACACGCACACACACACACACACACACACACACACACACACACACACACACACACACACACACACACACACACACACACACACACACACACACACACACACACACACACACACACGGTCGCACACACACACGGTCGCACACACACACACACACACACACACACACACACACACACACACTCTCTCTCTCTCTCTCTCTCTCTCTCTCTCTCTCTCTCTCTCTCTCTCTCTCTCTCTCTCTCTCTCTCTCTCTCTCTCTCTCACTCTCTCCCCCCCAGTCACATTGTTCAAGGCTGCTCGGTGGGAGGGGTTTTGCTCTTGCCTGTGATTGGCAGAGGTACGGTACAGTAGGGAGTGACAGTAGTAGACAGTGAATTGGATTTTGGGCACTGATTAGATTATTGATTCACTGAACATTGGATGAGTTGCATCACATGAGGCAGTAGCACATGATGATGATAATGATGCAACATCAACAACACATCCGCTGGAAAGCTGTCCAAGGAGGGCAAAATAAGTAATAAACCGTACCGTACCAATGTACAGTAGCTCTTACAATACTTACATTTCGTTGCTGTCGGGCAGAAACCTCTTATCTCCATATTCTAACTTTTTGTGTTTTTTTCGTAAAAATAATGCCCTACTTGATCTACAGCGTCATACAAAAGCATAAAAAGTTGCAGATCTACAAGCTTGTAGATCTGCTACTTTTGCAATTTCTTAGCCTGAATCCTGAAAAGTTACTGTTTTGGACATATGAGGTTTCCACCCGACAGAGACATATTTTTACATTAATTTTGGTCTTCTGCTTTACTTTGCTTTTGCTTACTCTGCTTCAAGAGGTATGGGAACACTGTAGACCAGTGGTTCTCAAACAGTGTGCCAATTTTGTGGGATTTTGTGAAAACCACACATCATTATCACACATATAAAGAAAAAAGTGAAAGTAGCTTATCTACAAGCTCAACGCATCGCATTGCAATGCCCTGAGGGGCCGAATTATGAACTTGAAGATCTGCTATTTCCACAATTTTTGTTTATAATAATTGTTTATTAATTCTTCCACCACTGAGTGTTAGTAAGTCATTTTATCTGTCTGTCCCCAGGTGAGAATTTGTGGGTGATTGCGTGAGTGACAGCCCACCGGCTCATTATGGCTCAGGTGCTGCATATGGACCCCACCTTCCCAGGTACTGTACATTGTGTACAACTCACAGTTTTGTTGCTGTCGGGCAGAAACCTGGTATCTATTGTTACTTTTTATGGGGTTTTTTTCATTGTACAAGGGTGTCATGCAAGAGTATAGCAAAACAATGGCTGATGTCTCTAGCTCACGACATACTGTGAGCTCGTAGATCTGCTATTTTTGCAATTTTTTAAACGATTGAAAGTAGCTAATTCTGGAGAGCTTGTGACTAAATAATATTGGAGGTTATTTTTTCCATTTCCTGAAAAGAAACAGTTTTGGACAGGTTTCCACCCGACACCGACAATTTATTCTTTTCAATTCATAATGGTCAATGTAACCGAGATGTATGAATGCCTGTCTTATCAGCGCTTAGCTTCCCGAAATTCCATGTAATTTCAGAGTTACAGTATGATATTCTAAGCCTTGTCATGGTCAGGCTGTACTGTACTGCAGCATTCCACGTAATGTTGTTTGTCCCTAATTTGGAGATCCCTTCAGGGTGAACGCACAGAACGTAAACACACAGCAGCCCCTGAGATAATGCTATTTTCTGAAGTCTGAGTCGGAGATTAGACGTCAGATTTCCGTCTGTTTAAACTCGATTTCCTTCCCCCTCAGGGAAGCTTAACCCGCCCGCGCCCCCGTCCCGGCATGGCAAGGAGCAGGAGGCACCGTACTCGGTGGAGACGCCCTACGGCTACCGTCTGGACCTCGACTTCCTCAAATATGTCAACGACATCGAGAAGGGCAACACCATCAAGAGGGTGCCCATGCAGCGCCGGCCGCGCTACGGCTCCCTGCCCCGCGGCTCCACGGGCTACACGGGCTCCTGGTGGACCTCCACGGAGTCGCTGTGCTCCAACGCCAGCGCGGACAGCCGGCACTCCTCGTTCTCGTACTGCGCCCCGGGCTTCCACTCCTCCCAGAGGCCCGGCTTCAGCACCGCGCGCGTGGAGAAGACCCTGCTGGACGCCCGCAGGAAGCTGGAGGAGGAGAGAGAGGCGCGCCGCTTCTCCAACCTGGGCAGCATGCACAGCAGGTTCATTGATTGCACTGGGATCTTATTGTTACAAATGGACAGAATGTTATTTTAGATCAGTCGTTCTCTAAAACGTTTTCATGTCAAGGCCCCTTAAATTGTATTTGGCCATTGGAACCCCCATCTGAAAAGTTTTTGTAGAGACCCCGTAAGAGAAGATTTGTATTGTTATAAATGTTATAAATGATTCCACATAATCTTTCTAGATTTTTCTAAATATTATTATTAAGTATAAATTAGGGTTCAAGTGGTTTAACAGATTCTGATGCTATGATCAACTCATTTAGCTGGGGACCCGTTGGAACCCCCTCAAGGACCCACTTTGAGAACCGCTGTTGTTTAGACAGATGCTAGGTTCATTGTGGGGACCCCCTCGAAAACTGCATCTCAAGGGGCTTATCCTCTAGTGACATTTCAAAATAAAATAAACTGTTTACCTGGTGTCCTAGCTCAGTGGTTCTCAACCTGTGGGTCGGGACCCCAGGGGGTCCCTACATGATTTTGGGGGGGTCCCCAGATGACAGTGAAGTGACAATTTAAGGGCTGTTGAGACCTTTTTAAAACTTAAAAAAGAATTCTGTCAGGACAACTCATAAATGGATAAAGACAACTCATGAAGGATAAGATATATTTATTGAATATAAAATGAGCAATATATTTATTATGGTTTGTCGATGAATTGGATCTGCGTTTAGGTACTCTGATAAAGCGCATCTCCCAACCATAGGGACTCCGAATCCCCCGTACATAAACAGCAGATCCAAAACAACAGGTGGTAGCCTGGGGGTGGTGGAGGGTGAGCAGCAATTTTAGCAAAAAGCAATGAACAGCAGCGCAGCAGCAGCAGCAGCAGCAGCAGCAGCAGCAGCAGCAGCAGCAGCAGCAGCAGCAGCAGCAGCAGCAGCAGCAGCAGCAGCAGCAACAACAGTGTGTGTGCAGCAAAAGCAAGCAGAATGAGAAGTGCAAACTTCCAGCTTAAATAGAGCGGTCTGAGAATGAAATGAGTGTGAGTGGATGAGTATGTGGAGCTGACGTGGTCCAATGGTAGGCCACCAACAAGTTCCCTGACAGAACTTGCTCTGCGCAGGTCTGTGACGGGCGCGACACTCATTAAGAATAAAAAATACATCACTGCATCAAAAGTAATAGACAAAGTGTACTATACAAACTGGTCAAACATTGGCCAAATTGTCAAATAATATACGAAAGAGGCAAACACTTTGAAAATAGCTGATCTACAAGCTCACAACTCCTCTGCGTCGTGAGCTTGTAGATCTGCTATTTTCACAATATTTATCTGTGGAACCAAGTAAATGTAAGGCCTCAACTACAATTCCAAGTGCTTGTCAGGGTGGGGGGTCCCCAGTTCAAATATGATTATTTTGGGGGGGTCTCTGGGGCCTGAAAAGGTTGAGAACCACTGTCCTAGTTTATAATACACTGTTCTCTCTGTGACTATTCACCGTGTTTATTGACTAGAGTTCATGACTACTCTGCTTATTCCAATCTCACTCTGGATAAGAGCGTCTGCTAAATGCCTAATATTGTAAATTGCAGCATGGCCGGCTCCAACACCTCGCTGAGCAGCGCCCACAGCTTCAACCGCAGGGCGGAGGGGGGAGGGGGCTCCTTCACCCCGGGGGGCTCTGGCCTGTCCACGCCCGTGTCCCCCACCCCCGCACACCTGCAGCACGTCAGGGAGCAGATGGCCGTGGCCCTCAGGAAGATCCGGGAGCTGGAGGAGCAGGTGAATAGGGCTGCAACTGTTATCATCACCTTTAGCGATTATTTTGTTGATACATTTTTAAATTGATAAAATTATCGAGAAGCACAGTTTTTTTGAAAGATTTTAAAATGACTTGATTAACCATTTAAGCGTTATTATATACTTCTTCGCCCAACGGTGTCATGCAGAAATAGTGCGTTGTGATCTTGTAGATCGGCTATTTTTTTAATGTTTCGATTATTTTATTCATTGATTAAATGGATCAGTTGGAGTAACTGTCGCACCCCTCCAGGTGAAGACCATCCCCGTGCTGCAGGTGAAGATCTCCGTGCTGCAGGAGGAGAAGCGTCAGCTCAGCGTCCAGCTGAAGAGCCAGAAGTTCCTCGGCCACACGTTCAGCAGCCGGGGGGTCCGCCCCCGAGGGGAGCTCTACATCGACATCCCCGAGGAGGAGGCCGGCGCGGGGGGGCCCAACAAGGACGCCCTCGGACCCAAGGGGCCCCTGTCGCCTCCCGCCACCCCCGACGGCTCCAAGCAAGACTCCGGCTGCGAGATCGAGGACACGGTGATCGTGGCGGGCGCGCGGTCGGGCGGAAAGGGGGAGGTGCGCACAGTCGGGGTGGGACCGGACGAGGGCGGCGGGGGAAGTCGTCATGTGGGCGTGGGGGTCCGGGAGCAAGATCTGGGGCTGCTACCGGAGGCCGAGGCCCTGAGGACCCGGGTGGGGCAGCTGGAGGGGCAGCTGCAGAAGACGCAGCACGAGCTGCAGGCCGCACGGCAACAGGTGGAGGCTGCGAAGAGGGAGGGGCGAGCTCAGGCCCTGCGGGCGGAGCACCCGGTCGTGGAGACCAGTGTGAGCTGTCAGGAGCTGCAGGGCCGCCGTCTGCAGACCGTGGTCAGCTTCACGCCGCACAGCCAGCGGACGGAGCAGAGAACTGTGGGCATCCAGGTGTACACGCTGGAGCAGCCCACTGTGGTGGAGGTGGGCACGTTGCTACGGGCAGAGAGCTGTAGTTCCCCCGCTATTCAGCTGGCTGCCGCTACAGTCCCAGAGGGACACCACAGAGGACATGCTGATGCACCCACTCCAGAGGGTAGGTTCTGTGTTCTGTGTTCCAAGTTAATGTTCTAAATGTGTTGTTTTTAGGGCACTCAATTATTATGTGTTGAAGTTTAACACACAATGCACTATATAAATGTATGAAGCATTTTTACGCTTGTATCTTAGACAATATGGAATGTGGAAACCTGTAAGCTCAACATCTTCAAACAACTCTCTCTGTACTCGCATATAGAACCTTATAATTCCAATGTCACAATAAGTTTGTCTCAGAATTATTGTCTCCGCCAGACTGAAGGCGTGGCCGAGACTATGTTTTCGCCTGTCATCTGTCTGTGAGCAGATAATCTCCGGCCCCGTTGGACCGATCGCCGTGAAACTGTGCACACACTCCCTGGAGGCCAGAGCAGAACCTCTGCCTCAAATGTTTCACATCGGCCTGTTATTGCGTCTATTAGGAGGCCGATTTTTCTATTGAACCGTAGGTCATACAATCAAAATAATTTCCCCTTGGATTCCTTTGATAATTACACAACTCCCCAAATAAGCCACGACCATCTCCACCAGACAGGCTTTCCGCCATGTTGCGTTTTTTGTTGTTGTTGCAAAACACACTTTTTGTTACTACTCCTACTGATTTTGTCCAATCCTCACTCAAAGTGTGTCACCTGTATGACTGGATTCCAAACTTTGCTGGCCCAAAATAAGCTACTTGGCCTGGTGGATACCTTCTAGTTATTATTATTCATTTATTTTTGGTCAAAAATGTTCTTCCAATTCCACATGTTAAACAATGTATCCCTCGCTGTGTTCCTTCGTCAGACGCTCCAGTTGAGTTGCCAATAGCAATCAGCTCCAAACAGGTACGAGATGTCCTAAGGAGTGAGCTGTCTACCTCGGTGCCTGTGGCTAATCCTGCCATTGCCATGAGCTCCGCTGCTAATCAGATGGCTTCATCCCATGTGAAAGTAGAAACTCACCAGCACACCACCGTAGAAGCCATCCAGTGTCAAGAAGGCTTATCCAAGCCAGGTAATTCGGCAGCTCCATCTTTCAAAAATGAAACTGATAGAGCCCAACCGATGCCATCCAGATTTTGGAGAGTGCTAGACCAATCATTTTATTGTATTTAACCACTTATGCCCTATTCAGAAATGTTGAAAAAATACTAGCCAATAAGCTCACAACAAGTCGTGTTGCAACGCATTGTGAGCTTGTAGATCTGCTATTTTGAAACTTTTTGAAAAATGTTGAAAAATGTTGAAAAATGTTGAAAAATGTTGAAAAATGTTGAAACATTTTGAAAAATGTTGAAACATTTTGATAATGACATGCCCGAAATAGGGACACCAGGTGGTTAAAAATGGCATCTACCGCATAATTACAGATACCGATGTCATCAAATAATCACTGATCGGGCTCTAAATCTGACTGTCACCTCAACTCATGTTTGCAAGTTTGAGTATTCATCTTGTGATTTGTAACTGTCTGCAGCCTCAGCCTCTCCCCAGTCGTCTCTGAGGTCCATCATGAAGCGAAAAGCAGAGGGTGAACCTGGTTCTCCGTCCACCAAGAAAAACCTGCAGTTCATTGGAGTCAATGGAGGGTAAGGGTCAGGCAGATAACTATTGCGTTGTAACAATATGATGCTCTGAACTGTGGAAAACATGTATTTATTTATGTTTGTTTGTTTGCTTTACGTTACTGTATGAAATATATTTGTTCATAACTCTCAGTTTAAGAGGCACATATATTAAAGCATAAAGGACATGTTGAGTTCCTGAGCTTTCTCGCAAAGGAGAAAGCCTGGAACAAGGAGCGAACATCCGGCATACTTTGATAGGTCTCTCGAGTTGACAAGTAGTCTATTAAAAGTGTCAAAAGGAAGTATATAGATGATTTGATGATTTGATGATTGAAGTTTTGGGCAATTGATTCATTGAATTGCTCCATAATAACAGTATCCCCTTTTTCTGGTCGTTTTTAACTCCTTGGTGGTTCCCTCAGGAATGTAAACACTGGGGCGTGGGGCCAGCCTATATTTGGCACACCACAAATTACCATTAAATGGTGGGACTCTTGACTCTAAAGCCTGATTTATACTTCATTGTACGACGTCGTCATGCACCGAAAATAGCCGACCTACAAGCTCACAGCGCGTCGCATCCATCCGTGGCGTGTTGTGAGCTTGTAGGTCTGCTACTTTTGGTGCACAGCACCGTCGTACGGCGCCATGAATTAGGCCTAATGACCACAATTACAAACCACTCTGTCCCAAGACTTGCATGTGGTCGCTGTTTGCTGTGCTGACATATTACCCATTGACAGAGAAGCGCGTTGTCTCGTATGTGGTGGAAAGTAACTTAGTACATTTACTTAAGTACTGTACTTAAGTAAAATTATTAGGTATTTGTACTTTACTTGAGTATTTCCAATTTCCAATACTTTTACTTTTACTCCACTACATCGCAGAGGCAAATATTGTACTTTTACTCCACTACTATTATTTGAAAACTTGAGTTACTAGTTACTTTGTAGATTTTGATTATTATTACAAAACATACATTAACCACTTCAGCCCTATATACAATGTGGCCATTTGAAAAATATTTTTATACATTTGAAAACTTGAAATGGGACATTCTGCATGATGAGTACTTTTACCTTTGGTACTTAAAGTACATTTTGAAGCCAATACTTTTGTACTTTTACTCAAGTACATTTTGAATTCAGGCCTTTTACTTGTAGCAGAGTATTTCTATATTGCAGTATTGATACTTTCCACCTCTGCTCGTAGGTACGAGTCCACCTCATCTGAAGACAGCAGCAGCGAGAGCTCAGAGGAGAGTGACTCCAGCGAATATCACGAAGCCAGAGAGAAGCTGCAGCCAGAGTCGACGGTCCAGCATAACCAGCAAAACACAGCCACTCCAGAGGAGCATTCCCAGCCCCAGGAAACCAACCTCACACCTCAGCAGACTGCCGTCAACCTACCAGTTGCCATTCCTGACACTCAACCAAGCACCGGCCAAGATGAGGCCAGCGAGTCACCAGCCACGAACACTGTGGTAGAAACATGTGCCTCTCAGTCGCCAGCCGCTGACCTTACTTCCCCCTCCTGCCCAGAGAATGACCCTACACCCGAAAAGAGCGTCGACCAATCATCAGAAACAAACGCCGTCCTTCAGGAGACTACCTCCACATCATCCAGCACTGAACACACTTTTGAACCAAGCTCTGTAACAGTGACTTGTCCCTCACCGCCCTGCACCACCACTCAGACTGAAACCACTGATCCTATCCAGCAGCAACACACCGTCCAATCAGAAACGACCGACCTCGCCCCTCAGCACGGCACAAGCCAATCGGACTCAGAGCAGAGCTCCCAGATAAGCATAGCCCAGTCGTCCTTTTCAAATCCAGCAACCGAGAGCAACCCTGATGATGCTGCATCAGCTTCAGGCAAACAACAAAGCAGGTAAACATGGCAGATTCTGCAAACAAAGTTCAAGGCGTCGCTGTCCTAGCCTAGCACGGCCAGACTAATATCACTGCGTAGATATTAGTCTGGAACTTAGGCGTGGAAGATTCATTTCCAAGGGTCGGTTACAAACAGATTCAAACGTCACAGCAAATAAATTGAATGGTGGGTTCTGATTGGTCACCCACAACTCTGGGCCTGGGGTGAGCGTAATGTAATTCAAACCAAGGAGTGCCAGACCAATCTGCCCAGGGTTATTTTAATTTTTTAGCTGTGGCAGATTCGTCTGGTTTCCAGGCTATCGCTATCCAGTGGAAACCTTGTATGTCCAAAACTGTTACTTTTCAGGGAATTGAAAAAAAAACCTGTGTTCCAATCCAATGTAGTCATTATTTATTCCCAAGCTGCTCTTGTTAGTACTTTTCATTTAATATTTATAACACACACATACACACTTAAGACTTAACCACTATCACTTTCACACAAACTTGCTTTGTGAGCTTATAGATCTGCTATTTTTGCTGCTCTTGAATGACTGTAGTATGACGAAGTACAGCAGGTCATTAATTTACCTGAAAGAAACCATAAAAAGTTGAAATATGGAGATATGGTTTTATTTTTTGTCACACACAATTACATCACAGCAGTGTCAACACTGCAGGACGTTCTTGTACGTAGCTGTCAGATCTGTATACACATACTGTATGATTGAGCTGAAGCCTAATTTGTTGCTTCAGCGAAAAAGTGTTTTGCAACATTTCCTCGACAGAAATGATGTATCGTCCTGTTGAATAAAGCGTCGACAAGACTGTCACCCGACAAATCTTCGCTAAAGCATAAATGTGGCTTTATGAGTTTGCATCAAAGTGCTGATATTGTATTGTGTTTATTTTCCACTGCGCCAGACTGGAATTGAGTGACACTGTGCTGACAGCTCTTCATGACCTGCAGAAAGCCCTGGGGGAACCCAATGCCTTCAGCCAGCAGGGAGCGGTATGTATCCTCTTTGTTTGATTTGATTTATTTGGCATTCAGTTAAAATACATGTGTAGCTTGTTGATTGATTGAATACTTTATTAGCAGTTTGCAAAAAAGGTACAGTGGTACAGATTCATTCCAAAGGATGCTAAAAGGATAACGTAAGAAAGCCCTATGGCCTTATTTCCATTGAGGTCCTGTGTAGTACAAACATGCATCTAAAACAAACATCAAGCATAAACACAATAAAGTCAAGACGTATTAACATTGTGGTACTTGTTCTCAAGCATAAAAACAAGGAACAATTTAAAAACAACTGCATTCAAGGACATTCTAGACTCTAGAATTAAAAGCCACGTTTTAACTTTTTCTCTTCTAGGCAGTGATCACACTTAAGCCTGATTTATTCTTAGTTGTGCACCGGTGTCTCGCAACGAAAATAGTTGTTCTACAAGCTCACAATGCATCGCAGCGATCTGCTATTTTCGGTGCGAGACAGAGCCAAGGGGAATCAGAGCAACTCTAAATATGAGATCACCTTAACGTAAAAATAGATCACACTTTTGGGGGTTTTGTGATGACATATAATTTTCTGCTTTGAGTAGCACATTACCCGGTTCTCACAACCAGAAGACACACTGTATACAACACAGTAAATTCCAACTCCCGGGAGTGTACAAATGGACCCTTATTTGTCCATTTGGTTCTCTTTGTGAACTCTTTGAAGTTAAATTAAGACTGTGAAAGACTGAGCATTTTCTGCTGCTGTCTGTTGTTGAGTGTCTACTGTATGTCTCTCTTAGCTCATTGTTCTCTCTCTCTCTCTCTCTCTGTGTGTGTGTGTGTGTGTGTGTGTGTGTGTGTGTGTGTGTGTGTGTGTGTGTGTGTGTGTGTGTGTGTGTGTGTGTGTGTGTGTGTGTGTGTGTGTTTTCTCCTCAGAGGACAGCCTACACGACAGTGCTGCAGGAGTGGCTACGTGTGTCCTGTCACAAAAACGCTGACACAGCTGTCGTCAGAGCCCACATGGACGCGTTTGCCTCAGTCTCCCCCCAGCTGCTGGAGTTTGTGATCAACATGGCTGATGGGAACGGGAACACAGCGCTGCACTACACCGTCTCTCACTCCAACTTCCCTGTGGTCAAACTGCTACTAGACACCGGTGAGCCACATGAACCCTGGTGTCCCTGTTCTGGGCATGTCAGAACTGCATGTCTGCAAAATTTGGAACCTGGTCAACAAAGTGTATAGTGTTTAGGGCTACAAGCAACTATCGATGATTTTCTTAGCGATTATTCTATTGATTATTCCTCTGATCAAATCTTCGAATTGAATAATCAAGAAGTGTGTTTTTTTATATATATGTATTTTTTATATCAGCGAATCGATTAACCACTTGAGCGTTATTTTATACTTCGTCGCACAACAGTGTCATGCAAAAAATTGTGAAAATAGTAGATCTACATCCTCACAACGCATCGCGATGCCACGCGTAATGAGCTTGTAAATCGACTATTTTATCTATTTTTGAATCTTTTTTTTTTTCGTAATATAACACAAAATAGGGACTGATTATTAATTGATTATTTTATAAATGATCGATTATTGATAAATGGTCTTATAATTGATTCAATCAATTAATGAATTGGGTTTAAGTGTTTAATTCGGAGAAATAAATAGAAGTACAGAAATGGAGATAAGACGTTGTCTTATCATGTCTGTGAATGAAAAGAGAAGCTTTGGAGAGAAAATAAGAGTGGAAAAAAGGGAAACGCTTGTTTAGATATATTGTTAAAAATATGTGTATGTCCTATGCCACAGCATCATATTGTGCTGTGTTTAACCATTATATTTACAGTCGATACTTGTCATTGTTATCTACAGCTTTGGCCATATATTATATCGTACATAAACAGATAATTAATGGCTTCGTTTTAAGATTTAACATTTTCTCTTGAGTCATTATTAAACATTACCAAACATACCTAAATAACTGATTCATTGTTAACTATCAATGTGGGGTTAATAAGTCATGGACATTCCAATTTTGTTATGGACAAAATTCTAATCAATCCTGACTATTCTCAGCTGCTAGACTTTCCAAATCAATCACATTTTTAAGACACACTACAAACTATGAAGTAAATAAATAACTGCAACAATATTAGTGTACTGGATTACCAATTATCTCCAGCAGTTATCTCCAAGTTTCAAGTTGATTTTCATACCATAATGAAAGGGCCAGGATCTAGTGGTTTCCTTGAAAAGCAAACAAACTATGTCATGCTTTGGAAAGTGGTCTGCAGTAATGGTCATGTATACCCTTGAGTCATGCTGTATATACAGTGAGTCATATAAAGTCAGACCAGTGGTGTAAAGTAGCTAAGTACATTTACTCAAGTGCTGTACTTAAGTACAATTTTGAGGTATTTTTTTTACTTTACTGGAGTATTTACAGTTCTCAGTACTTACTTCTACTCCACTACATCTCAGTGGCAAATATTATACTTTTACTCCACTACAATTATTTGAAAACGTTAGTTACTAGTTTTTTATATATAAAAAACACTTTTATATATTAACCTCTTAAATCCTATACATTTCGGACCTTTGAAAATAGCCGATCTACAAGCTCACAATGCGTCATGATGCGACACATTGTGAGCCTGTAGATTTGCTATTTTTTTAATAATGTTTAAACAAATGATATATTTGAAAACTTATGAAATGGGACATTCTGCATAATGAGTACTTTCTACTTTTGGTACTTAAAGTACATTTTGATACTTTTGTACTTTTACTGAAGTACATTTTTAATTCCGGACTTTTACTTGGAACAGAGTATTTCTACATTGCAATATTGATACTTTCACTTGAGTAAAAAATGTGAGCACTTTACCAGCACTGAGTCAGACCACCGGTATGGTCCTGTAATACTGGAAGTGTGACACATAGCCTTACACGACATCCTTCTCTAACATGTTACATGTGTTCTCTGTGCCGTTGGCCATATCTGCCACAAACCATTGTCTTCTGTACTTGCCAGGCCTTTGTAATGCTGACAAGCAGAACAAGGCAGGCTACACGGCCATCATGCTGACAGCACTGGCAGCCTTCCACTCAGACAGTGACCTTCATACAGTCCTGCAGCTGCTGCGCACAGGGGACGTCAACGCCAAAGCCAGCCAGGTATGCCCTCTGCTGGTACAGAGGACTCACTGCACCCCCCAAGCTACACTGCCTTATCATGACAGAACTTTAACTACAAACACACTCAGTGCTGGCAAAGAACTGCTACATTGGCTGAATTTTGAAAGAGCAGAACTTTTAAATAATGCTGCTACTGGAAATCCTTCGAGAGATGCTGAATATAATTCACTTTATGAAAGAAAACAATAATCATTTCCTGAGACATACTCTACTTTCAATAGAAATGCAACTTAACAATTATTTTAAAAACTTCAAAGCATCTTAATTTCTAATCATAATAGATCTGGAAGCACTGTGCACCAGCATTCAGTCATGATGAGCATTGGAACATAGCTCATTTTATAATGTAGACATTTTGCTGATCCAATATAAGCTCTTCTACAGCATCCTGTTCCCCGCCGCCCCTATGAACATGTTTGTAAAGAGTTTATTTTTAGAACAACTTAATTAATCCTAATGCTTGCGCATTCTGTTTCCAGCCAAACAACTCTATCTGTATGATTTCCTACAAAATACAACCCCCTTCAGTGTAATCAATACATTGGTGTAGATACCTGTATAGCACTGCAACACATCACATAAAATGAACTGAGAATCAATAAATAACCTTAGAGCAATCCCAGCCTGAAACATAATTGATCATGACAGAGCATGATAAATGAATGATCACCGCCCTTTCATTTCAAGACACATGAAGCAAATTTAAAGTTAAATACAGTATGGGCAATGTATTAATTGTATGTTTATGTAGTAAATCATCCAATATACCCTTGAAGGTCCTTTTTTACCTTACCTGCAGATCACATTTTCACACCAAAAATAGGAGATCTACAAGCTCACAAGACGTCGAGATTTTTGTGACTGTTTGCGGTGAGCGACGGCGTCATATGACGAAATATAAATCAAACTTAATGTTCTTCTGTGTGTGTGTGTGTGTGTGTGTGTGTGTGTGTGTGTGTGTGTGTGTGTGTGTGGGGGCGCGTGGGCGTGTGTGTATCTCTAGGCTGGTCAGACAGCGCTGATGCTGGCAGTCAGCCATGGTCGAGGGGACATGGTCAGGGCGCTGCTCTCCTGTGGGGCCCAGGTCAACATCCGCGACGACGACGGCTCCACGGCGCTCATGTGCGCGTGCGAGCACGGCCACGTGGACATTGTTCAACAGCTACTGTCTGTGCCAGGCTGCGACGCCACTCTCACAGATAATGTGAGTTCTTCCCTTCCCTTCCTCGCCCCCGGCTGAGCCTCTTGTTTTCAGACGAACCATATCTCACCCCCTCCTTTCCATCTGTTCCAATTATTTAAGCTGCCTCGTGTGATAAGCACCTCCTACTGGTAAACAAGGGGAATTACCACAATAAGCTGCTGTTGCACAACATCGAGGGCTCCCTGGCATCTCCATCTGTTGTAGCAAGCAGAAAACAAACTGACACAAACTTAGTTACTACTGAAGCTGTTTCAGTTTTTCTATGTGAAATGAACAGGTACATAGTAATACCTGAGGGGATTTTCAGTGTATTTATTTTAAATGTATTTAAGCAATGACCAATTAAATCGGTTATACTGCTACCTTTTGCACAGATGCAGATCGTTGTAGTGGCTTTTTATCCATGATACAGTTAGAAGTCATAATTATTGTGTCATAACGGGACTCCCTCTTCCTTTGGTGTGGCGCCCAGGTGGCGCCTAAACCCTAACCTTTAACTTCACCAAAACTATGCCTAAACCTAAACTTAACCCTGACCCTAACCTCACAAACACTATGCCTAACCCTAACCTTAACCCTAACCCTAACCTCACAGAAACTATGCCTCACCTAACCTCAAAATCGCGTCGACCTGGGCGAAACACTGGTAAAAGACAGAATCTGGTGTCATAACGTAGTAGTGGGAACTGGGGAATTGACAAAACGTTTAAAAATAATATAAATAATGGATGGCCACACTTATTGTTCATCTTCATACAGCGTATCTTATCTTCAAGCCTTGTGACTATCACAAATATTGCACAATCAATCGCACAGTGTAACTTTAACACCATTATCATTGTTCTCCAGTGGTGAAAAAAGTATTCAAATTTAGTATCAATACTGCAATGTAGAAATACTCTTGTTACAAGTAAAAGTCCGGAATTCATAGTACAAAAGTATTGGTATCAAAATTTAACAAAAGTAGAAAGTACTCATTATGCAGAATGTCCCATTTCACAAGTTTTCAAATGTATAAAAATCTTTTGAAAATAGCAGAATAGCAGATCTATTTTCAAATGGCCGAAATGTATATACAAAGTGTTTAGTGTATGTTTTTTAATAATAATAAAAACCTACTGGTAACTAAAGTTTTCAAATCATTGTAGTGGAGTCAAAGTACAACATTTGCCTCTGAGATGTAGTGGAGTACAAGTAAAAGTACTGAAAACTGGAAATACTCTAGTAAAGTTTAAAAAAATACCTCAAAATTTTACTTAAGTACAGTACTTGAGTAAATGTACTTAGTTACTTTACACCACTGTTGTCCTCTGTTAGGATGGTAGCACTGCTCTGTCCATCGCCCTGGAGGCCAGTCAGAACGACATCGCTGTGCTTCTCTATGCACACCTCAACTTTGCTAAGCCTCCGTCCCCGGTGAGTGCTTTCGCAAAACGCTAATATATAAGTATGTATTAGTAGATTTACCCTTGTTGCATGAAGACCTTTGTCCCATATACCTGTCACACTGTTCTAGTGAACTGCATCTTAACCACTTAAACCCCATCATCCTTATTGTGGAGCAACGTGTTTTGACCTTGCTATTTTCAGCGAAAGCTTGCCCCACAATAACAGAAAAGACAGAAAATGTACTAGTATAGAGCCCTGAGGGACTCCATATGGGGTTTAAGTGGTTAGAAACACTGCACCTGCACTACCTTTTAATCTCACCTCATGGCGGCATGTTTATGAACACATCTGCATATGATGCTATTCTAAACTTCATGCACATACCTGCTACTATGCTATTTGTATACTGTACTGTATGTATATATCCTTTTAATTATTTGACCTCTTTCTATCCTGTGTTTTGCTCCTGCTCTTAACTTCTCTCTTCATGTGAAAACAATTCTGAGTCTGATAGATAGATAGATAGTTAGATAGAGATATAGATAGAGAGATAGATAGATAGAAACTCACACAAGCAAACACTGCTTTAGTATTTCAATTTGATGCCTTTTTGTCTTCTTTTCTAGGTTTCACCAAAGTCTCCCCTCTTGGGTTCCCCGCCTGCTGGTGAATCAAAGTGACCCACCACCACCATGCTGTCTGTCACACCAGGCCCTCAGCCACTTCACAACACATGCTCATATTTCACTGTCATTCTTTATCTATGTCACTGAGAAAGAAGGGTTAAGTGTGTGCTTGTGTGCATGCGTGCATTCACGTGTGTGTGTGTGTGTGTGTGTGTGTGTGTGTGTGTGTGTGTGTGTGTGTGTATGTGTGTGCGTGCGTGCGCGCGTGCGTCCGTCCGTGCGTGTGTGCGTGTGTCATCTTCAGCTATAGCACTTGGCGTTACTCTAATACACTGCACGCTAAAATCCTCAGAGTTAATTTAACACTCTCACTCTTAGTTACAAATGGATAAAGTAACACTGAGGATTTTAATGTGTGTCCTTTGTATACAGTGTTCTGTAATATATAGTCCCAATGGTGGTTGACGTACGTCTCGGGCGGAAATAGTGAATCTCCAGGATGGTTGTACTGTAGGCGACGCGTTGTTAGCTTGAAGATCAGTTCTTGTCTCCAGGATGGTTGTACTGTACGCGTTGTTAGCTTGAAGATCAGTTCTTGTCTCCAGGATGGTTGTACTGTACGCGTCGCGTTGTTAGCTTTAAGATCAGTTCTTCTCAGCAAGCGTCACTAACAAGTCGTGCTTCAGTCAGTTATGTTAATTTCATTATGCAGGTCATTATATGAAACTCCTTGTTTTATTCCAAATGGATCTTTTACTAGTCTATGCCTAACACAGTGTATTGTCACTGTAATTATTGACATTTGCTTTGACACGGTATAAATGTATTTTGTGTCACTGTCACAATCATTCATGGAATAACAAAAGCCAGCAATGTCACAGATAAGTGTCCTTTATCAAATGCATCGGTTAGCTTATTGGTGCTGCAAACATTCTTATACAAAACACACCTTATTAAACAATATATCAAGATTTATTTACTGTAGAATATTTTTGATAGTGTCTTTTTAATCTGATTAAATGTCACACTTTCCTGATCACACTTTTATTTCCTAGGTGACAGTTACTGTACCTTATATCGAACCTTTGTAAAGAAATAGTTTTGGTCTTCACATGAGTTTGATATTCCACATCATTACATTCCTGTCAGATAGTTGAAAACCATTGAGCACTACGGTTGCTGGGTTTGCAACTATTTGACAAGACCCTTGGGATTTGCGCTATCAAGCGCAAGTGTAAAAACATGACTTGTCCCTTTAACTAGATGACACAAACCTTCTCACCCTCAGAGTTATTAAATGTTGAAGAGGTCTCACAGTGTTGACCACATTTCCCATGATGGGCCCAAAGATAACAACTACAGTATAACATTGTATGTTGGTGATCAGTGTATTGGTGTACCAACACAGGCCTGGGATCAGCGAGGTATAGGAGAAAAAGCTTTTGTATTTAACTGACAATGTTACTTTCTGAAAGTTATGGTACTATATTATGAGTATTTTCATACATGAAGGTATTTTGGAAGGTTGTAAAAAAAGGAAAAGAAGAAGAAGCAGAAAGAAACGAAAAGATAACGACGTGAGAAGAATTTGTGCTTTTAATGTTTTGTGAGTGCTGATAGATTTGGTGAAACCACCTATAAGATGGGGCATCCTGATAGAAATTGAAAGGCAACTACAAAGTCTTTGAGTGTTTTTTGATGTAACATAAAAAAAATGTAAAAAATAATATATGTCATTATGCTAAACTAGCAGCGATGCATAGAATCCGATTCCTAGAAAAATATGTATTGATGTCAGAATTTGTACTTCAAATGTTCCCCCCCCCACACCTTTCATATTCACTTTTGAGCAGTTGAATTTTTATAAACTTTTTAATTCTTTTTTTAATTTAACTGTTTTTCTCTTTTTATACATTTGAATTGTTTTTCACAACTACTTTATCTAATCGCACAAGTTTTTGTTTTTATGTTTTATTAAGCTATGTGTAAAATCCCAGGTTGTGTTCATCCTATTTTCTGCTTGTGCATTTTGGAAGAAAATTAAATAAATCTGGACAGCACTGCTTTTATAGCTACTATACCTGTGTGTGTAAGGTGGATGTGTTGTGGTACTATAGGCATATCCAATATAACGATGAAGTTTGGTGAACATTTGGAAGTCCACCAGAGGGCACTGTAACATAATTTGACTTTACCTTGAGCTGTGCGCACCTGTCCTAAGATAGACAAAAAGATGGGCCAACCACTTGTTTTTGTGCATTATAATACCAATGTTTTGTACATTATGATAATACAATAATAAAATGATTCAATCTCTCTATACTCAATAATCTAAAAGGAATGAAAGAAACGAAAATAAAAACATACAAGAGTGCACAAACTTGCCATTCAAAAATGACAAAGGATCTTACAGCATATGTCTTCATGTTTTGCATAGTCGATGATGATAAACACAATTGCAAAACAAAGGAATGAAAACATGAAATATTGCTACACTGTGGCTGTGAGAAGTTGGTCTGTTGCTATAGGGTAATTTCCTTCTGTTGCTGATTGGTTTGGTAGCATTTCATGTCATACCATCATCAGCTTGAGTGCCAAGGGCGGAGGTACTGTAGTTTAAAGATAAGCATTAAGTTTGTTGATTAGCATAGGCCTAGTCCAATTCTCAATTGGGACTCGATGTCAATTAAATGATCAAAGTTGGTTTTATTTCCACTGATTAACCCATTACACTTTAATGATGAGGATACTTTAATGATTAAAGTATCCTAATTTATCACCATTTCTGTTTGTGAAATAAAATCTGATGAATAGTGAATTAAGTAATTAACAGTGAAATTAGGCTATGTGGGTGTAGGCCTACTTGACCACACATCCTTTTTTTAGCCTACTGTGTGTTATTGGAAGAAAATATATACTGGTATATATTTTGCAGAAATTAGCTGACATTATGACCAAACAAAGCAGTTTGCTTAGGCCTATTTAGTTGTGTTAATGACTGAATAACTGTTTGAAAAGCAGGCCTAATATTTATTGTTTGCACTTTTTCAAACTCAGACTTGCCATGAAAATAATAATTCAGTGGCCATCTCTTGTAGTATTCGATATTTGCATATTCAAGCATTATCATACATTTTGCCAGCGGTTCTCAAAGTGGGGTCCAGGGACCCCTAGGGGTCCATGACGGTGTTCCAGGGGATCCCCAGCTAAATTCAATAATATAGCATCAAGTGGCTTACCATGTACCTAGCCCCAGGTCTGGAATTTCATTATTCTAGGGGTAAGGCCACTTGGCTTTTGGTGTTGTTAATTGCTTGAGGGCACAAAAGCCAAATGCCATCAACAATGCAAATAGTGAATTTACCATAAGGGCATAGCATAAGTACCTATTGTGGATGATTTTATATTTATTACATAAAGACAAGGTGGGGGCAGCAGTAGCCTATAGGTGGGGCATCAAGGCCACTATGGCCTCAGGGCATATCATTTTTTGAAGGGCATGGGGCCAAAATGAGAGGGGCACGGCAGCCATGGCCTTCATCATGAAATCAGATCTACAAGCTAGTGTTGTGAGCTTGTAGATCGGCTGTTTTCAAATAGCTATAGGCCAGTGTTAAGATAAAGGTAATAGTGGCCTAGAAGCCAATAATTGACTACAACGTATAAAAGTGTAATTACAACTAAATACGTCTGTATTCTACTGTAGTAAGTGTAACACCTACAAACTTGGCAGTGGAACAAATGGTTATTTTCGAGACGCCAAGAGGCCAGAGATAAGCCATGGCCAATAGCATAGACACGTATGGGTGGAGTCTCCAAAGGGCATTGGCTGCTGTGGGCAGGACGGCAACATATAAAGCCTCGCACACACGTTTAGCAGAGCAGTAAGGAGGTAGACCTAACCCCTGTAAACAAGCAACAATGAGTCTCAACGCCAAGGATAAAGAGGTCGTGAAGATCTTCTTCACCAAAATCGGGGCCAGGGGTGCTGATGTCGGTGCTGAAGCCCTTGCCAGGTAAGAGAGAAATTAAATAAAACATATTGTGCTATTAAAGTTGTATAAAATTAGATTTTTCATTACATTAGTCAAATCCTAAGTGTTAATCTATCCATTTGTAAGTCTGAGAGTGTGCACATGTGACCAAATGGCCCCAACACTGATGCGTAATTTGCGTAATTCTCACCAATGTAATTGCATTCTTCTTAATTAAATGTACCTGTTGTTCTCTTATGACACTCATGGTCTACCCCTAGACCAGGACCTATACTTTTACAATGTAATTGCAGTCTTCTTAATGAAATGCACCTGTTGTTCTCTTATAGGACACTCCAGGTCTACCCCCAGACCAAGACCTACTTTTCCCACTGGAGCGATCTGAGCATAACCTCCCCCAATGTCAGGAAACATGGTGGTGTCATCTTCAACGCCGTCATGGATGCTGTGTCCAAAATGAACGACCTCAAAGCTGGCTTGCTCTCTCTCAGCGAGCTGCATGCTTTCATGTTGCGTGTAGACCCTGCCAACTTCAAGGTGGGTGGTGTTGATTTTTGCCAGACCCAAGGGGTCGGCCTACATGAGGCTTTGTCCCCTTTCGTCCATACATGGGCATAACATTATGTCCATCTTGTCCCTTTTTTGACCATATATGGATTTTATTCTGGGTCTGGCAGAACCAGGTCTCCTGGTCTTGTTTTTAAATAGCAATTTTTACCCAATGAATACAATTAATAACTAAACGTAGGCCTAATCCAAACGAAATATGAAGTCAAAGATTTAATCATGTTAACATAGATGTGACGCGTAGGCTACCCAACACATAACAATAACTGGTTGTTTTTTATTCACAGCTCTTCATCAACAACGTCCATATCGTTCTGGCTATTACCTTCGCTGGAGAATACACCCCTACAATCCACACCAGTGTGGACAAGTTCCTCATCAGGGTGGCGCTGGCCCTGGCCGAGAAGTACCGGTGAACACATCCAGAGCTTTGCACTATGATGACTGTTTGTGTTATCTTATCCACCTAATAGGCTGCCTATTAACACAATAAATCAATAAATGGAATTGTTTCACTCTGACGCACGCGTTTGGATGTATTGATTGGATGTAAATCATTATGATGTTGATTTACAGCCATGGGTTGGTGATTGGTTCAGCACCATGGACAGCGCAGCGGCAGGACAGCAGGGATCACAGCGAACACCTGGCCAAATACACATTTCTCTTTAAACCATAAACATTACATACATACATACTTTCACTCCCTTCACAATCCTTCAGTGGTGGAAAAAGTAAAAAAAAAAATCTAACTTAAAGAATCAATACTGCAATGTAGAAATACTCAGACTGTTACAAGTAAAAGTCCAAAATTTACTTGAGTTTAAAGTACAAACGTATTGGTATCAAAATGTACTTAAAGTACCAAAAGTGGAAAGTACTCATTATGCAGAATGCCCCAAGTTTTCAAATGTATAAAAATCTTTTGAAAATAGCAAGCTCACAATGCCTTGCAGAAATGTATATAGGGCTGAAGTGGTTACTGTATGTTTTGTAATAATTATCAAAATCTACAGAGTAACTACTGTAGTAACTAAAGTTTTCAAATAATTGTAGTGGTGTAAAAGTACAATATTTGCCTTTGAGATGTGGTGGAGTAGAAGTAAAAGTTCTGAAAATTGGAAATAATAATTAGTTACTTTACACCACTGCAATCCTTCGACGCACATGCCAACATAGAGTAAGACCTATGAGTAAGACACTGCAAAGACAGGAATACATTATCACCACAAGTAATACAATACAAGGAAATAATTAATTTCAGACTAGAATAAGGTTAATATGTCAGGACAGATTTATAAAAGATTACCTGTATTTATTTATTTTTACTTTATTTTATTTCTTAACCGAATTGGTTCCAGTGGTGGAAAAAGTACTGTGTTGTTTTTTACTAGTAGAAGTATCAATACTGCAATGCCGAAATAATACATTACAAGTAAAAGTCCTGAATTAAAAATGTACTTGAGTAAAAGTACAAAAGTATTGGTATCAAAATGTACTTAAAAAGTACCAAAAGTAGAAAGTACACATTGACATTATGCAGAATGTCCCATTTCACAAGTTGTCTGAAATGTATACAGCCAGGGGCCAGGGATGAAGTGGAACCTTATAGATGCGGTCGCGCTTCAGTCGGAAGTGGAACAATTTTCACTGTGACACTGCAATGGTGGTGGTTGTTGATATCACTTAGTTCAGTTTAGTTTCTACATTATGCTCCACGGTTTACAGTCAGAAATATATGCATAACATAATAATAATAGCTGTATAGTAGAGTAGCTAGTGACTACTTATATGCACGACGTTAGCAAGAATGCTAACATGATGTTCAGCCCTTCATCTGAGCTCAATGGGGACAGAAAGTCGATGTACAAACAGTCGCAGAACCTCGGCGAAAAGACCAGCCCCATCAGCGTCATACTGGTCAGTTCTGGCAGCAGAGGCAACAAGCTGCTGTTCAGGTACCCGTTCCAAAGAGTGGCTGAATGTCCATCATCTCTGACGGGTAAGTGTCATAATATTACCTATACCACCGTCCTAGCCCTGAAACTTGACTGTCATATCATGACAGTCATGACGAAACTTCAACCTGGTTTTTGCACTTTCTCCATTTACAGCCCGTACACCTACATAAACGTTCAGATTTCAAATATAAAGTGCTTACCCCAGGGCTACGGATGTTACAATTCACTTCGGGTGGGTCTAAGTACCTGTATCTTCCGTATTGGTCAATACAAATAATTTTAATCCGATTGGTGGCCAATTTTTCTTAGAGTTACAGTGTATCAGAATGCAATACACCTCCCAACCGATAGGGTCAGAAGTTGAAAGCATGAAGAAGATTCGAAGAAAATGACCACTGATCGGATTAAAATGCTTTTTATTGAACAATATGGAAGATAAGGGTACTTCTGAGGGCCCGAGTAGAATTGTAACATCCTTGGCCAAGGGGTAAGCACTTTATATTTGAAATATGAACGTTTATGTAGATGTACGAGTTGTAAATGAAGAAAGTGCAAAAAAATGGTTGAAGTTCAGCCATGACGCTCGTGACGGACGAGCGCCGTGTGCTCCATGGCTACCACCGTCCTAGCCGCAAGCAACTTGGATGCTATTAATGTTATGTGTATTTAAGTCAAGGCTCAAGGGTTCCCAAACTGGGGGGTCAGGATCCCCAGGGGGTCCCAATTTTTTTTTCTCACTCAGCAGTAAACAAACCAACATACAGTACCAACCAAGTGTATACAGCTATATGTCTGCAGTCTGCACATTTCTGTGACATTTTTAATACCAAATCGGCCAAATTGTCAAATATTACGTAGGAAAAAGGCAAACATTGGGAAAATAGCCGATCTACAAGCTCACAACGCCTCGCAGTGTGAGGTGTCCACAAGCTCTACAAGCTTACAACACCGAGTCAATTGTAATGTCTACAATTCCAAGTACTTGTCAGGGTGGGGAGGGTCCATGATTATTTGGGGGGGGGGGGGGGGGGCGTGGCCTGAAACGTTTGGGAAACCTTGATCTAAGTTGCAATACCAACCCTTGACAGCCATTCATGAAACAGAAAAGTCCTATCTGATTGTATTAAACGACAATAAACTTTTCAATATTGCACCTGTACGGATAGCTTGCTTGGGTTATCCTCTTCTTTGTCTCTGTTAGGTTTTTGTTTCATAAAAATATACCGCTGTCATGTTATGACTTATGAGCTGCTTTCTGTCAATACATTCCGTGCAGTGGTTATTTTTGAGCTGAACCTCCTGCTGCCTCCTGCATTATATGTTGAGTGAGTTCCAACGAGCGCTTCCAAACTCGAAAACTTACATTTATTGACAGAAAGTAGGTCATCATAACATGTCTAATCCAAGCTATCCATATCGTGCAACATTGGAGAGTTTAAAGTCACTTTACAACCAGATAGGACCTTTTAGGTTTCATGAATGGGCTGTCAAGGGTTGGTATTGTAACTTAGATGCAGATAGCAGCATTATAGCATATAAGTTGCTTGCGGCTACTTAACACCCACACAGCCCAAAAGTCATGCTCCAAAACCATTTTGTGTGTACAAAAAAAGGAGATGCCGCTACATGTATACATGTATACTGTTGTATCTTGTCATGCGCCAGAGTGCAGGAATTTAGACAATGCTCTGACACACACACACACACACACACACACACACACACACACACACACACACACACACACACACACACACACACACACACACACACACACACACACTGTCAATGTTCTCTCTCCATCACGGTGAAATAACACGGATTACAAGTCCGTAAATACACAATATTTTCGAGCTGCGTTCGCTTCCAGCGTTCGCGCGGCTTACTTCTTTTGGGACACTGGTGTGCACTGCAGCATACACTCACACATCACTGCATTGCCAAGTATAAGGTGCATAAAAAGAGTGAATTGTTTTCTCTTTGATGCACTGACACCATCATTGTACTTGGACTAACCTTGAGTGACCAGGCTTAACATGGACAAACAAGACTCAAATAAACAGAACCCCCACAGACTGAACTAGGACTGCATCTATTGATACATTTCTTAGTGGTTACTGATTATTCATATTACTTTAATCGAATAATCGAGAAGCATGTTTAAACAGATATTTATAAAAAATATATATATCAACAAATCGATTCATTAACCATTTAAAGGACGACTTCACCCATTTACAACCTGCTAATTGGTCCTCACTAATGCTCATGATAATATGGTACCATTTTCTTCCTTTTTTTCAAACAGGATTTTCAAAGTTTGTATTTAGATTTTTATTAGCTCGAGAACAATGGCTAGATTCTGGGTGAAACATTCGCAGAAAATAGCAGATCCGCTCAACAACGTTTGGGGTTTAAGTGGTTAATAATTTCTGCTTCATCTCACTTCCTCTCTACTGGCCTGGCCTGCTGCGTGAAACTCCTGACATGAGGGGGTTCTCCCTTCTTCCTCTATTTGTCTCTTACTGTTCGGACAACACACAAACGTCAACACCAATTGTTTTCTTTTTTTCAGTACACTTACACTCCAGTTTTATGCTTTATGCTCATCTGTTAGAACTGTGTTTCCCAAACTGTGGGTCCCATTTTTATGGGTCGCGACTAAATATCCCTTTATTTTTCATTTCCTACATTTTGTTTTTTATTATTTCTTCAAAAGATTTTTTAAATTTTCAAAAAAGGTATTTTCTTTTCATAAACTAAAAACAAATTCAGACATTTTTCAAAAGAATTTCAGAAATACATTTTAAAAAATCTTAAGTTCCATAAATGAGGGGGGGGGGGGGAATAGTAGATCTACATGCTCACAACGAGTCACATCACGACGCGTTGTGAGCTTGTAGATCAGCCATGTTCACTAGTTTGGGTCATCGGGGAGACATCAAATTTGTCTTTTGGGTCTCGAGCTAAAAGTTCCGGAACCACTGCTGTAGAATCAGCAAAACACAGGACTGTGTGTTAAATGTTTCCCAGCTTCCCCACAGGGTGGAAATTTAACCCCTCTGAATGGCTAAAACGGTGACAAGGTGATCGATCACATGCCCACACTATGTAATGTAATGTAATGTAGATCTGCTATTTTTTTTAAATCCTGAAAATCTTTGCAAATCTTTTTATATATATATATATATATATATTCATTAAGCAAACATTTTAAACTCAAATCTTTGCCCCTGGTCCCTGGAACAAAATATTTTGAGATGGGGTCGGCAGCCAAATACATATCATTTTGGGAGTCCTTGACATGAAAAGGTTTGAGCACCACTGATATAGCAACATGAGCTTTTTAGAAATCTGTTAGGATTTAGAAGACATTTTGTAGAATCGGCCTCAGGTCTTAATGCTTTAAAGGGATTGTAGGCGATTCAGAGATAAACAAAGAAAAAAAATCCAGCAGTTCGTTTCCCCGACCACCAGGGGGTGTCGCACGGAGGACTTCCATAGAGTAAGCAGACTTCTAAACGGGCCATGCCGAATATAGGTTACTTTATTCGGATACAATTCGCGGAACTGCCTGCCCCTGCCGGTTCTCTGAATTTTAATTTTTAAATAGGCTCTTTCATGACAAATTGACCACATATATGAAGTTAAACAACTAAATTCTATCCAAACGCTTTTTGAAAAGTAAATTATGTGCCTAAAAAACGAAGTTTGAGAGCATTTTCAAACCGAAAGTAAAAAGTTCACACGGACACGGACGCGCACGGATGCGCACATGCGTGCGTTAATTTACGGACCGGATACCCGGATGTGTAACCTAAATAGTAGGGAAAATACGGATTTCAGAAAGAGGAGTGTTTTTCAATGCAGGAAAACACCCCAGCATCATTATATAGTGGCTGATAGAGGGGAAAAAATGCAAAATATATATATAGAGGTATTTTTCAAATTTAGGCTTAATGTTGCCTACAATCCCTTTAATGGACCTATATGTGGTTGACACTTTTAACTGGCACTAGGTCTTGTCACGTTAGTGTGCCACTGCTTTATAGTCGGCACTATATTGTTGCGACAATGGCATTTTAGTTGATGATTAATTGTCATAGAAATAAATGTAAACATTTGTAACGCAGGGTGTCACTGCATTTATAGTTCGAAATAGCAAGGGATGGTACAGTACAAAGAAAATGTATTTTCTTTGTGCCACCTGATAATGTATTTTCTGTTTATGAAAGAGATGGAAAGACAGGGAGACCCCTGTTACTGAACAAACACTTAGTTTGTACCAATGATTACTATCTAAACAAAAATAAAAAATAGCGAAAATAGCCAATTTATTTAGTTTTTCAACATTTTAGAACTTTTTTTGCCCTAATGCCCAAAATAGGGACACCATGAAGTTTAAAGTGGATACAAGAGTGTGGACAACAACGTGGAAAATGAAATGGCAATTAATTTCATGTACTGTAGCTGTTTCTATACAAATGAAGGGAAATTATTTGAGATTATGCAAAAGTATTGCGATTAGCTCAAAATAATTGCAGTCAGGCAATTATTAAATAAAGGTCACCACCAAACAAAAACTCTCCTGCATAACTAATCAGGCCCGCAAAAATAATTGGTTCACCTCAGAATGTCCTATCTGAACTGTACACCCGGTCAGTAATCAGGAAGGCCACTCTGATTACACAGGACCCTCTCACCCCCTCCACCAACCCTTCCAGTTAGGCTTACTGCCATCAGGTTGACTCTATAAAGCCCCACTGGCCCTAAAAATATCCACAACAAATCTTTTGTTCACACTGCGAACATCTCTTTGAATAAATTGTACTAGGAGCTGTGTTCTGACCTTTTAGCACTTGTTTTGTCAGTTATATTTTAACTGTGTGTAAAACACATCTCTAAATGTGTTTTAAACTGTGTTTTAAATGGGCATTGTTGAGCCTTGTCAAAGTCAAAGAAAATATTGTCACTTGTGACAGACAATGAAGTTATCTTGATTCTTGACACTTTTAACTGACACTGGGCCTAGGGCTTGTCCCATCAGTGTGTTTCTACTCTGCACACAGTACATATTGTTTGAAGTATAATAATCTCCCCCACTACAGGACTGTAAAAGCTAGAAATGATCTAGAAGCTAGAAGAGATCATCTATTTTCTGCGAAGATATTTTGTGTAGAGCGAAAACAGGAGAGGGCCTAATAGACCCCTGGGGTCACTCCGGTCAACTAAGTATATAGTAGTATATTTAAATGGTTAATTCCAAGCTTTGGTGGAGTTTGGTTAAATCAAAGCTTGCTCAAAAAGTAGTATTTCTACCAACTGACTTAAATGATCTCAACTAACATCTCTGAAAAGTTGTATTTATTTGTTTCTTTTGTCTCCCAGCAAAACAACGAAGTCCATATGCATTGAACACAACAGGAGATGTTCTTGAGGACCAGGATGGTGATTCAAGGTACTGTTAGATTCTCATCACATACTGTCATACGTAAATTGCTTATGTGTGTTGGTGACCATTTCAACTGGTGGACAAATTACCTTTTGTTGTGAATGTTTGAGAAAAATTGTTGCATGATTTTCTGTAAAAAAATAAAACATTTGAATTAACACTACATTTTGTCAGCCTTGAGAGAAGCTTCCTGTCATTACAGTTAACCTAGTCACAGTTTATTTGCAAGCATCAGAATGTGTCATCCTGTTGATGGGAATACTTTACATTTAGCCCTCTGCTGTAAACTGAAGCACTCGATCAACAATGACTACCCATCGCAGTGTTTTGCTCCGAGTTCGGCTTTGCTAACATAATATACCATCATCAGCGCAGAGATTCCAAATGTATTCCATCACCATGGAGGTGTCATTCCTGATGTGGGTACGGCAGCAATATTCTGCTGTCTGTCAGTGTGCTTGACTAATGCGTTGGCAACTTGGCGCCCATGACAGCCGTAATCGGCCAACAAATTCTACGTCCTTCCTCCCACTCTATACAGATCAAAAATAAAATGACAAAATAAAAGGTGATTAAACCTTTGCAAGCCCTTGCCACACCAACATCTCTTGTTCTACGGCTACTCTACATCTCGCCATTCCTGAGATATGGCAGAGTAAATCATTTTCACCGTAACATTGATGTGGCCTTTGACCCATTTGACCCAAAGGGGTCAAAGGGTTAAAAAGGGCACACTTGGTGCTAATTCGCACCAAGTGTCATGAAAATCCACCCATCTGCTCTAGATTTTGACCTGGACTGTGACCTTGACCATTGACCCTTTTTCAAGCTAAAAGTTAATCAGCCATTTGTGGCAGTCAACTGATCATTCCCATCAAGCAGGGCCGCGCCAAGGGTAGTGCGAACGGTGCGGCCGCACAGGGCCCCGCGCTTGGGGGAGCCCCGCAAAAAAACGAAATGAACAGAATCACATTTATTAAGAGTTATAAAAAGAAATAACCGCAAATAACAACCAAAAACTCAGAAATATCCGCCCAAAACCGCCAAGCGCGCGCGCGCGAGTTCGCACAGGGCCCCGCATTTCTCCCGCACGGCTCTGCCATCAAGTTAGGGTAGAGAGGCCGCCTGAGAGAAACGGAAGGTCCCCGGTTCGCCCCTGAGCCCCAATCTATGTGTCGAAGTGTCCCTGAGCAAGACACTTAAATCCTAATCCTAACTGCTCCCCTGGGTGTCTTGCCGTCCAGGAGTCTAGCCGTCTATGAAAGTGTCTGTCCGTCTGTCTCTGTGTCTGGAGCTAATCTTGAAAACCACTGGAACTATCCGTGTCAAATTTCTTTTGCACACTGGCAGTAGACCACAGATGTACTGTACATACACAAATATTTAACATAGATAAATAATACATAAATAAATAAATAATCAACCAATTAATCCTCAATCAAAAAAAGCTTTTCATCCTTCGATGAAGTATATACTGTAGGCTGTAGGGCTTAAGTGGTTAAGACACACCATCTGTTCTGTATATGAATTGAGATAATGTGCTTCACCCAATTAATGGAAAAAGTATATTTTCCTTTTTAACTCTGTAATGATATTGACAAGCAGCTTGGATAATGTCTTATCTGGAGTGGAGTATCCTGCTGACCATGGCAGGTGTACACCTGATCCCACATCCTGTCTGTAAAAACCCTTTGACGTTTGTCAGGACATTCACCCCTGCTTGTGTATCATCTAGTCCACTGTTTCCCAAACAGTGGGTCGGGACCCATCTTTGGGTCGCAGACCAATTTTTATGGGTCGCGAGTAAATATCCCCTTTCTTCGTTTCCTACCTTTAAGAACACAATATCGTTGCTGTCCGGCAGAAACCAGCTAACTCCATTTTGACGCTTTTGCATTTTTTTCCCATAAATCAGTGCTATTGAACACCCTTTACGTCTGTGTGTTGATAAAAAAAAGATTGAACCAATGAAAAGTATTAAAAAGCGCTTCTGACAAAACCAGCTAACTCCATTGGATCCTCAAACTTTCTGCTAAACCAGCTAACTCCACCAAAGGGGGGTGGAGTTAGCTGGTTTTGCTGACTCCAGGCTCAACCCCCTTTTGACCTCAACCTCATTGTGAGCTTGGAGGTCCATTTAGCTGTTCTTATCAATGATGAACAAAACCTACTAACTCCACTTTTTGTTTTGTTTTTGTCATTTCCTGAAAAATGAACATTTTGGAGTTAGCTGGTTCCTGCCGGACAGCAGAGATATGTTATTTCAAAAGATAAAAAAGTTTATGACAAAGAAATCACAACTATTCATCGATTAAAATCCAATACCAATATTTTCAAAAGTATTTAATAAATAAAATAAAAAAATCTAATTTGGGAACCACTGATCTATTCGACTATGTTTTTCTCATTTATTTCTTTATTAGATTTCAGGGCCCAGTTTGCGGCATCCTCATATAATTAGGATAACTGACCCGATATTGTATCTGTGTGCATCTATCAGCACCAGACGGGTCCTCCTCGCTGGTCGATGCACGATAGTCTTCCTAGTTTTTATGGCTTGTAGTGTATTTATTTATCATTTTTAGACCTTGCCCCATATGGACACTTAAGTTCCAAACAATCGTATTTCTGCTCTTCAGTTCAGAGGCCTTGGTCTTGTCACAAGGTATGCTAATTGTGAGTAAACCGCTTATGCTGGGCAATAAACAGAGGGGCTTTAAGCTCATGGCTTTTAAAGCTTTTGATTATCAACATGCTTTTAATGTAGCACATTTGTTCACAGAAAATCAATGATAAGTTGTAAGTAGTAGTGTAAGTGTACCATTGAAATCTGGATTAGATTATTAAAACCATATATGATGTGTAAGAAGTGGGATAAATCACATTTTTTAATGAGATACAAGACTAAAATTGATGTACAACACATTGCTTTGAAAAAATATTTTTTTAACATATAAGACTGTATGCGTGCTGGGATTGACGCTGGCAGGGCATCCCATCTTTTGACGTCATCTTCAACTTTCTTCATGATTTGTGGATAGTTTATCCTTGCAATTTCTGAGATTAAAGCACATACTCTGTGTGTATGTACATAATGTGACATGGTTTGTGCTGTTAATCTTAAGAGGAAGCTATAGGTTGCCTTTATCGACATGCATTAGTGAATCCTGACAAAGAACCAAAGTTCTTTGTGAAGTGAGGTACTTACTGTACATGGTTTCAGAGGAGAGCGTTTTCAGCATTACGCCACCAACAACAAGCACATCTATCTAGTGGTGTATTCTCTTTTGTCACCAACACATGTCCAACATAGTTTTAGTTTTACATTTTTAACGGCCAACTTCTTTGTTCATTCTGCTTTCATGCCTTAACAGTAAATATTCAGATTATTTTCTGTATTATTGTTAACATTACATTCATTGACACAATTCTAAACAAGTGTCACTTAAGGTGACATCTCAGGTTAGTCTTGACACACTTGCTTCTAAATTTGAGAGACTTCTTTAGACACAAACTTATGAGCGGGTGGGATGTTATCACATGGCCTACTTACATTTTCTACAGTATCATAACTCGGCTGTCAACCATTGTATTATTCAAATTACATTCTACAGCTTAAAGGGACATTTTGCACATTTCCCTTTGTTCTGGTTTGAGGAGATCATACACTATATAGTGTGGCAAAAATGATTACTTATGTATTCTGTGTATTTCTCAGAAAAATGCAGAAATATCAGTGACATGAAACGTCATTGTGCATTTTATGGAGAAATACACAGAATAGTCATACAGTATTTTTATTGGGCGACACCATAGCCAATGGTTAGGGCACATACTAAATGGGTGCAATGCTCTGATCAGCCAGTCCCCTGGTTCGAATCCCGTACGGACAGACCATTTGCTGAATGTCACTCCCCTACTACCTTCGCATTTATTTTCTCTGCTGTCACTGTCAGTAAAGGCAAAAAATCCCCCAGAATATCTAAAAATAAGTAAATAATATTACGTATTACGGTATTTTTTGCCACACTACATAACTTCTCACATCAGGACAATGGGACTTATATCGAAATCAGTGTGAAGTGTCCCTTTAACTACAGTGCTTTGTTTATAAACACTGTTCACCACAGTGTGGTTCAGGCTAGAATTTAATTAAAAGGTTACAAGAATTAGGCCGATTTAATTCACTTTAAACGCATCTTCAGCACGCAGACCAGCATTGTCACATGACTCAGACAATAGCATATGCTTGTTTGTTTTGTTTTTTTGATGTCCGTTTATGCATTTAGTCCAACTGTGTGTTGCATTTTCCCTTTTGTTTGCTTTTTTCTTCTTTTTATGGCCCAATTCCCATTTCAGAGAACAAACTCCACTAACTGACGAACAGTTGGTAGCAGGGTAAGACCAAATCATTCTAAACCACCTTTCCTATGTTTAGATCACCCCTGTCTTTTTTTTTTTACCCTCCTCTTTCCTGTTTTGTGTCCTTTTGTGAACCCCAACCTCAATCTCAGAAAATGCTAGTAATTTACCAGACGCAGATCCAGAAATAAATCAGTGGTTTGGGTATAGTCTGTACTACAGTTGTGCCTTGTTTCCTGCTACATGCTTTGTTTGTTGACAATTCAAGGGTTGAAAGCTGTAATTCAAGCATTAATTGTTATTTTTTACATCCTTAGTAGTGATAGTTTGTAGAATTTTAAGTTACTAAACCAAATACAACCCTAATGCAAATGAAATGCGAATTGAAAAAGAGCTGCTAATTGCCACTTTTTGTCAAAAGGGAAACATGCCTGGCGGGGTAAGTCTACGTGTTTACGTTTCTTTGGAGGTTAACATCTTGATTTTTGTATCCCCTTTGATCTGGCTTGCAGCATGAGCTACTTCAGTAAACCAGCATGAGTCTGTCACATTCCCTTTTACAGAGACTTCACTTCTTCTGCAACGGGGCCTGTTCATCTTTTTCACCTCTCAAATAGTCATACAAGTTAATTTAACCCATTAAGACCGGGAACGCATCTGTGTAATTTTTTAGATTTCTTTGGCTATTCAAAAATTGGCTATTAAAAATAGCAGATATACAAGCTCGTAGCGTGGCACCGAGTGCCGCACTACGAGCTTGTACATCTGCTATTTTTTAGAAAAATCATGAAAATTTGCAAATATTTGAATATATATATATTTTTAAAGGGATTTTTTTTTTCAAATCTTTGCTTCTGGGATTCCCTATTACAAAATATTGGGGGTCCGTGGCCAAATACATATAGTATTTGGGGGTCCTTGACATGAAAAGGTTTGAGAACCACTGATATAGAAACATACTGTAGGTTTTTCAAAAAAACTGTAGGATTTAGAAGACACTTGTAGAATCCAAGATTTGAGTTACAAATGTTCGCTTTAAAATATATATATATATTCAAAGATTTTTCAAAAAAAATATGCAGATCTACAAGCTCATAGCGCGGCACTCTGAGCTTGTATATCTGCTATTTTTTAATAGCCAAATAAATAAAAAAATGACACACAGATGCGTTCCCGGTCTTAATGGGTTAAAATTGATCAGTCGATCAAATTTCAGGCGGATCAGTCTGATTAACTCAACCTTTCCTCTCATAGACGGGAATGTTAAAAAAAGAATCAAACAGAGCTCAGTTGAATTTTCTCACTTGTCCCTTTTTTCTATCCTCCACCTTCTCTTTCCACGCACCACAGTTTTCTTTGGCAGGGGGGCTTTGTTTAAGGAATGTTTTCCTCCTTCCTGCAGGTTCTCTGACATCATCCTTGCCACTATCCTGGCCACCAAGTCTGACATGTGCGGGAAGAAGTTTGAGCTGAAGATTGACAATGTGCGTTTTGTGGGTCACCCTACCCTGCTTCAGCATCCCCACATCACTCAGGTAAACGACTATCTGGAATGTACTACTGTCCTGTCCTCGCTTCAATAACAGTAGCTTGTCTCAGTCCCCATCGAGTGCCAACTCAAAATCTTTACTCTCCCACAGTTAAATTAACCAAATGGACCCTGGTGTTCCAATTTTGGGCAAAGGAATCTGGGGACATTTTGGGGGGGGGGGGGGGGGAATTAAATAGTGAAAATAGCAGATGTATATCTGCTCAACATGTAGTGATGTGATGCATTGTGGGCTTGTAGATTTTCTAATTTCGGTATTTGTCGTACTATTAAGTATATAGGGCTTAAAGGGGAATACCGCTCATTTTCAACATTGAACATTGTCTTTCACCTTAGAGCTGTTGTGTGGAAATAAGAAAAAAGTCCCCCTCCCTTCTATGTTGCCTAGAACTGGATAATTGATTGAGGTCGTGTGATCAGTGACATACGCAAGGTGTACTTTTGGCTCCGCCCCCCCCCCCCCCCCCAGCAGTGTCATCTCATTTGTTTTTATTGTCATATTTGTTTTATTTCTATGCAGGTTTCTAAAACAGATCCTTCACCCAAGAGGGAGATGCCCACCATGATCTTGTTCAGTGTGGTGTTTGCACTGAGGGTATGGAACAACATTTATATTTCACTTACTGTAGGCCAGACTGTCTTTATAATCCTAATTGGTTACAGAAGCACCTTTGTGCTCCATAGATTACTCTACTGTAGTGTTTCCCAAACAATGGACTGAGACACAATTTTGGGTTTGCGAGTAAAAAAATCGCGTTGTGAGCTTGATTGGCTATTTTGACTGTAAAATAGGGCTTAGGTGAATAATTCATAATAAATGTTTGTACATTTGGGTCCCGGAGAGACACAAAATGTCTCTTTTGGGTCTCGAGCTAATAAGTTTGGGAACCACTGCTGTACTGTATTTGGTGTATAAAGTCTCACTTTTGCCAAATTACCATAAATAATACCTATTTTATGATGACGTGATTACAATAGAGATAAGTCAGCTGAGTTTGGGTGGGAGATGGGGTTATATGAGGTCTCACGTGTCTGCCAGAGGGAGTGGTATTTTTTTTGCCCTATATCTTTGAGAGTTAAGAAAGGCATGGCACTGCCCATCCCTGCCCAGCTTCAACTGGGTGACGCAGTCTGGCGGCGTGCTGAGTCACCATCCCCACCATGTGAAAGTGCTCTGTCATGCTCTACCACTGATATCTTGCCCAACAACCTTTTCTCTGACGTGTCACGTGATGCTGTCTACTCCCCCATTTAAAAATAATATTTTTTGTATGTACCACATACAAATGTTGGAATACAGAGCGATGAATGTCAAGACAAATGCATGATTTCAATTTTATATCTAAGATAGTTAATACAATAATAAAAATATTGGTCAGTTATCATTATTATTCAAATGTTTGTATAGAATTTTTCAACATGTTTTACACAAACACACGTAACGAACAATTACAAAACACCACAGACACTAGTACTCGATACACCATAAAACAGGTTAACATACAGACCAATTTGTTAGGTAACCAAGAATGAAAAGACATTGTAGTGCAATAAATTGGCACCGAAAACGGAGTCAGTATTACAAAACTAACGTCAAAACATTGGTCAGTTTACTTGAATACTTATCTAAAGCTGAAATGTTATTCATAAACTATGTTCAAATGATTAATATTTACATAGCTCTCTAGTTACACATTTTAAGATATTCCCACTACAAAAATGTTGAATTAGATCTTTACGGTGAACATTTTCATAACTCATAAAGGAATCACTATTCTTGAATGAAATGCTCCCAAATATTTTTATAAAGTTTAAAGTTTAAAGTTTTTTATCAAACAAATGATTTACAATCATATAGCATACCGTCACTGTTGGGTAGAAACTTCATATCTCCATATTTCAACTTTTAATTTACAGTATGTTTTCATAAATTGATGCCCTACTTCGTCCTACAAGAATTTCATGCAAAAGTAGCAAAAATAGCAGATCTACAAACGCACAATGCTTCGCGGTGCGTGGCGTTGTGAGCTTATAGATCTGCTATGTTTTGCTGTTACTGGAAAATGGTGAAAGTGAATGTAAAATGTGTTAAATGTGTTTTTATAAACATTGAACCAATCAAAAGCATTAACAAGAGCTTGTGATAATAACTGTCCATTGAAACACAGGTTATTTTTTGTCAAGTTCCTGAAAAGTAACTGTACTCTGTGCCATGCTATTTTTGAAAAATCTTGAAAATGTGTGCAAAAACTTATGTTGCTATATCAGTGGTTCTCAAACTTTTCATGTCAAGGACCCCCAAAATGATATGTATTTGGACGTGAACCCCCACCAAGGACCCCCAAAATGATATGTATTTGGCCATGGACCCCCATCTCAAAATATTTTGTTCCAGGGACCCCCAGAAGCAAATATTTGAGTTGCAAATATTCTCTTTAAAAAAATATATATATTAAAAGATTTGCAAAACAAAAAAATAGCAGATCTACAAGCTCGCAGCGTGGCACTTGGTGCCGCGCTATGAGCTTGTATATCTGCTATTTTTGAATAGCCAAAATGGCCAAAGTGGTTACACAGATGCGTTCCTGGTCTTAATGTTGTTAAGTTGCTGTCAAAATGTTATTCAAATGCTTTGGTCGCCATCTACAGGCCAACGCTGACCCTTCAGTCATCAACTGCATGCACAACCTGTCCAGACGGATAGCCATAGCCCTTCAGCACGAGGAGAGACGCTGTCAGTACCTGACCCGGGAGGCCAAGCTGATGCTGGCTGTCCAGGATGAGATCACCACCACTTCTGAAAGTGAGACACACACACACACACTGTCCACTTTATCCAGATCACCTGTTCTCAAAACGTTTAATTTCAAGGACCCCCATAACTCTGAGAGTTACAGACCTGTGAGGGTCCATTTGGATTCCCCTCCAGGAACCCTGAGGGATCCCTGGACCACACTTTGAGAACCAGCGATCCAGATGTAGACCTCCCGCCAAATGATTGCGTTGTATGACAAAAATTAAAGACGATATATATTTTTTTGTCATACGACAAAGTGTAAATCGTTGTGATAAACGATTTAATTGTGTTTTTGGCATTGAGAATTGGAACATATGAATACAAATTTATTTTCTGTTTGGTTTTTAGGCTTCATAATCACGAATTGCACAGGGCAGATATGACAAATAACCTTTCTTAAAAATACAAACTTTTCTTTGTATATTTCTTAAACAAAGAAATGACATTTAATAATTTTATACTTTAAAAAAAGAATGTAAAAAAAGCGGAAATAGCCGATCTACAAGCTTTACAACACATGTGACATGTAAGCTTGTAGATCTGCTATTTCTGCTATTTTTGGAAAATGTTTGTTTTATGTAATAATTGTGACAGGCCTAGGGGGACCCTAGTCATCTAAGTATATGGGGTTTGCAATGCCCGATCCAAATAAAGAATTTGATCTGGGATTGAAACTGGGCCCAGATCCTCTTCCTAATAGTGAAATCAACAGGAAGTTGACATTGTTATTAAAAACAACATCAACAACAACAAGAAGGAACTGGGTTTTGTAATATTACGCATCATTTGGCAGAATTTGTGTTCGCTTGTGTGCTAAAAGAGTGTGTCCTGTGTCAACGTATATATTGTCAATGGAGACAATATTTGGATTGTTAATTTTTAATCTGCGGGAACTATTGAAGATATCTCGCCAATATTTGGAGTTACATTATGGCAAGGTAATTACACAGTCCAAACCTCGACCAAAGTGCATTGTGGTTTAAGCCAAATGTATATTTTACTACACCCATAGTCTCCTAGTCAAAAAGGCATTACAGTCATTTGAATTGCTGCATATTGTAATGCATTATGAATGATCCTAAAATAGGAACAGTGTTAAAATTCTTGGGGCTATATTTTTTTGAGTATACAAATGTATGACTGTAATTTATGTTACTGTGATGCCAGTGGATGGAAGCCCTCAGTCCCCGTTCAGACAAATTCTTCCAAAATGTAAGCTGGCCAGGGACCTGAAGGAGGCTTATGACAGGTTGGTGTTTAATCATAATTTTCTCTTCTATCCATCATGCTCATGTGCTCTTTATTTCCCATGCAGTCACACAACTAACTAACTGTGGCATTCTCAGTCTCTGCACGACAGGTCTGGTCCGCATCCACATTAACAACTGGCTAGAGGTGAGCTTTTGTTTACCACACAAGATCCATCGGATTGGAGGCAACTATATCCCCATTGAAGCATTAGAGCGCAGTCTAAAGGCCATAAGGTGAGCTTTGGCTGTGTACAGTTGTGTAGCACTTAGAACTTCTTTGTCCACTGTCAGCTAGTGGTTTTGAGGTATATGTGGTTTTTAGACCCTTTTCCAAACTTGAGTGGTTCCCAACCTTTTCTGGATCAGGGCCAGTGGTGGAAAGAAACTAAGTACATTTACTTAAGTACTGTACTTATTATACTTAATTTTGAGGTATTTGTACTTTGCTTGAGTATTTCCAATTTCCAATACTTTTACTTCTACTCCACTACATCTCAGAGGCAAATATTGTACTTTTACTCCACTACATTTATTTGAAAACTTTAATTACTTGTTACTTTTCAGATATAAACTATTATATTATTAAACATACATTAACCACTTTAGCCCTATTTTATGCCTAGGCTATTTGAAAATAGCAGATCTACACGCTCACAACGCGTCGCGATGCGACGCGTTGTGAGCTTGTAGATCTGCTATTTTCAAATATTTAGTACTTTTACTTTTGGTACTTTAAGTACATTTTGATGCCAATACTTTTGTACTTTTACTCAAGTACATTTTTAATTCTGGACTTTTACTTATAACAGAGTATTTCTATATCGCAGTATTGGTACTTTTACTTAAGTAAAGAATTTGAGTACTTTTCCCACCCATCTGAGAATGGGAAAAAATACCATGACTTTATTTATTTATTTTTAATTATGAGTTTGTGATATTATCATTGAAATTGTAGTGTTTTGCCAATGATTTGGTGGCCCACTTCCAATAGCCTCACGGTCCACCTGTTGGCCCCGGCCCACAGGGCCACTTAGTTACTTTGTTAAAAATAACATAACAAAATTTAAAAGTGGTTGAAAATGCTGTGGTATTGTGTTTAAAGTTGCAGCAGGTGATTTGTTTTTGTTATTGTAAGTGTTAAACATTTCTTCATTCTGATATCAATCATTTCTATAGAGTGTTTGTTCAGTAACAGGGGTTTCCCTGTCTCTCTACCTCTTTTTGGGATACCAATTGTATCCAATCAGGAGAGAGAACTCATACAGAATACAGGATAAACAAGTGAAATTGGAAGTGATGACACAAAGAAGTGAGCAGACGACATTTGAACTGAAAACACTATAAAGTTGAAGCTGATAAATGGGTACTCTCCTGATGGTTTAAATTGGCAACCCACCTGAAAATGGCTGCATTTTTCTGTCTATTTGATTACTATATCAGACCAACTTTTTAAGAAAAACACTTTTGTTTTAACCCAAAAATATCTCTTGCACTATCTCTAAGAATACGAAACGATGAGAAACAAATTGAGTCTCAACAGTGTCTGGTTTCACACACTGTGGATTGTTTTCTGTGGGCTTTGGCGCCACCTAATGTTATCCTTCAACATTACATGTCAAATATTTGCATTCCTGATTCTATAGAAGGAACTATAAAAGAATGCCATTTTGTGACTACATATCAGTTAATTTTGGGTTATATTCAGTCGTTTCTTATATAATTTTGTTGACCACAAAATGTGTTTTTGTTGATTTCAAAAAGCTTTGGGAATTGTCTGTTTTCAGACATGGACAGGTGTTGGGTTCAGATAAACGTGTATCTACAATACACAAACTGGCTTCAAGCAGGCACTTTTTTTTAAATTGGTGCCACTTAATGACTGACTGTAAAAGAGAAAGCCATGGATTCAATCCCTGTCCCCTCTAGGCCGTATCATGCACTGCTGTTGCTTGACAGTGAAAAGGCTCTGCTCAGCCAACTTCCTCTGGACTGCTCCCCAGCAATGGTACGGCTCATCAAAACCTGCTCAGCGGTCAAGAACTTACAACAGCTCGCCCAGGATGCTGACCTGGCCCTCCTTCAGGTACAAAGCACTACGACTACGCAGTCAAATCATTTAAAGTATTCATTTAACTCTCATTAATGAATTAATGGATTATTAACCACTTGAACCACAGGCGGTGAAAATAGCAGATCTTCAGGCTCACAACACAACATGTTGTGAGCTCGTTTAACCCATTTAGACCTGAGGCCGATTCAAATGTTTTCTGAAAAACGTATTAAAAAAATAATAATAATGTTGCTATAAACTGTATATAGTCTTCCTCTGCACGCTGAGGAAGACCTGTTAGGTTGAAATGCATCCGTTGCTCTGTCCGTGGAGAGGTAAATAAAAAAATTGAAAACCGTGAAAATGTATTGTGTGCAGGCTGGCGTCTCGGTTTCATGATATTGTTGAGCCGTGCACCTTGAGACTTGTTTCATCTGGAGTGTTGCGGGCATTCTGCTTTGCGATGCTTTCTCTTAATGTGCAGTATGTAGATATACTATTAGGCAGTATTATAACTATCATGGAACTGATATTCAGAATTATTTAGTTGATATGTTCAGTCTGTGTGTTCTTTGAGACATAAATAAATGTCAAGAAAAAAGAAAAGTAAGAAACACTTTTTGCCAGCTTGGGTTCCCATGTGAGTGCTATCATACTGCCACCTAGTGGGCCATTTTAGCATTTATCTGTGATGGTTATCTGGATAAATGTGTAGCAGCACTAGGTTTAAATATTCTCATTTATCAGTAAGATTTCAGTGTCATACAAATATAACAATGTTGCTGTACAATTTTTGTTTTGTTTTCACATTCTTCATTTTGCCTTCAGATCTTCCAAATTGCTGCTCATTTGGTATACTGGGGCAAAGCCATTATTGTCTACCCACTGTGTGAGAACAATGTCTACATGCTGTCACCTCATGCCAATATCTGCCTGTGAGTTTGTGAGCAGTCTACTCTTCCCATTTTCTTCTCTGCCATGGCTCATTAGTTCTGCTAGGGCTGACAAATGACAGCTAATGAACCTTACTGAGTTCCCACCCGTGGCTTTGCCTCATATAGGTTCCATCAGCGTGTGTTCGCTAATTATAAATGATTTTTCCTCCCCCTTTTGCTTGACAAATTGCCCTACGAAAGCTCATCAGTTAATCATGATATTGGCTACTAAACATATTCTTTGGGCGTGGTGTAATTTATTTTGACAAATTCAGGCCACTGACACCACTTTGCACTTTTTCAATGTTCGCAAAGACCACAAAATAGAATTTTATGCTCAAATGTTGTGAAAAATGTTAGATTTTTGCGTTGGCTATTAAAAAATAGCAGATATACAAGCTCACAGAACGTCACTTCGTGTCCCACTGCGAGCTTGTAATTTTTTTATTTTTGTTTGAAAAATGTTGAATAATTTTGAATTACGAAAAAGTTTGAAAACTACTTTAGAAGGCATTTGTAGAATCGGCCTGAGGGCTTAATGGGAAACAAGTCTGTGTTGTTGCATAACATGAGCCCCCTCTCCCTGTGTAGGTACTCACCTCAGGCTGAGCAGTTTGCCAAGCAGTTTCCCGGCCATGATCTTCCCTCTGTGTTAGCCAAGTTCTCACTGCCCGTCTCACTGGCTGAGTTCAGAAACCCCCTGGAGGCTCCCGTGCAGGAGGTAGGATTATTGGAGAGAGAGCATCTATCAAACAAGATAAGCCACCGTTTCCCAAACAGTGGCTTATCATCAGTGGCTCATCATCATTTATTTTTTGTTTCCTAAATTCTGTCATTAATTATTTTCTAAAGATTTCCACACAAAACAATCACACATTTTCATGAGTTGAAAACTAATTCTTCATTTTCCAAAAAGAATTTCATGAATGAAATAAAAATAATCAAAGAAATTAGAAAACAAATGTTTAAGAAGTAGTGAAAATAGCAGATTTGTGACGCGTTGTGAGCTTGTAGATCTCCTATTTTCACTAGTTTGGGTCCCGGGCAAACATCTGATTTCCCTTCTGGGTCTTGAGCTAAAACGTTTGGGAACCACCGAGATAAGCCATAGTTCTTGATTAGTTCTGCCAGTATCTACCAGGCTAATTACTACATTTTGTCAGTGCTGATATTAATGTGCCTAAGATCCTTTTGAATTAGGCAGTGCTCCCTGAGCCAAGATGATAAATTATAGACGACATAGTGAACAGCAGCATCAGCCTCTGCAGCCAACATTTTTCATTGGGGGTGAAAATACCAGAGCAGTGGTTCTCAAACCTTTTAATTTCAAAGACCCCTACAACTCTTGAGAGTGTACAAATGTACCCGTAGAGGTCCATTTGGTTCTGTTTGTACACTCTTAGAGTTACAGACCTGTCAAGGAACCCCTGAGGGTCCCTGGACCCCACTTTGAGAACCACTCTGTACTAGAGCAATGTCTTCCTTATAGCATTTGAGGTCTTGCAGACTTGAGACTGGGTTGTGTTGAACATATGGAGAAGTCATATCCGATTGCTTTGACTGTGATGACCTGTCCTGCTCTGCTCTGCTCTGCTCGTGTCCAGGCCCAGTTGATCCAGATGGTGGTGTGGATGCTCCAACGACGACTGCTTATCCAGCTGCACACCTATGTCTGCCTGCTGGTGCCCCCCAGTGAGGAGGAGCCGGGTCCAAACGAAGAGCTCCCCCTGGCTGCACGGGTAGGGGGCCGCAGTCTCAGCACGCCCAGCGCCCTCAGCTTTGGTTCCCCAAGTACGTACCCTTTCCAGTAATTGGTTATATAGTACAAATATGATGTTAAAGGACCATACCGCTTTCAATACATACAATACATTGTCTATGCACAGCTTCGGCCATATAGCATACACACTGTAAACATAGACCATAGATAATTTTCCTCCGAATGGCTTTATTTATTTTTTATTGACAAAAAAGAAGAACTATAACAATCAAATGTAGTGACACTGGAAACCCGAGTGTCAATACATGCCAACAGTCTTTATTTTGTAATGATCTCAAGCCACGTTTTCTAGAGGCTTTAATATGTTGGATTACCTATCTCAAGCAAATTTTAAGTCTCTGCAAAGTGATTCTAATACCCTTGAGTGGTAGTCAATGGGCTAAACAGGCTCTCTTGTCTACTACTCACCATACAGTATGTCTGTTCACTGTCTGTAGCCAGCAGTGACGACATGACGCTGACCAGTCCTAGTATGGACAACTCCAGTGCTGAACTCCTGCCTGGAGGAGACTCTCCCCTCAACAAGAGGATGACCGAGACACTGCTAGCCAGTCTGAGTGAGCACGAAAGGCAGGTCATCCTTAACATCCCTGCTGCACAGAATCCCGAGGACCTGCGGATGTTTGCCAGGTAATCAGTCTACCTTGGACGGATGTCAAAGGACTTAATGCAGGGCTAGGCAATATATTGATATTATATCTAGATATCTAGAGACTAGATATCATCTCGGACTTTTGGATGTCATAATAATATCGTGATATGGCGCAAGCGTTTTAATTGCTTAAGAGCACTATTTTCTACAAAAATAGTGAAAATAGCCAATCTAACTCGCAACATATCGCGATGTGATGCGTTGCGAGCCTGTAGATCGGCTTTTCGTTTGCTATGTTCAGAAATATGGTCAAAAATATTGTGCCTTTATTGATAGTATACAGTAGACTGACAGGAAATGGGGAGAGAGAGATGGGGAGTGACACGCAGCAAAGGTCGTCGGTATCGGGATTCTAACCATTAGCACCCTAGGTGCCCGGACCGCTACGCCAGCCGTCCACGCCTAAACAAAATGGTTTTCACCTTTTTATTACCCACCCTTGTTGTACAGATATTTTAACAGATGAGCCGAGTGTTTGGATGCGACTAGGTGAATATCATAATTTTTTAGGGGAAATTAATTGTTTTTTTGTATAAGGCTTTGGGAAAACAAACCATTTGTCAAGTCCTTTAACAGCATGACTTCAATTTAAAATGGCTTTAGAGTGTAATTGTGAGATCATATACGAGTTGTGAAGAGCAGAGGGGGGGGGGGACAATGCCTCAGTGTTCAATAAAGTGATTAGCGTCTTAGAAGTCCAGACTTATGGTAGATTTAAGGGAGTTAATGATTCAGTGAAAAACTCCTGTTCCAATCTTCTTGTTGTGCCTGTTATGTTGACTGTTCCCAGACTGCTGCACTACTTTCGAGGACACCACCACCTGGAAGAGATCATGTACAACGAGAACATGAGGCGCTCTCAGCTCAAGACGCTGTTTGATAAGTTCCGCTATGTTCTCGTGGTGACCAACCATGAAGACCCCATCATCTCTCTCTTCCAGTCACCGACTGAGTAGGGTGACTGGCTCCAAAGCAAGCGACCTACTGAAAAATGCAACCACGAAGACCCCATCATGTCTCTCTTCCAGTCACCCATGGAGTAGGGCGGTGGTTCTCAATGATATAAGAAAGAGGCAAACATTTTGAAAATAGCCAAACTACAAGCTCTGAGCTTGTAGATTAGCTATTTTCACAATATTTATCTGTGGAACCGAGTCAAACTGTAAATGTAAAGCCTCAACTCCTACAATTCCAAGTGCTTATCAGGGTGGGGGGTCCCCAGTTCAAATATGATTATTTTGGGGGGTCACGGCCTGAAAAGGTTGAGAACCACTGGAATAGGGTGACTGACTCTAACGATGCAACCTACTGAGAAACATTTCAGAGCTAATGCAGTATTATGTTATGGTCACAGACTAACTACTGTAGCTCAACAATCTGCTGTTTTTGACCACGCCATCATTCTATGAGCAACGATGCAATGTGTATACATACAGTGTGAAGCAAAGTATTTCTTAAGAGCCAATGTTTTTGTTTATATTAATAAATTATTTTATATGTACAACACGCCTATAAAGACCTTGAACAGGGTTTCGATGTAATTTTCCCTGTCTCGGATGTGGTTGTAATTTCTACTCAAAAGAGGGGTACGCGTTCTGTAATGATCATTCCAGGCCTCTACCAAGCTCCCCTCGGAAATCCCAGAGGTGAAGGAGAAAGAAGGCAAGAAAGACTCCCGACATCAGACGAGCTGTTTTGGCTTTGAGGTAAGCGGAGTCCTCGGAGCATCTGTGAATTCAATGAGTCGGTGAGAAGAGGATTTCTTCCAGCAAGAATGTTTATTAAAAAACATCTCAGCATGTTGGTAAAACCTTATGTGACATGGTGTCTATTTAATATAATAAGCAATTTCTCAGAATTTCCAAAATCCCATCTATGTTTTCATGTGTACAGTGTGAGGACAAGGGGTATAACATCTTAACTGCAAAAAGTTGAGCTAAATGTATGCAAAAGAAATTATTGCCTTCAAACAATTCTTAAAAGATTCCTCCATTTCTTTTTTTTTACTTCAGACGTTTCAGAAATCATTTAATTGGAACATTTGATTTACACATTATTTTACAATGCCCGTTTTTTTTTTTTTTTGACAGTATAAACATGATTTATGAAAGCGAATAGGAGGCAGCAAGATTTCAAGAAGGTTCATTTTGCTGTCCCGTGTCAGACTGCAGTTTTGAGTCCATGTGTCTCTCAGCGTCTTTATTCACTACACTAACACAAGGGTGCCCACGGAGGTAGAAACGCAAGGGTTTGGTGGCCCATTCCCCATGGGACTCGATTCCAATGCGGTGCGCCGACACCAGCCCTCGGAAATCTGGTGGGTTGGTTTGGGGATCTTCCTCCAGCCACACCTCCGGGTCTGAGGCTAGGTCTCGACGGTCAAAGCTACGGGGTATGTCCAGAGCCTGGCACAGTTTGGAGGGTCCATTGCAAAGTTCCTTGTCCTTCAGCTGCCTTGCTCCCTCTCTGCGCTTGGCCGCCCGCAGCTGCCTCATGAGATGCAGACCCTGCAGGGGCTCCAGAGAGCGCAGAAGCACAGCAGCACCTTCCCCTAGACAAGTTAGACAACAACACACGATATCGTTGTCACTGTCGGTGGAAACCTTGTACTGTATGTCCCACAAGTGTTACTTTTCAGGATTCAAGTTAAAAATAGCAATAATGGATATGCAAAAAAAAGTGTTGTTTTGAGCTTGTAAAACTATTTTTGCTACTTTTGTGTGACACTATAGTATAGTATAGTACGAAGCAGGGCATTAATCCCCCCCCCCCCACAAAAAAAAAGTTACAATATGGAGATAAGAGGTTACTTCCCGACAGCAACAATATGCATTAGTCACCAAGGCTCCAGTCGGTCTACTTCCTTTTGCCCTTTCTACACGAGGATACAAAAAAAAGCCAACTACAATGTAGTTATTAATGACAAACGCTTAGAGAGGAAAGCATATTAAAACCTGCGATGCCTTTAATGTGACACTGCAAACAATCCTTTTTCTTATGATCTCATCTACATGAAACAGGGTGTGGAGTTTGTTTTAACAAACTTTGTCAGAGTATGCCTAAACATGGGAAGAACTGCTATAGTATCTACCTATTTTCAGTGGAAATGGCTGCTCAGCATTGCACACCACACACTGACTGTTGAATGTCAAGTGTTTTACCTTCACTGGACACGTTCATGCAGAGGTGGATGCCGTAGATTGGGTACACATAGATTGTGCCTGGCTTCATGAACATTGCAGTGTTTCTCTCTGTGCGTTTGCCCCCAGCTGAGTGAGAAGCTCTGTCCTCTCCTCCGAGGTAGGCCTCCGTTTCCACTATTCTTCCGCGTAGCTCTGTACCATCTGCACAGCGGCGGACCAACACCTTTAAAATGGGTTTAAATGGTTACATGTCAGGTCTTTAGGCCAGTCACAATTATTACGTAATCGTCTAATCGCAATTATTTGAGATAATCACAATTATTTCGTCAATTGTTTCCATGTTGAAAAATGGTAATATATTTTCAAACATTTTCAAAAAATTATGCAAATAGCAGATCTTCAAGCTCACAACGCGTCGCTATGCGGCACGTTGTGAGATCGGCTATTGACACTATTAATGTTTTTTAAGCTCAGTATTTTTTTTGTATATTTAAGTTGTGTGTGATATCTGCTATGTGCAACTTCAAAGCCTACAAGCCAAACAGAAATATGTTCGACAAAAAACACAATTAAATCGTGAAATCGCAATTATTTGAGTGACAATTACTCGTGACAGCCCTACAGGTATGGTCCGTAATGTCATTGGAACAATTACATGGAGCCAGCTGGACTGGATGATTTTTTTTTGTGCTCTTGGGGGTGCATGAAAGATTAGACTACTTTTTGGATGCGGTTTGCTGTTCATTAAGCCCCCCCTGGAAAGTTACCATGAACATGAGGAAGGTCACTAAATTAATCTTAAGAAAACATGTTCTTGCAGAACAACACCGATGGCATGAAAAAAAGTGGGAAACCTTTCAGACGAGGCCGTGTCTCCGTTTCTGACACATCATTCAGAGACACAAGTGGAATGGAATTTGAAATGATTTTGATACCTTGCCAAGAAATGCTTTAGCCAGACTGGTGCAAGGCTGGTTGAAGAATTCTTCTCTGAGTCTGTGCACTGGTTGATCCTTTATGAAATAAGGGCTATGAGCCATCTCATCAGGACTGTTCATCTCAGCAGCTGGTCCCTGGGTTACAGGCAGTGATGGAAAAGGTATTCACATTGTTTACTTCAGTAAAAGTATCAATACCGCAATGTAGACATATGTAAAAGTACAAAAGTATTGGTATCAAAATGTACTAGAAAATACTCATTATGCAGAATGTCCCATTTCACAAGTTTTCAAATGCATAACAATCGTTTGAAAATGTATATATGGCTGAAGTGGTTAATGTATGTTTTGTATAATAATATAAATCTACAAAGTAACTAACTAAAGTTCAAGTAAAAGTACAATATTTGCCTCTGAGATGTAGAGGAGTAAAAGTACTGAAAACTGGAAATACTCTAGCAAACTAAAAACACCTCAAACTTGTACTTAAGTACAGTACTTGAGTAAATGTACTTAGTTACTCACACCACTGGTTTCAGGACTGTTCATCATGCATGTTGTGGTTTTGTGGTTGACTGCTGGCCCCGAGTCGATCTTCCTCTTACGTCCTACCATCTCTTAACACTTACAGTTCACACGACAGAAAGATACTGAACCAAAGTTTAACATTGTATATAGGTCATTAGCATAATGGTCATATGGCGTTCATTTGCAATACTTATTTTGTCAAATAAAACAAAAATAAAATGGAAACATTATGGGCCTGCAGAAATGTGCCTATTTATTATAACTTACAGATAGTTTTTTCTTTAGTTAAGTCCATCTGAAGAATATCACTAACCATTGTGTGTTAGCTATAATAGATTATTATAGCCTTCTGTAGTATACTGGACACTATGTTGCCTAGCTTAATGTGCAATTCAGAATCATTGTATAAGATTTAAGTTACAAATCCTAGCAACTGCAGATAGCCTATAACGGCAACGGTGTCTGTGTCTGCTAGTAACCGATAATAATAAAAGACATGTGCTCAATCGATGGTAGTAAACACACTACAGTAAAGCTACTAGACGTCAACACAGGAAGTCAAACTTTGTTTTGAACGTCTTAAAGGGACCGCGTGACATTTTTCAATGATCCAGTCTCTCCAGTTTGAGGTTTGATGGAGATGATTAGGTAGGATGGATGATGCATGCATGCTCAGATGCTGCTGACTAATCTCTTATCTTATCTGTACCAAATTCCGAGAATTACAATTTGTTGTGTAAAGGTCAGGGGATTTTAGTATAATCTGAGCGTTTCTAAAAAGTCTTATTTTTCTGATCCCCTGACCTGTATAAACACATCTACGTTTTTTTTTGCTTTTGCCATAGGGGTTTCGATTTATGCAGAAAATAAAGTACTGGTTAATGGTTAACATACATTTTAGCCAGGATATATAGAGCAGTTATAATTTATAAGTTATTACCATCACTTATAACTTATAAGTGCAAAATAAGTTAACCATGACAATGTTATCCGTAAGAACTGAAGTGAACCACTCATAACCCTGAAAATCCAGGCTTAAACTTGAAGTTATACCTTTGTAGTAGGATTTAGAAGACATTTTTAGAATGAGACTCAGGTCTTAAAGGAGTAGTTCACCCAACAAAATGACTTATTTTCAATTAATAACACACCCCATGAACCCTTGGATTCATCTTTTTTCTTTTTTTGTCGCATTCCTAAGCCAATAATTTGATGACCGGGTGTATTTCCGGTAGGAGACACAAAGAGTCTACTTTGTGTCTCCTACCGGATTCATTAGCATCTTTCCGCCGGTAATCAAATTATTGATTAGGAATGAGACAAAAACTAAAAAGAATCCATGAATTCAAGGCTTCATGGAGTGTGCAATTGATAGAAAATAAGATTTTTTGGGGGGAACTACTCCTTTAATTAGTTAATCTTTCGCCTATAATGATATGCCCAAAAAATTTACACCATGGTTAAAGTGGTTAAAGGGACTGCATGATACGTGTATATGTTACAGGGATTCCAGTGTCCAATGGGATGCATGCTTCATGAAGATGATCTGTTCCCATCATCTGCCCAAAGGGGGTGTTTGATGCTTGCTGTATGAGGACAGAGTTGAGCAAGACTACAACCCCCATGCATTTGCCTTTTCCTGGTTCCTGGTCATGATGTCTTATCTTCTCAGTCTCATTAGAAAAACAGCCCACTCTATGAGGTTATAAATAGTGCTTTGTGTTCTCGTGCTTGCCCGTGCCCAGGAAGTGGATGGCGCCAGTTTGGCCCCAGGCAGATTTGGTCCATGTGCCATTCTGGAAGTGTACCAGTGTGTAACATGACCATACACAACATGAGAAAGCTGGAAGTGTACCAGTGTGTGACATGACTACACACACAACATGAGAAAGCTAACATGCTGACTGATTAAAAAAAGATCTCCATTCATATCTCAGTTTTCACCTTTTCACCTTAAACCCATTAAGACCTGAGGCCGATTCTACAAATGCCTTCTAAATCGGTAGTTCTCAAACTTTTTCGTGCCAAGGATCCCCAAAATTATAGGTATTTGGCCGCGGACCCCATCTGAAAATGTTTTGTGCCAGAGACCCCTATAGGCCTAGAAGAGAAGATTTACGTTAAAACAAATCAAAATTATTCAACATTTTTCAACACTTTCAAGATTGGTAATTTCTTTTCTAAAATAGCAGATATACAAGCTTGCAGCGCGGCACAAAGTGACACTATGTGAATCACTATATGTAGATCTGATATTTTTTAATAGCCAACACTATAATCTAAAATTACAGATACTTTCCCGGTTTTAATGGGTTAAACTGCAAATGGCATAACTCAGTATTGGATCCTGTTCCAAATATGAAATGCAATTTCAAGCTGACTGTAACTTATGTGGCTCTGTTGACAGACCTTGGTTCCCAAAGGACCTCTTGTCGACTGGCCATGGTTTATGCTTATGTCATCAGAAGATTTGTTCCTATATAAAAATAGAAATGCGCTGCAGCAATGTCCCTGGGTTATCTGCAAGCTTCTCTGTAGCATCTTCAAGAAAGCCTTTTACATTCCCAAGCAGGCTCCTTAAAAAAAATAAGAAGAAAAAAAAAGAAATTGTACCCCGTGAACCACTGACAGTTTGGTTATGTTGATCTGTAGGTGAACCCTCTGTCACATTCAAGTCAAAGCCAGAATAGCAGGTTAAAATATGTAAAACAGTTGAGCTGAATCAAACCAGGTACGGTAGTTAAATTATATCTGTAATATACTGGGGTTGTTTGTTGACGTTACAGCCTCTGATATTGTATTTGCGTTGACTGTGCTTCCGCAGACTACCGGCAGTAGTCTGACATTAGTCTGACGTAGTATGACATTCTGTATAGTAGTGTGTATATCTGTCTGTCTCTTACTGTATATGTCATCATGATTTGTGTGCATGGGGTTCTCATCTTAAACAAGCTCAGTGCTTAATGAGTCTTCCAGTTTAGTAGACCTTGTATTGTGAATTTGTACTTCCATGTACTGTTATTCTCATGTCTTACTAAATAAAAGTACATCCATCCATCCAGTGATGGTGAAATCTGGGCCTTGCAGAATACTTTCAGTATAGTCACCCTGCCACTGCTAATCTGAGCAGCCACAGCTCGGCTGTACTGTTGCATGCTGGATTCCTTTCAACTCTGCCAAGAGCCGGAATAACAGTACCTCTTATTAGCAGGGATGTCTAAGATTAATCTGCGGTGTGCAGATGGAAAAACAGATTGCATCTTGAACTGAACCCTTGAACCGCATCCCCACAACACTGTGAGCCATAGAATCCAACGATGAAAGAGAGCGGCTGATCTGCTAGAGATGATAAACTCTGCTCTACAACATATAGCCCCAACATACTGTAGCCCCATGGAAATAAATAAACATTATCTATTTAACTAACTATTTATTGTCCGTTTTACATTTGTTCTTTTGCGTGATAAATTATTTATTCAAATGTTAAATCATTCAGTGTAATTTAAACTTATACATGTTCTCTGTTGTTTAATAATTATATTTTTGTGTTACATGAATGCAAAATTAAGCACAGCAAAGTGAAAATGTAGAGGTTCAGTTGCTGCTGCGAAAAAGGACTCTTTGTTCAAGTCCTATGAGTGGCATAGCCAGGTGTTCATCTGCATCGTCAGTGTTTGATGGCATTAATTATTAATTGGACCATCATTAATGTTTCATGTTGCTCTTTTCTTGTTTGCTGCAGAGGTGTCCTGTGCACTGCAGGTGGCTGGGTAATCAGGAGGAGGCAGATTATTCACTAGTCAGTGCGATGCAGTTCATGATTTGATTTGATTTGATTTTTTCTTTATTAAAGTGTCATGCTTCCAAAGGAAGCCCAGCCCATATGGACTTACAGGACACTAGTATTTCATTTGACAAACGATGAACCGACATAATAATTCAAAAACAATAAACAAACAAATAACAAACTAAAACACTCAAGCTTCCTGCCCATGGCAGATTACATAAATACAACTTAAAATACAACATTGGGCCTGTTACCTCACATCTTAACAGAGGACCGGACAAGAACCTATTTGAAGAGATGAGATTGTCTTCTACTCCAGGCACTAGAAACAAAATGTGCCGTCTTAAATACCTCATAATTAAACAACCACTCCAACTTCTGGCCATCATCTTGCCAGAATAGATCAGGTTTTTGTTTTTGCATTACATCAAATAAAGCAACCCTCAAATCGTCATACAGAGTACAATAAAACATAAAATGGAATTCATTTTCGACATCTTTCAGGTCACATACATTGCATATCCTATTCTCTTCTGGCACAGCTGAGAACCGACCTACCTCAATAGCAAGAGGCAGGATACCAGCTCTCAGCTGAGCACACAATGACCGCTGGTTTCTGGTTAAAAAGGATTTGACATAGGACTCAGTACCAAAACACTGCTTAATCTGGACATATGATCTAAGTTTTGGCTTAGACCATATGTCGTTTGACCATTTCTCTTTGTAATTACAAAATATCTTTTCTTTCAACAGGTTAATGTTACAACGAAGCATATTATGAAACATATAAGCCAAATCTGCCTCTCTGAGAATAGAAAACACTTCCTTTATCCAGGGGTCATTGTGAGCCTTAGCCCAGTTGAAGACCTTTTTTGTTAGCCTACCCTCTGGCAGATTAATGAGACGGTTCCACAACCGTATCACTTCTCCCTTTTGCCTAATCTCCATCGGTTCCCAACCCATATCTCCCTGGATTGCAAGAGAAGGGGCAAATGCATGTACCCCAAGGAAACACCTTATGGCTCTATTTTGGATAGAATTGACTTTTTTGACATCCTTAAAACCCCAAACACCAGCTGCATAAACAAGAATAGGACAAACACATGCATCATAGAGCTGTGAGTATGTGGAATAACCAATATCTTTACAGAATTTCATTTTACTAATAATTGACCCAACAGCTCTACCTGCAGAGTCTGCCAAAATTCCAATTCCAAAATCATAAGACATAAATTCATCTAGCGTAAAGCCCAAGTACTTATATGCATCAGCATAGTCCAGCGCCAGGGTACCAAATGAGAAAATCTGAGAAGATCTTACTGTACCTTTTTTTCTAAAGTGCATGATCTGAGTTTTACTCTGGTTGATCATAAGCCTCCATTTTGAGCACCAGACTTGAACAATATTCAGCATCTTCTGTAGATTATCTCCAGACTCTGCCAGAAGGACTATATCATCCGCATAAAGTAAACAGTTTACAACAATATCATCCAAGATTACCCCTAAACCTGAGTTTTTGATCTCCTGGACTAGATCATTAACAAAAATAGCGAATAAAGAGGGAGATAAAACATCTCCCTGCTTCACTCCAAATGTTCATTGTTGAGTTACTGTACCTACAGTACTCTAAGAAGAAGAAGCTTATATTTTCTGGCTGAACATAAGGTGGATACAGTGTACAGTGTGTGTGTGTGTGTGTGTGTGTGGGGGGGGGGGGGGGGTATATTCACATTAACTTTCCTTTGTGGATTTAAGAATTCCTCCTGCGGTTGGTATTTGACAATAGTTCAGTTCTATTCTGCATTCATTGCACAACATCATGAATGTTGACAAGAATAACTCAATTTACTCTCAGTCTCAGTCAACACAGAATGCAGTAGTGAAACAACCGAGGAAGCAAAATTAAATGCACGGCCGGTAGAGATCCAAATTGTGAAATCTTAAATGAGGAAGTCAGTCACAGATGTTCTAAGTTCATGTACGATCAAAAAGGTACAGTGATTTGTTCCTCCCATTCGATTTATCTGTTGTTATTGAAACAATGAACCCCCTGGGCCATGCTGGTTCATGATCAAGAGGCTGATACGACTGTTCCACGCTTCAGCTCACACCTGTGTCTCTCCTATTCAGTCAATTGTGCCTGCAGCCTTATGCTGGTCTTATTACAACAAGGGAGTGGATGCCTGCTCAGTACAGTGTGACCACAGCCAAATCCCTGTCCCTTGCTTTCATTTTTTCTCTGCCCTGGCGGTATGTGGCAATAGTAGTTTTACAGTTGCTCATACATGCTGATCTAAAGAAAGCCTACAGGATATCATTGTACTATATCATAAATACATATGTCTTAAAGTCACTCAATTATGTGTCATGTTTTAACCACTTTTACCTTGGCATCCCAATTATGAGCCGGTCATTATAAATATACGTATATATTTGTAAATATCCCCCAAATCCCAAACGTTTATGATAATAGCAGATCTACAAGCTCAGCTTGTGAGCTTATAGATTGCTTTTTTTGTAGTTAAGTGGTTAATATTCCACAGGACATATCAACAATTTGACCTTGGGTAAAATAAATCTCATTCAGATGATGGTAGAAGATGAGCAGCTTTTATTTTTATTTGACCTTTATTTAACCAGGGAGGAGTAACACCCCATTAACATTAAAACTCTCCAAGTCTCCAAGGGAGCCCTGGGACACAACAGACAGCAGTGCAAATTAAAACAAGCAACGCTAGAGATGCTATAGGACAGAAAGATATTTCTATTAAAGCAAAACTAACAGAAAGAATAAACACAGCTAAGAAATAAGATTGAACGGGAAACAATTTTTTTTTGCTCCTTGGGGGAATGTCTTCAATGGGGAAACTAAAGCCTGATTTATACTTCGTACGGCGTCATATAAATTCACTATAACCTACATGTCACACGTGCGTGAGCAATAACCACACTGCTCTTAGCTGAAAAATGATCACCTCCCCTCCACCTCTCTGGTTGGTTGACAAAAGAGGAAGCGGTTTATGGGCCGACTGACAGTGTTCTTTTGGTTAAACATCACCCTTGCCAGTCAACCCTTTTATCTGTGCCTGATTGATGGCGCTTCAGGGGACCTTGAGTGCTCTTACAGGTCTGGTGTTGCGTCCTAATTGCTGTCTTTGCCCTGGTTCCACCCCACCTCTTTCCTCAACCCCATGGGAGAGTTCACCATTAATTACTGCTACCTCATGGTATATCAATCAGGGACTCCCTGTTGGTCCCTGGCTGGTATTTACCTGTGTTTTCATGGCTGTGCATATGCAACGGATGAAGAAGTCTGAACAGCTCATTCCACTAGTAAAGATATCATCCTTTGCCTGATTTAGGACCATGCATTTGAATTAGAAATAGGTTAGTGATTTTTTTTCATGCTGAGAGGGACCATTATGGGTCACTTTGTACTTTTTTCAGAGTAAAATGAACACTCAAGATTTTCCAGTGTGTGTCCCAAGAGGAAGCTACATAGGCTTTGCTTGTATGAATGACACCTTTAAGATGTAAGGCCACAATAGGAGCATTTGCTAGATCTGTCTGCTATTCATAGTGCCTTTGTAGAACAGTTAGGTATTATACTATCATTAAACTACATATTGTTCATACTTATATTTAATAGTCTCATTTAAAAAGTCAGTAAAAGACGTTGTTTATGTAGAGCAACCACAAAGAACAACAAAACATTTTCCTTCCAACGGTTCTTAGTCATGGAAGGGGAGGCCGGTACTTAGGTGTTCCTGCTACTGAAGAGGTGTTATAATATTTCAAAGGCATGCTTCTGACACCACCCATCTGTCTTCTAGTCACTGGGCAGGCTCAGATAGCTTTGAGTCACACTGTACAGAGAATGATGACCTACAGTACCTGTTTTCAGCCATCAATACATTTTGACAGCAGCTGGAGATTGTTTAAGGGGTATTATATTAACCATTTTACAGTCCCTTTTCAGGCCCTGGAAAACATTACCTCCCAAGACGCTAAGGTTCATTGGACTGCAGGGCAATACCAGAAAGCCACCATTAACCACTTGAACTGTCGCATCCCTTTTCTGGGGGAAACATTTGCAGAAAAATGCCAATCCAAAAGCTCACAACGCGTCGCATTGCCAGGCGTTGTGAGCTTGTAGATCAGCTATTTTCTACTAGATTTGGTGTAGAGGGAAAAAAAAAGAGTACAGAGCCAACCCCAGTCTTACTAATTATACAGGGTTTATCCTGCTTTTTTCATGACTCTAATCCTAAAATATAGGCATCAAAAGTTCACAAAGATTCTGCACACCCATCTTGCCTTTTGGAAGGTACAGCATAGAAAATCACTATAAGAAAATGTAGAAAACACAGCGCACAAAACAAAAACATTTTGCAACGCTGTAATTAAAGTGCTGTGTTCTTTTGCAGTGCAGTGTTGCATGGAGTTCTTTTTTAACCACTTAAGCCCTATATACTTACAGCAGTTGACCAATGTCCCCCAGGGTTCTATACTTATTGTACTGTTGTACTATTTTCAGTGAGCAAGACCGGCGTCCAACTAAGTATAAATCACCCTTAAGGGACAGCTGACAGATATACTGACTGTTATATACATTGTGCTTTTATTGCACTTGTTTTATATTCTGTTTTCACCTTGTACTTGTCCTACTTTCTGTGTTATCTTGTTTTATTGTTATATTATGTCATGAATGTATGCTCTGTTCATTAATGTACACCCTCCCTCCCAAATAAACAAATAAATTAAATGAAAAAGATACTAGCTGCCAGACGCACCGTTACATTCTGAGCATTAATACACTGTACAGGTACATTTTTGCACCCTCTCAGAGTTAAAGTAATACACAGAACTTAGCAGTGTACACTTGTGAGGAGAGGATGATGTATCGTGTACAGAGGATTAGATCCAAGCAGACCTGAGGGAGTCTTTTTCTAGTCTCAGAACCAGGTCCAGGAACCCGGGCCTCTCTGGTGCCCAGCAACCACATCTAAAGAGGACCTCCTGGCCTGTGGCCCCTGTCATCACCTTGTTCTTCTCCTCATCCAGTGGTGGAAGAAGTACCAGCAATACCACAATGTAGAAATACCCAAAGCAACGCAAAAGGCCTGTATTAAAGGGACTACACCCAGTTTGAACACTCAGGCTTTCACAGCAAATCTGGGGTTTTCGGTCTCAAAACAGGCCAAACTGATTTGCACCATACGTGACGTCACGTCAGGGTACAATCCCTCCCGTTTTTCAGTTCAGTTTTCCTTTTTTCTTTTTCTTATTTTTTTTTTAACTTTTTCCACACAGAACCAGGAGATAACATGCATACAAACTGGCTCAATAGCACCCGTGCCAAACAGGACAATGTGGTATTGCAGGTGAAAGTGCTTTATAAGCCAGAAAGAAGTTAGTTGGAATGAGTATAACTGAGGCTTGATTTAGGCTCAAACCTTATGAAAAACGTTTGAGGGACATAAACAATATGATATTATTATTATACTTTTTTTAAATTCATGGTGTAGATCCTTTAAACATTTTACTTGAGTAAAAGTACAAAAATATTGGCATCAAGATATACTTCCAGTGCAAAAGTAAAAGTACCCCAAAAATATATACTGTAGATCACAATGCATTGCGAGCTTGTAGATCAGCTATTTTCAAAAAAACACAAAGTATAGGGTTTAACTCGTTAGTGGTTACTGTGTGTTTTGTAATAATAATCTAAATCCACAAATTAACTTGTAACTAAAGTTCTCAAATAATTGAAGTGGGGTAAAAAGTACAATATACTGTACCTGGAGTGGAGTAGAAGTATAAAGCTTTGAAGAATGGACATACTTAAGTAAAGTAAAAGTACCTAAAAATTTTACTTAAGTACAGTAGTTACTTTTATCACCACTGGAACCAGGTCCAGGAACCCGGGCCTCTGGTGCCCAGCAACCACATCTAAAGAGAACCCCCTGACCTGGCCTGTGGCCCCTGTCATCACCTTGTTCTTCTCCACATCTATTCCTCTTCTCTTGAATCCTCCCAGGTCATGTGAACGTTCACTGCAACCATGATGGAATGGTCTTTTTTTTGTTTTGGTGGCATGCATGTGAAGCAGTGCATGATGTCTGTCTGTCTGTCTGTCTGTCTGTCTGTCTGTCTGTCTGTCTGTCTGTCTGTCTGTCTGTCTGTCTGTCTGTCTGTCTGTTGATTGCTGAAACTCCAAGTTACGTCCCTTGAACTGAAATGGACCGTTTTTATGGCATGGCTCCTCTGAGGTGAGCTTTCTAGACTCTTGCGCGCGCGCTCCTGTGTTTGTGAGTGCGTGCGTGTGTGTCCGAGGCTAATCTCACAAACCGCTTGACCGATTGAATTAGGACAATGTGGACAATGCATTTTATCTACAGAACGGGGGGAAATGTCACAAATTAAATTTAACCTGAATATATAATAAAATCAACTATGAAAAAATGTGGTTGTTTGATCCAATATTTACATATTTGACATTCATTCTGATCAGACAAGCCCCATATAAGCCCAATTGACATCAAACTCCCTGTTAGACTACTGTAACTGAAAACACACATCCCTGCTTCATGGTGACTGATATTGTCCTTCTAATGAATGAGAGGACCATCATTTTTTAAAGAGTTATTTCATGTAAATATTTTTCTTTAATGTAATGTTGCATCAAGGAGTCCTGTAAATCCATGCATGAAATCCATGAAGTCCATGCATTTAATAACTAATCAAAAATGGTCTCTCCATTCATTAGAAGGACAATCAGTCACCAGAAGCTGGGACGTGTGTTTTCAAAGAGTCTAACATGGAGTTTGAAGTTGAATGGGCTTATAAAGGAGGGTGGTGTGTCTGATCAAATTAATATCAATTATCTAATGTCTTAAAACTGTCTGGTGTGGTGGTGTACAAATGCAGGCAATACAAAAATGGGTTCCCACTGAGAACAGGTTACATGGTCTGTACACCAAATACTCAGTGTTAATTTATCCATTTGTAACTCTGAGAGTACAAATGGACCCACCCTTATTACATTTGTACACTTTCAGGGAGAAATGAATACAGAAGAATCTACTGTATGTATGAGTAATGACTGGAAAATCCCTAAGTCGAAGTATGGGAGGAATCTTGGCTACAATGAGGTATAAATTATGGATTGCCACAGATTATAAACATGATCTCCTTGGCTTCATGTCAGCATCTCTAAGGTACCAGTACAACAATGGTGATCCACTCAGTGTTGAATTGTTGAATTGATAAATTGTTACAAACTATACGTTTGTCAGCCATAAATTATATTTTGAAAACATCTATTTAGCTCTCTCAGGTGCTGTGCTTAAGACCACCGACTCAAGTTTAAGAGTCACATATATCTAGTTTATTGTTAATCAATCATGGTATTGCAAGTAATTGGTACATACATTTTGATATAAAAAAATCACACCCAGTGTGAAGTGGGCGGTGTGGTCACAGTGGTCATCACAGTGATGGAAGAAGTGATGGAAGAAAAGTTATATTGTGGACCAACCATTGTACACCCCTAACTTAAAAAAAAACATAAATGTTTTTTTTTAAAGTGCATAGTCCTATTTATAGGGCTATGCACATGTGTCATGTTTCACTAGCCAATCACAGTCCTGAATAGACTGTGATTGGCCAATCACGGTGCAGGGTTAGGGGGGTACAATGGTGGCCAATCACAGCGCAGGGTTGGGGGGGTACAATGGGTGGGGGGGGTACAATGGTGGCCAATCACAGTGCAGCGAATGTCGATGTCCAAACCTCACATATAGGGGCGGTTTCACCGCCCAAAAATTGCCTTACATTAATCTAAGTTGTAATGTGTACTGTAGAATGCTCATTTATGTGCCAGTGCTGTATGAAATTTCATGAAAGCCTTATGTAAGGCCTCAAAAGGATCCTTGGCTAATAAGCCTTATTATGCCTTTAATACATTATAATTTCCCTCTATAAATTGTTGATTACTTTTGATGCTGTAATGATCTTTTTTTTCTTGAGGTATTAAAAAGGTCTTATAAGTCCTTAAATTGTCACGTCATCTGGGGGGTTGGGGCCCCGACAAGATTTTGAACCACTGCCATAGTTAGTACGGCAATGAGCCACCGTAAAATAGCCTATTATTGCTTAGTCACACTGATTGACCGAAGCAGCAACACCCTCACGTGCACCGATTGGCTGTTTGAGTTTGATTGACTCTCCTCTCGCCCGAACCTCTCCAGTGCAGGGCGGGGCTCGGGGCTCCAGTGGAACTCAGTGTTGCCATGTCCTCTTATTATAAGCGACTTTCTTTTCTTTTTCTGTAAAGTTGCTTGTAAATATCGGTGGTCGGCGGTCGCGGGTAGCTAGTCTAGCCACAAGCAACTCTTAGATCCTATTTTTAATATCTGGAATCTAGAGTTGCAATACCAACCCTTGACAGCCCATACATCCAAACAGAAAAGTCCTATCTGAATGTACGTGTAATAAACGACGTTTAAACTCACCAACATTGCAGCTGTACGGAAAGCTTGAATTATCCTCTTTCTATCTGCAAAGTTGTTTCATAAAAATGAAGTGTTGGAGTTTATGTTGGAGTTTGGAAGCGCTCGTTTTCAAAAACGCAACGTCCTGCTGCCTCCCTACATTATGTGCAATTTCGAAACAGGTGGTAAGCAGGACCTTTGAGTGATTTCCAACGAGCGCTTCCAAACCCCAACACTCAGAGGAATAATCAACCTGCACGGAATTAATTGACAGAAAGTAGCTCATGCTCATAACTTGTCTACTGTGGATTTTTATGAAACAAAAACTTTGCAGATAGAAAGGATAATTCAAGGTTTCCGTACAGTTGCAATGTTGGTGAGTTTAACGTCGTTTAATAGACCAATTATTTGTTTACTAACATTGAGACTGGATGCACATGACAGGTGATTGTTTCACGCAATCAATTCCCAACCTGTTGTTTTGGGGTGCGCTGGTTTCAGCACAACCCAACCAGTCCAGTCCCTCACGTGTAGGCTACTGTGTTGGCTAGTGGAGGCGCGTCCTAGCGAGACCTGACAGAATGGGTTTCATTGCGCGCATACTGGTTGCGCGCATACTGGTTCTTATCAGTGTGACGTCGTTTGTTAAGGGGTCTATACAATCAGATAGGACTTTTCTGTTTGGATGTAGGCCTATGGGCTGTCAAGCCTATGGGCTGTTGGTATTTCAACTCTGGATTCCAGATATAAAATATAGGAAAAAAGTAAGAAAAAAATCCTACTTGTTGTTTAAAACAATGGTTCTTAAACATTTTCAGGGCCAAGGACCCCCCCCCCCCCCCCCCCCATATAAAAGTATTGTGTGACCCTGAGCTCACAACGCATTGCATCGTTTCGTGACACATCTTGATCTTATTGGCTATTTTCACATATCTGACGCTATGCTTCTTTTGGGCTTGTTCTCATAGACTGATTGATTGATTGATTGATTGATTGATTGATTGATTGATTGATTGATTGATTGATTGATTGGTTGATTGGTTGATTGGTTGGTTGATTGATTTGGTGACATAAAAAAGAGCACAGAGCACTTTCCGACATAGAGTCAAACTCAATGCATCACCGAGGATGAAAACACAAGAAAGCCCAGAGGGCTTATTTCCAGACCTAGTTGCTCATTTATCTCGCAATATCTGGCAACCCTGGTGGTGGAACTGAATTAAGGGCTACAACCGGCAGAAGGAAAAACTTGCCCCGGTGCTACGGGTCCATGGCATGGAGTGGACCGGGAAGGCTCTGTCCATAGGTGGGGGGAAGAAGACAGCCGAACCGGCATTTATTTACAATGTCTGCGCCGTCCCGGTCACTTATTCCACAGTAAATCAATAGCTTTTTCTTTTTGATCTGTTGGATTTAAACATCTGATCTGCGGTTCGGTTGGTATAGAAGCAAATTATTCCTGTCCTAGGATGATGTGACAGGAGCCACATCTCAGTGATCGGGGAGCGCCGCGTTGGAATAGGATTTATTTACCTCGCCTGGCAACGTCTGAGCTGGTTATTTTAAGGGTGAGTTGTGTTGTTTTATTAAATGATTTGCATCGCCTTCATCGGAATATGAAACGCACTGGGAGCTATAAGGAGGAGGAGGAGGAGGCCAGTCGGTCCGTCGGTAACCGAAAGGCTCGCCCCAAAACACAGTCGCCCCCATTTATTTCGCGGACCGCTCGCCACCAGCGGTTCTTGCTTGTACTACTCTTGTATCCGTTTTACTGAGGACTGACGTTAAGGTTTAATAGAAATAAGTTTAGGGTTAGACATAGTTTTACTGAGGTTAAGTTTAGGAATAAGGCTAGGTTCAGGCATAGTTTTACTGACGTTAGGTTTTAGGAATACCCAATAGTGGCGACCGTTCCGAGGTTGCCGGATTTGGCCCGGGGCGACTGTGTCTTGGGGCGAGTGTTCTTGTATTCGGTCCGTCCGGCACTAGTCAGTCACTCCTCGCGTGCTTTCATTGTCGTAATAATCAGGCAGGGAGAAATATATCTTTGGTTTATGGCAGGGGTCTTCAACGCTGTTCAGGCCAAGTACCCCTTTTTAAAGAGAGATGTATTATATATTGTATACAATATATATTCTTTCATATATTTCATAGGCAGCTTCATAGACTTGTTTGACAGCACTGTCATCATCAGTTCAGTGTATGTTGGATTCATATTAATAATGTGTATCTTCAGACATTAACCACTTGAACCGTCAATGGGCTACTACTAGGTAAACTTTCACTCTGTACTTGGTCTGCTCTTTTTATTCCCTCTACACCAAACCTCTTTGCCGAAAATACAAGCGCTTGTAGATCGCTTGTAGATCTGCTACTTTTTGGTTAAAGTTCTCCTCAGAATATAGGCTAGGGTTGAAGTCAAGTGGTTAATGTAAAAATCACACAAATATTTGGCCGACCCCCTGTAGTAACTCTGAGGACCTCCTAGGGGTCCCGGACCCCCTGTTGAAGACCTCTGGTTTATGGTTGAATTAAAGTCAGTCAGTTTATCAAGGAGAAACATCCGCAGGGAACTGAATGGCATTCTTTACAATATGTGACAGGAAGCTGCTAGTAGAGTAGTAGGCTGTTTTATTTAGTCTGGCTGTGTTCGTCTTATAATAATATTAAAAACACCTTGTAGTTGAATGTCAAAGTTGGCCTACAAGCCTTGGGATCAGGGATGGGAAATCACCTTTTTCCCCTCTTTGTTTTCCTTCTTTTTTAAGTATACCTATTCTGTTGTGGAGAGGTTTCATAGAAAGAATGTGGTATGAACTGAAGCCAAGCCAACCTTTCCTGTCTTCCCGAAACCCAGAGCTGACGTTTAGCCAACTTGAATGAGGACCTCTCTCTGTCAGAGGAGAGGACTTTAATTAGTACCTTTATCATAAGGTTTGTTGAACCTTGACTCGAGACAAAGCTTCATTGCTTTAATGATTTTGCTGTAGACTGATAGGCTGAGGGGGGAAAAAGGATAAAAAAAATGACTCTAAAGTCATACAAAAGCAACAATTCACACACTACAATACAATGCAACCTATAGAGGCTAATTACATAGTAATAACTGATGTAAGTCAGGCTGTTGCTTTTATTCACCCTCCTTGTTCTGCCCCTCCTCATGGTCATCAATCATTATGATATCATCATCATCATCATCATCATCATCATCATCATCATCATCATCAACAACAACAATCATACATTTCTGTCTTCTAGTGCAGTGGTTCCCAAACTGGGGTTCGGGACCCCCAAAATAATGTGTAAAATAGTTTTCTCACTCAACAGTAAACAAATCAACATACACTACAGTATACGAGTATACAGGTTATCTGCACATTTCTAAAGTGACAATTTAATGACCTCTGAGACCTTTTTAATACCAAATTGGCCAAATAGTCAAATATTACGTAAGAAAGGCAAACATTGTGAAAATAGCCGATCTACAAGCTCCAGCTAATTTCACAATATTTATCTGTGGGACTTAGTCAAACTAAATGTAATGCCTTTATTAGTGTCGTTGCCTTTATGTTCACCTTTATGTAGTAGAGTAGAGTAGAACCCCAAAACTTTGATCTCAGGAGACATGTGACAATGTAATCCAATCAACACCAAATTTGAATCTCACATTGCGGAGCCTCTAACACTATATTTCCCAGGGGATTCGTTGGGTCTGGACGGGGCGATCACACTTGCATTTTCCATAAATTGCACCTTTCTACTTTTATTTGATTCCAGCTAAACCCGTCGTTCAAACTCTCAAAATATGGAATTGAATTTGGAGAGATATGGAGAGAGCAAATTAAACAAGATACAAAATACGAACAGAGCGTGAAAGAGTACAGACTTCTCCTGTTAACCTATTCACCTTCTGACCCTGGAACAACTTCAAAGAAGGTTCCCCCCTCTCAGAATTGTGGCTTCTATCTCACAGCAATGCCAATGACTCAAAATGTCTCATGACATACCACACAACACCCGTTTCTTTTATAATACAGTTAAATGCTCCACTTTTTGAGAAAAGTGGTTCTTTCAGTTTCGATCAAAGTGGTATTGTTTGGCTAAAGGTGATTCACCCATATCCAACTTATCCTCTCACTATTGCTCATCATAAGATGTCACCATTTCTATCTACTTGGTCTGTGTCTCAGAGGAGGGCTGTGGACAGACAGTTCATAAACCTGCCTACAACGTCTTATTTTTTTCACTTTTCATTGATACAAGAACAATGGCTTCTATTTTCAGCATGCTAACTTTTCAGGAAAAGCTTGGAAACATTGATGGATGTCACTGGTAGGCAGGTTTCTGAACTGTCCGCAGAGCCATGAGAGCCACGAGACACAGACACAGAGTGAGTAGACGAGAATTGTGCCATCTTAAAATGAGCATTAGTGAGGACCACTTATATGAAGATAAGGTTGAATACTGTAGGCGAAGTGCTCCTTTAAACTACTTCATATTGTTGACATTGTTCATTGTTGTACCATACCTGGCCACTCTAAACTGAAATGAGAGACATGCTGTCTGCGGAGTTATTTTGGCAAACAGAGCATGGCAGCTCATGGCCCACTCTTGTGTGCCCAATGCCCCTGAAACATTATCTCACGGAGAGGGATCATGACAGGGGGGTGATGTAATCACACCAATAAAGCAGCCGTATGATGTGAGATGGTGATAGTCATACACGCATCATATACCGTCTTTCCAGCTGGACTTGAGAAGGAATATTTCCACTGCGTATGTATGTGTGTGGCTGAATGTTTATGTGTACATGTGTGCACATGTATATGTGATACAGAGAGAGAGAGAGAGAGGCAGTCTTAGAAAAAAAAACACACCAGAGGGGGGTCTGGATCTATCCCTGGTGCAGGCAGGTGGATCAGCTATGCTGGCTCGTGTTGACTGGATGGTATGTGGGTGTTTCATGGGGACTGCTGAGGGGGCACACTGAAGTCATGCCGACATGACTCATGGAGCAGTATCTGTCTGTCTGTCTGTCTGCCTGTCTGTCTGTCTGTTTGCTAGTCTGTCTGCTAGTCTGGCCAAGTTCACAGTCCTGCACAATAGCTTATGGCTAATTTACAGTATACTATGTTGCACAACAACAATGGCTTATTCTCAGCTGAAAAAAGTGCCAGACATACTGTACGTCATTTGGGTCGTATCGTACGACAGGCTCAAGTGACATGGGATAAATTAAGCCATAGTGATGTTACGTTGAGTTGTAGAGTTGCAGAGCAGGTGACGTTATCAACCACTTTGCTATGACAGATGTCTTTTTTTTTAAAAACAGTTCTTTCTCAGTTCTTTGTTTTTCTTTCACAGGCATATTTTCTTTCGAGTCTAACTTGGCTTGGAGGAAGGACTTTGTGTGAGAGTGCTATGTCGATGTTTGTCATACGTAACTTAATCACTTCAAGATGGTGTGTTCACAAGCAAGGACAGGTCATTTAACCCAGACCGGTCTCTCTTTGTAGAGTTGATGCTCCGGCGACAAGGCAGTGCAACCTTTTTCTACAATTACACAAAGTACTGTATGCAAGTTCTGGGAATTTTCTTCCTGTCAGGTCAGGAGGAGATCTGGGTGTTTCTTTTTTAAATAGTTGGTTGCTTTCTTCTGTCTCTGTCTGGACAGAGCTGTTCCTGAGTTCTGCCGAAAACCATCTTTGTTGTGCTGAACAGTTCCATGTGTGCAGAGCACATGCTCCTCTAGACCAGCTACGGCTGCTTCTGCATCAAACACACGTGAAACATTTTGAAAATGAGAATTAGGCAAATTATATTTGTGGGATGACCTGTCGTTCACCATTCTATCATCCTGCATATCATTTGGTTAGAACTGTATATAACTATGTTTATTACACAACATTACACTACAGTCAGCAAGTTGTCAACATTTAGCCTATAATATCTTAGGAATGTAATTGCGTTTAAAATATTAAACTCATTCATTAGTGTTTATATGGTCTTATGGTGATAAGTTTGTTATAAATAGTTGTAACATAAATAGACGGTAACCTTTCAAAATTCCTTGTATCATTCATTGATGGCAGTGACAGATTTAGTGTAAAACTCCTCCACAGCTAAGATTCCAGTCAGTGTGTAGTCGTAAATCTAGGGCAAGGCAACAGTATCTCCTGCAGCCGAACATGCTAACCAACTTGTTCTGCTGCTCCAGAGACAATACGCGTGCTATGCCTGCTAAGTAGATCAGTTACAGCTGTTCCTACAACTGAAGACAACAAGGCTGCGCCTCTAAAGCATGTCAGGTATGACTTCACTGAGAGGAGTGATGCGAGAGAGAGAGCGCTCAACCTCTGTTTCATCTTGGGTTGGGTTGATTGCTCAATCGGTACTACGCTCGACTTTGATGTGGCCGGAGTCGAGGGTTTTCACTGAGCTGGCTGTCAAGTGTGGGATCAGTGGTTTCTCATGTCAACTGGAAATGACTTGACAAAATCACAATGTTTTGAACGTCTGCAGCACGTTTCTAATGCGTAAAGCAAGCAAACGCACATAATGAACGTGACTATTATGAAAAGTATTCCCACTGGCTCATCATTTTGTACTTAAGAATTTAATGACTTTAATTAACATTCATTAATTATGAATGCATGTTTGTTTTTAAGTTTGCATCTCTGTTTCATTGCTGTTTACAAACCATTACGCATTGCATGGTTTCAGAGTGCTTCCTCTCATGGCCTAATTGTTTGACTCAAAGTGGTTCTGCCGCCTCTCCCATGGCCTCTTAAGGTGGCACGCTGGCGCTGCAGAGGCAGCCATGACAGCAAAATCACTTGTGATGTAATGCTGTAATGCAGCAGTGTGGGGGCTATTTCAGGTCTACTTCTGGTCTCCTGTACACCAGTCTGTCAGCAAGCCATTCTGCTCCTCTCTCAGTCAGCACCTCATCTATCAAGAGGGAGCGTAGGTCACATGGGTTGAAAAAGGAATCCAAAAACTTTGATTCATACAATACCTTCAAATTCCTTTTCTTCTGTATCTTCACTGTAGGTTGGTCAATCGAATATGTAATACTGTACGTGTAGAGCGTTGCAGGTAAACTTAGACTTTATTGACCACAGGATACACCGGTCCAGCATGTGGCATGAATGACTTGAGATCGTAATTTCTTACACGATTGCACTCAGCAAAACAAGGGTACTTTCTACATGTCACAAACAAGGTACACTTTGCACAGGTTACTACTAGTGCTTAGGGTTAATGACAAGAAAAGTATGAAATAGAGCTCATGTTATCAGACAATGCCATATCACAATATTACTCTATCCAAAATATCAGATAATATAGTATCACGATATTATCATCAATATAATATTGATGTATTGCCCAGTCCTAACCTGATGCCTACTTCCTCATCATGTTCTTCCAGTGGTGTTGGTGCAGCTTCTGTCTGTGCAGTCTCATCTGCTGATGGGGGTCTACTGTCTACAACCATTTCTATTTATTTGACAGTCTGCCAAACTGTTCAGTCTCTGTAGCCTTAATTTCACTGTGACCCATAAAGACGGTGCCCAGTCTGGATGTGACTCAGTGACTCACACATTTCATGTTGGTTTACCTGGGAACTTTGAAGAAAGGAATGTGGGTATGAAGAAGAGTGGGTGGGTGTAGCAGTACGGCATTCCTGGAGTGCGGGAGTGCCCGGGACGGCACCAGATGACCCCCAGGGTACCCACTTCCAGTCAAAGGTTTGAGGTTTGGTCACATTTGTCCCAAGAAGTTTGGGGAGTGAGTGTGCTGGAGAGACAGACAGGAGAATGCAGCCTAATATAAATGTACACGCATGTTCACCAGAATGAAAACGCAGGGGTCATGCTCTCATCGATGGGGGAATGCTACAATGTGTAATGTTGGTTCGTCTCACAGCTGACAAGCGTTTCATTCTTCATTATCTCAGTTGTCATGGGAAGCGCTGCTGCAATTTGTGACACGACAACATCTTATCTTAAAATTGTCTTACGGGAGCACACGAGTGTGGCGCATGTCACTCATGCCATAACCATATAAGGAGTTCCCAATGCAGCTACGCCCAAATATGGAGTGTGTTGTCTAACCCAATGTGCCGTCACGGCATCAGGCGCAAACAAATCAGTCGGCTCCATATATGGGCACAGAAAGGGGGCATGCCCATATACAGTATGGGCATGCCATATATGGTCATAATCCATAATGACGAATAACTCTGTCAATTATTTCTGGACACACAAAAGCAAAATGCACCAAGGAGGTACACACTACAGTGTCAAATGCTAAAAAAAAATCTTGTTACAACTCATAGTGCTGTGACACGAAAACAAGTCCATGGCCAGTATTGGAGCTGATGACCATATAAGGAAATCCTGACATCATCAATCATCACCTGACATCATCAACGGCTAGTATAGGAGCGACTAGTCAGTTTCCAGAGTTTTCAGAAGTTGACTCTCAGTGGCTTAAACCAGCTTCATTTGAGGATTGTCCCTCTTCAAGGCAGCTGAGGGCCATCTGAAGGCTGCCAAAAGGTGACAGCAGTACGTGGCAGCAGTAAGAGTTCGGCTTGAACCATGCGGTATACATGAATCACAAGCCTGTGTCCTTTACGGTGTCCTTTATGGAAACCAGCCAAGTGACTCTAGTCGTAGAAGGAGACACATCGCCAGGTGAGGTGATTGCTGTGGTGGGCAGCTGTGAAGCCCTCGGTAACTGGTGCCATGAAAGAGCTGTGACTTTGGAGCCAACTGATGGAGGCACTACATGGAGTGCGACGATCACCCTGCCCAAAGGAGCTGTGTCAGATTACCGTTATTTCAAGGGCTTCTTCCTGAAGTCAAAGAGTGCAGGTGGTCCCTGTAATGTGATAGTCAATAAGTGGGAGACCCATCAGCAACCCCGCACCCTGTGCCCTACAGAGTCACACCTGAATGTTAATGACGGCAAGTTTGGAGTTCACAATGGTGAAAAGCCATGCATAGACTCTGGGTGGCTGACATGCCAGACAGAGATTCGTCTGCGTCTGCACGATTCCAAGAAATCTCCAGTGTCCATCACCAAGAAGAAATACAAAAAGTCTCGCTTCAGGATCAAGCTAAAGTGGGAGGGCATTGAAGAGGAGGGGGAGGAAGATGAGGAAGAGGAGCCGCTCAGCCCTCCATCGTGGCAGAAAATCACCACCACTCTAGAGACCAGCAGTATCAGTAAGAAAGATTACAAGCCTCGCCACGACCAGCCTGAGTGTGGCTATGCCCTGGAGCCTTCCCAGTGTTTGGAGTACAGCATCCAAACCATGTACCCAGACAACCTGGATATCACTTTCGAGTTCTTTGAGGAGGAAATGGGTGAACATGTGGTCCAGGGGGACACCCACCCAGGGCATGTGGGCACAGCCTGCTGCCTCTCCTCTAGCTTCCTAGAGAGTGGCAAGGACGTTGGAGTCGTCACGCTTCCTATCATGGGACGAAATAACAGTCAGAAACAGAACATTGGGAAAGTCCGAGTGGACTACCTTGTGATCCGGCCCATCCAGGGCCTGCAGTGTGACATGAGCACCTCCTTCACTAAATACTTGAAGAAAAGCAGCACCCTGCATGTTGGCCACAGAGGAGCTGGCAGAACACGTGCGGCCGAGCACCACAAAGTCAGGGAGAACACCATAGCCTCCTTCAAACGTGCTGCTGAACATGGTGCTGCCTTTGTGGAGTTTGATGTTCACCTCTCCAAGGATTCCATCCCCGTCATTTACCATGACCTGACCTGCTGTATCTCCACCAAGAAGAAAAACAACACGACTTCCCTGCAGCTGCTCGAGATGGCAGTGAAAGAGCTGACCTTTGATCAGCTACAACTCTTGAAGCTGGTTCATGCCACTGCCATCACAGTTAATGATCATAAAGATCACGATGAAGATGATGAAGATGAGGTTGATGAATATCAGCCCTTCCCCTCGCTCTCACAGATCTTCCAAGCTGTCCCTGAGCATGTAGGCTTCAACATTGAATTCAAGTGGATCTGCCAGAGGAAGGACGAATCCTGGGACAGCAATGTGTCATCCTACTTCAACATGAACACCTTTCTGGACATCATCTTGTCATGTGTTCTGCAGAATGCAGGCAAGAGACAAATAGTTTTCTCTTGCTTCAACCCAGATGTCTGCATCATGGTGCGTCAGAAGCAGAACAAATACCCCATCCTCTTCCTGACCCAGGGTATCACAGACAACTACCCAGAGATGATGGATGTCCGCTGCCAAGGCACCCACATCGCCATGAGCTTTGCCCAGAGCGAGAACTTGTTGGGTATCTGCGCCCACACCGAAGAGATTTTGAAGAACCTCGACTACATTGGCGAGGCCCAGGGGAAAGGCCTGGTGGTGTTTAGCTGGGGAGAGCACAACAATGACCATGAGACCAGGAAGACGCTGAGAGAGAAGGGTATTGATGGGCTTATTTATGATACGATCTGTGAGGACCTGGGGGAGCAACCCAACATCTTCAAAGTGGAGGAAGAGCACTCCCTGCAGGAGGTCATCACAGAGATCACAGAAGCGATCACAGAGCTGCTCACACCTGCTCCTTCTACACCACCCTCAGTTCAAAATGACCTTGACTCTGACATGAGCACGAGCAGTCACCCACATTGAGACATTGGTCGTTCATTCCGTTCCTAGGTGGAAGGGTTTGAAAGTGGCGAGGCCTGGAGGTTACTGATGTAACGTGTCATTTGAATGATGATGATGAGTGATGTAGCCACATCTGAGAGTGTTAACACATTCTGAATGTCCTGTGTTCTGATCCTGCTTTGGATCTGAAAGGACTTGTGAAAATAATGCAGACTCAAAAGTTGTCACTTAGAACTCTGCCAAGTTTTCACCCACACAGATTGTGATTTTTTTTTTATTACTCAAATTGTGACTTGTTTTCATATTTCATAATGCTTTGTAATGCATAAAGAAGAAAACAAAGACAGACTTTATTTTCTACCTCAATTTGTGAAAATAACCAGTCTATTCCATGATGCCCCTGGGGTGCCTTGAAACAGCCTGGTTTGACAAAAGTTTTTTTTTCCCCCCAAGAAAATATTTTCAAATTCCATGATGCTTTTTGATGCATTATAAAGACTATCAATATTAGCTATGCAAATTATTTCCGAATGGATTATGATTTTATTCATATTTCATATTTCTCTGGAAAGCATTAAAAGCACTTGCAAGACTAGTATATTAAACAGTAGTATATTGCTGATATCGTGGATAAATTAATAAATGTTTTGTCTAGGATAGGCAATAATAAGCTCTGAAGAATTTCACCCCTTTTATACCTTTTAAAGGAGGTGTAAATGTGATGTGACAAATATACTTGAAGTAGAAGTTAGGCTTCAGCCTATTCCTTTTTCGCTCACTGATTATGGAAAATGTCTTTGTGAAATGGATTAGCCAAAGCATGTAATGATGATGTACGATGTGTTGACACAGTTTGTCAAGTGCTGTCCTTCATATTTTATGACCAAAATGAACCAATCATTCATTCATTCTAGAATGCAGTAACATGGTCTGCACCGATAATAATTAACTTGACGCAGACAGCGGGCCTGGCCTGTTTTTACGGCGTGGCTAGCCGTCTAAGACAGGGTTTGTGTGTGTGTGTGTGTGTGTGTGTGTGTCAGACCGGAGCTAATCTTGCAAACCGCACTGGACGGATCAGCTCCAAACCTTGTGTGCAAGCGACCAGTAGGCCTCGGAATGTTTTATACTTTTTGTAATATTCAATCATCAATTTTATAATTGAGGTCAATGGAGCTATGATGGCACTGAGACATTGCCCGAATTTGAAGTCATACGTCACATATAAGTCATAGACAACTGATGTCATAGGCTGGTTACATGATCCAAATTGGAGCCAAACCTAAGATTAATTTGCTGATCCAGACCGAAATAAGGGATCAATTTTTGTTTCGATGTTGAATTGAATGTCCTTGGTTACCGCCTTTCAATTCAACATCGAAACAAAAATTGTTTCTTATAACATTTTGATTCTAATTCCTTTTTACATCTCTTGAAAACAAGGCACACGCATGCAGTAGTGAGGCGTGTCCAAGTGAGGCGAAAGCCGAGCGAACTCGTACCCACGCCGCGTGGTGCAATGGCTGCGCTTGTTTACTCAGCGCCGTCCGAGTTGCATTCCGATACTTTGGAATCTCTTATAATCTATTCATAAATTGTACGTAGTACTTGACAATTAAAGTAAATTAGACTACGTTGACATTGAGTCAACTGTTAATTTGAAAATTATTTAAAAGTGCACATAGTAGTACTTGACAATGAAATGATACAGTATGTTGACGTTGAGTCAACAATGTCCGCATATAGAAATGTCATTGTTATGAAATGTAAGCTTCTGAATATTTTTAGCAGACTTTTAGAATGAAACAAGATGTTAGTCAAGTTTGCAAGTATCTTGACTATCTTGATTGTTTGCTGCTTCTATCTTTGTTTGCGTATTGGTAATTGTTTCTTATTTGCTTTTAAACTACTGTTATGAGCATAGTACTACTCCTGCTTCTTAACGAGTCGAAGGGCCTCATAAAAGAACGTAAAAACCAGTATTGATTCTCGATAACGTTCACAGACCATCTCTTAGGGTGGGGCTCAGCCCAATACTAAATTCTGATTGAACCAAATAAAATGATTACACTTCACACTGCTCTCTCCCTGGTAGTAGTTTCTAGTAATAAATGTAATATAATATATATGCTATTTTAATGGGGGTTACGAAAAGGTCTAGGCTAATTTGGGTTTATTGTTCCTGGGTGTTTTGTGGTCCCATAGGTTATGTTAGCTCTGAGATGGGGTTTGAGACTGGTTAACCCCAGGGCACAACTCATTTTCAGCACTGTGGGAATGCAGTGTCTTTTCCCAGATGGCTGGTGCTTGGAAAATCAGCAATATACTTGCACTTTGATCTTCCCCTCTGCCAGTGTGTAGAACTCTGGGAGGGCGTGTCCACAGATAACCCAATAGAGAGAAAAACTATGTCTCTCCAAAATGGCACCATTGGAAAGAATTGTTTAAAGTTTTGTTTTGTTTTTTTGCATGCACTCTGTAGTACCACACCTGGCTAAAATCTCCACCGAGATCGTTTGCAATGCTCACACCATAGCTCAGAATGTCTTGTCCTCTCGCCCATTTCATATCATGCCTCTCCAAGCTCGAGCTTGAGGACCAGTTTTGAGAGATGTTTCCTTTGTTGTTATTTTATATTGTTGCTTGTGACAAAGAAGAATTGCATCTGTGTAATTTCATTTTTATTTTTAAATGATAACTACTGGAACCCCAGCATCTCTATTCTGGGTGAAACATTCGCAAAAAAAATAGCCGTTCTCCAAGCTCACAACACGCGACACGTTGTAATGCGTTGTGAGCTTGTAGATCTGCCGTTTTTGGTAGAGATTTGGTGTAGACGGGAAAAAAGCGGTCCAAGTACAGTTGCAATTCAGGTCCGTCTCACTGAGACTATAGAGGGTTTAAATGGGAGAACAAAGGCTACAACCAAAAAACAGTTAACCCTAGTCATCCAGTTGTTTTTGATTTTTCATGTTGATCGTTATACTCTCACATGAACCTCATGTCTGTATTGTGATGTGTAGTTTCTACTCTCACAGCGCAGATCTCCCCTTTACTACACACACACACACACACTGTGTAGTAACTATTTACTGTACTCTTTCTCAGGTCGGTGTCAGGCCAGAGAGAGCCAAGTCTAGGGACACCCTGCCTGACACAATATCCTGGGAGCGTTACAGTGTGTGTATGAGATTGCAGTTTTAAATAGTATAGCGTCCCCCTCCACTCCAGCTCCCCTGCTATCTTTGGCACCGCCAGCCGACATGCCCAGGGGGCTGCGAATCCTCATTGTGTACCAGAGTGCTACACTTCAAGTCGACTGTTCCCTGAATGGAACGGCACATGCAGTTATATCTGGGCCGTCTCAGCGGTCCCACCAACGTCACATACCACCAGCCCAACTCACTCTTAACAGCTTTTCCCAGAAATGAGGGTGTGTTTTGGAAGTCTTCTCTGACTTGGCCTTAGCTGGCTCTTTTTTTTCCTTTTTCTCTCTTTTCTTTTTTTTCGGAAGAGGTATTTCCGCACATCAAATGGGTCAATTTTTACACGCAGAGAATTGATGAGTGCCCTTAAAATGTTGCTGTGACTGCGATGTGCTGTCCGCAATTACAGTATTTTTAATGTTCAAATCTGTGTGTTGTGAGGGATCACCATACCTTGTTTCTTTATATTTAATAAAGCATATTTAAATGCTCTTAAAGTGCATTAGATTTCAGCTCATCCATTGGGTACCGTTTAGCGAAGAGATTGAAGTGGCTTAAAAAACCCTACCGTACGCCATAATAGCGAAATAGGCCAATCTACAAGCTCACAATATGTCACATTGTGACATTGAGCTTGCAGATCGGCTATTTTCACAGAATGTGCAACTATTTTCACCAAATGTTTGTCTGTTTTTGCCCAATGTTGTTAATCTATTTTCACCTATTACGACATGTCCGGAATAGCAACGCTAGGGTTCATGTGGTTAAACTGTGGTTAAACCCGGTGGCTTTGGCATATTTTAACAAGCACCTGACTCTTTTAAGTCTGTTCTTTAGAGTGAATCAGCCCTCCTGTCTTTGTGTGCTGCCTCTGCTGCTCTCCAGAGCCAATGCCAACTTTCCCCTTCCATTTGCCAGCTGACAAAAGCTCGGCTTTGCCCCGCGCCAGGGAAAATGATGTAAAGCCTCACTCAGGCTGCCCAGATAATCACACCCACCTCGGCACTAGCGCCTTAAGACATCAATAATGGCAGTGTAATATCGGGTGAAGCATAAGCAGCACGGCATGCAGGGAACACAGACCTATTGAACAGTTAAGTACGCCTAGTGGTTCCCTCGCTCACTACGGGGACGTGACTCACATTTGGATTCACCTCACTCATTATGTGGGGTATTGTGTTCCGCTAAGTCCTTACAGCTAGTAGGCTATGTTTCCCTTTCAGCCATAGTCATAGACCTTCATTTGAGATTATTTATTTAGAGTGTCAAACCGTTTATAGAGTGAGGAAGTGTCCGCGTCTCTGCGCACATGCTTGACCAGTGGGAACGACACCGAATGTATTTCCATGGACGGGCTGTGTGTGTGTGTTTTCATAAGTTAAATCAGGAGAGTTGAAGAGGCCTCCCCCACACTGGCCCTGTGAATGTCCCAAGGGCGCTGCCGCAGCCTTCCCAGTTCTTCCCGGCCTTCCTGTGCCTTTGTCGGGACTTTTCCATAGAGCTCTCAGTCTCTCGGCACAGCTGGCTACAGCATGGCTTCATTCCTCCTCGTTTTACTCTCTCTCTCTCTCTCTCTCTCTCTCTCTCTCTCTCTCTCTCTCTCTCTCTCTCTCTCTCTCTCTCTCTCTCTCTCTCTCTCTCTCTCTCTCTCTCTCCTTGATCTCGGTGTACAGGGACCCTGGCCTCACCTCTGGGGGGTTCCCTCGGGTTACACACTCACTTCCTGACAGTAACCTTTATCAGAGCAGAACGTATGTCTTGCTAACCAGCGAGCTAAGTACAGACGGTGAACGTGCCTTCAACTGTTCTTTTGAGGGACGATCGGCGAGTGGGCGGGCAGTCACGGACGCCGAAATGAAACACATGGCCCAAATGAGGCTCTGGTTATTTTGATGGCCAAACAGAGATGGCCCCTGGTACGATGTACTGGATGACTATCTACTCTCCTTTACGCAGCAAGTAACTAAGTACATAGTTTACTCAAGTACTGTACTTAAGTACAATTTTGAGGTATTTGTACTTTACTTGAGTATTTCCAATTTCCAATACTTTACTTCTACTCCACTACATCTCGGATCCAAATATTATTCTTTTACTTTTAAATTTGAGTACTTTTTTCACCACTGCCTTTACGATACACATTGTAAATATTATATGAAATAAAAATTAAAAACCTTTGACACAATCTATCCCTGTTGATAATTTATGTTAGGAGGATAATTATGTATAGTTTACAGATTTTCTGCAATATAAGGCTATTCAAGATGCTCCTTCAAATGGATGCAAAGATACACATTTGCCGAAAGGCACTTATATACACTGCAATAACTGCCTTTCAGCGCGTAGTAATTCTCAATTGTGTTACACAAAGACAGACATTTTACCCCATCTATATGACATCATGGCCTATATATTGGATAACGTAATGTATGTCTAGTTGTTGTTCTTTGTCCACGATCTCTGGCCAAACGCCTTGTGTCACTCTGTTGTGTCCCATCCCAGCGGTTGACAATGAAAGGGAGCTCAGTTTTAATAGTTAATTGTGCACATTCCATAGCAGTCAGCTAGCTTGGCCTGCGGGTGTATAGTGGAAAAATGTATGCGGGATTGTGTACACAGGTAGTCTGGGAGACATGGTGATGGGAAGCACAGCACATACTCTAGGTGTGAGTAAGCACGTCTCTGTTTGTCAGGTTGGTTTGTGCTAAATGCCAAAGAATAAATTAAGAGTTCATTTTCATGATGTCTATCTGTCGCTACTGTTCCTCTTTCATTCATTTGCATGGATACAGCGTCACAACGGTTGAAAGACATTCAAATACGAGAGCCTTATGACAATTACACCGTTGTTACGTTTAGAACAAAAATGATTTTTTTTACGGCATGGCTCTGAAAGAGGCTAGTCATATGAGAGGGTGTGTGTGTGTGTGTGTTTGTGTGTGTGTGTGTGTGTGTGTGTGTGTGTGTGTGTGTGTGTGTGTGTGTGTGCGTGTGCGTGTGCGTGCGCGCGTGCATCCAGCGCTCAGATTTCTTGTGCCCACTGCCACTAGACTAATGTAGAAGCCCACTCATTTTTGTTCTATACTTTCTTTTACATATTTTACTTGTACTTTGTAATGGAAGTTAATGGGGGCTCAGTTTGCCTAAATTTGGGCACGGATGGCCTATACAGAAAGACGTCATCGGATCAAAATATTTCCAGATGGGGGTAATTATCCTCGGCGGGGATAATTACATATTCATTTGGGGGGTCCTTGACATGAAAACGTTTGAGAATCACTGATTTTAAACACCATTAGGAAGCAATTCCAAATAAGCAACTACACTTTAGAAACAAGACCAAAAAACCGCAACTACCAATATTTACAAGCGAAGCGGCTTTAGAGAAAAACAAGCAGGAAAGCAAATACTGTAGGCTTGCGCAACAGCAGCCAAAATCACATCCTTCTTTAAGCCATTCAATCCGGGAACGCATCTGTGTCATTTTAGATTTGAGCTATAACCATTATTTTCATACTTTGGCTATTCAAAAATAGCAGATCTGCAAGCTCGTAGCGCTTGTAGATCTACTATTTTTGGAAAAATCGTGAACATTTGTGCAAATCTTTGAATGCATACATATTTTTTAAACAACTTTTTTAACTAAAATCTTTGCTTCTGGGGGGTCCCTGGAACAACATATTTTGATGGGGATCGGCGGCACGCGTAACATTTACCCGTGCGCACACACACACGCACGCGCACACACACACACATCCTTCGCTGGGTGAAAATCAATGCAGCCAATAAATAATGTGTATCCACCTGTCTACTGTGTACAGGACCTTTCAAGGAGATATTTTTTTACCAGCTGTGACAGTGTGGCCGGTGATGCATTTTTTTTCACCTTGTGAGTCTTTTTACGTGTGGTTTTTATAAGTCTGAGGACAGATCGTTTCAAAGTGATGGCGGCAACAAAGTGCTGAGCAAGATGCAGTCATCAAACTATTAGGTGTAAGTAGGGGTGCAACAGCTAATCAAACAAAGACCTGAGGCCGATTCTAAAAATGACTTCTAAATTCTGACTGCTATATCAGTCATTCAAACTTGTCCATGTCAAGGATGTATTTTGTCGCGGACCCCCCATCTCAAAATATTTTGTTCCCAGGGACCCCCAGAAGCAAAGATTTGAGTAAAAAATTTTTGCTTTAAAAAAAAATATATATATATATTCAAATGTAGCCAAAGTATAAAATTACACAGATGCTTTCCCGGTCAATCGCTTAATGGGTTAATCGCTAAAATTAAAACAAAATAATTAAAAAGTCGATTTTCAAGCAGAGCGAAAAATATTGCTCTTCCCCATTCTTCACCCAGAGCTCATATGTGTGTTTTTTTTGTCCCCTACCCCCATGGTGGGGGTCCTCACATGTGGAGGTCACATCCATCCATAGCTACAGTATAGAAGCTGCTACTGTGGAGCGAATACACTGCCTTGTTAAAATGTATGAGCGATGGGAAGAGTAAAAAATAGTTAATTAGACCTAACCATAAAGGTTAAGCCAGTCTGTGTGGAAGGATTATGAAAGCGTTGAATCAAATTAGGCATAGAAATGTAGGCCAATTCCCCATGGAGCAGAATGGATGAATTAAAGTTTGAATATTAAATTGCTTGTAGGAGGTACAGCGCGAGGCTTGTGAATATTGTTAAGCAAGGCTTTCCGCAGCTGAAAGAAATTGAATGTGATTGTCTCTGTGGTCGCATACTGTAGTGCATTGGTTCCGAACCTTTTCTGGATCAGGGCCCACTTGAAGTGTTTGCGGCCCCGCCCATTTGACCACTTAACCCATTCAATCCTCGAACGCATCTGTGTCACTTTACATTTCTTTGGCTATTCAAAAATAGCAGATATACAAGCTCTACACCCAGCGAAGGATGTGTGTGTGTGCGCGTGTGTGTGCGCACGGGTAAATGTTACGCGTGGCGCCGATCCCCATATCTCCCACGAAAAAATCGTGAAAGTGTGTGCAAATCTTATACAGTATATACTTTTTAAAGGGAACATTTGTAACTCAAATCTTTGCTTCTAGGGGTCCCTGGAACTTAATATTTTGATATGGGGGTCAGCGGCCAAATACATTTGGGGGTCCTTGTCATGAAAAATTTTAGAATCACTGATATAGAAAAAGATATTCATAAACCTGTTAGGATTTAGAAGACATTTGTAGTTCCCGGATTGAATGGGTTAACAGGTTGAGAACCACTGCTGTACTGTATGTGGCTGCAGAGATAGTGTGAATAATTCATACTGTAAACCCAGCCACTTCACACAGGTTGACCACACTGGTTTTCATATCACAGCACTTTGTTGTTGGACTGGGAAACGCTGATTGGCTGAAAAGGTCACATGGTTGGTGGCCCAGGGTGCAAAAATCAACTTATTATTTAGAAAAGTAGTCAATTCCTTGATTTGATGTTGTGGTATTTGTTAGTTGTGAATATGTGAAAGTTCGAAATCACTCATCGGGATGTTTGTAAACAAAAAAAAAACATGAAACCCATTGGACAGAATAGACTGACATCTGTTTAAGCTAATTCATACATTTCATCATCATACAGTATGACACTCACCGGAAATAGGTGTACGACGAGTACCATAATAGGCGCTCCTATTTTGGGCAAATTTCCCAATTTTTTTATCGATTTTGATTGAACATTAAAAAAAAAGCAAAAATAGCAGATCTACAAGTTTAATCTGGCAAATTATTGCCTACTTCTGCAGGCCATTCTCTCTTCATCTGTAGTTCTCAATAGAAGCCCCAGCAGCTTTGCATAGATGTCTCACAATCTGGCCACTCATTGCCATGCCGGAGTGAGTGGGCGGCAGGCTGTGGTGGGGGTAACCGAAAGTGGGTTACTCTCTGTGTACTAGCATGTTGCTGTGAATGTGTACATCAACCAGGGCCAGGCAGGGGTGGGGATGTGGCGTGTTCCGCGCGTGCGACGTCACTGAGTCCGCGTGCACGCCAACAAGTGTTTGTTGTTTCCGTGGTCGTGTTGAGCGGACATGGAGACGACTTGCAGACAGCAGTGTGGCTTCCTGCCCGTCTCTAGACTCAGATCCTCTCTGCTCTCCACTTCCTTCCTCCCCAGCCCTTCTCTTTTTAAAAACCAAGCAGTAATCTGACCTCGCCCCCTTGGCTGGGGGTCTCCCAGAGAGGATGTGAGGTGAGGTGACAGAGCCATCTTCTCTTTGTGGAAGTATTTTTAATCCTGTCGATGAGTTGGACCCACAAGGATAAACTTAGAATGTTGATAGTAGTATGCAAATAGATCACGTCCCTGTGTCATACTTTTCTGTTTCTGATGAATACACACAATACGACATTTGCAGTACTTTACATTCAAACTATTCATAGGGTTGATGCCTCAGTCATACAGGTTGTTGATGCCTTTATTAGTGGTGAAAATAGTGTTCCGAATAACAATTGCATGGCTTTATTGCCACGCAATATTTGTGTTCTGTGTGAACGTACTTGACACAAACAACAAAAAATACGTTTCGGGGCGAATTAATTGTATGAATAAAACATCCCCGACCTGTTGTGTAGTGACCTTTAAAAGCCATTTTACCCATGGCTGGCCATGGCTGGCATACACTAAAGCCTTATACCTCATCATATGACAGTGTTGCTCGCTCAAAACAACAGGTTTTCAATTCAATGTTTTATTATTGAACATTGAAGTTATTTTTGTACAATGTAGTATAAATTAGACCACTGGTTCTCAAACTGAATTCCGGGGACCCCCAAAGGGTCCTTGATTGGGTTCCAGGCAGGGTCCCCAGCAAAATGAGGAACAGTTTAAAAAATAATCAGCTATAGCTTGTAGAACTGCTATTTTTGAAAAATTATGACAGATCTTGACATAATGTCCTCTTAATGGGCATTCCTGGCACAACATCTTGGGGATCTGCGGCCAAACACATATCAATTCTGTTCGAGAACCATCGAATTACATTTAAGCACCGGACTGTCTCTGCTCCGAGTCCGACATCATGGGGTTAACCAGTCATGCGCCTCACGGCGAGTAATTAACCCTGAGGAGAATCTGCTTAGGCTGCCGTTTCAATTGGCGAAGGAATGAAGCCCCTCAGCCTTAGCTTTTTTTTGCCTTTTCGGAGTATGATCAGTGGCCTGCACAATGGCCCTCGTTCAGCCCCTATGCACATCAACCGTATGCAAGGCGTACAATGCAGCCTTTTGTAGGTCTTGATTCAGGCTGATATCATGCTGGAAACTATTTAGATGGGGATCACATGTTGTTAGGGCATGCTGCTGCTGCTGAGAGTCCCCTCTTAGTCACTTAACTAGGAGAATGCCGAGCCGCCTCACAGACAATAAGGTACTTGTCTGTAGTTTTTTTGTTTTGTTTGACGCATCTGGAAATACAGGGATGGGGTTGGGGAGAAAAAAATGGTTTGTTTTCTCTGTTGCCGTCTGAAGTAGCCTCTCCTCTTAAGACATAAATCTAAGATGCCGCTTCGGACCAGGCGAGGTCAAAGGGTCAAGCGCACACGTCAACCTTAAACAAAGTAAAACGCTAATGTTATTGATCTCCTGATAATGGTGGGAAGATTTGAGCCGACAGATATATCGGCCATTATTTGACTTTTTCATACCATGTTGCCAATCTTTGTGTATAATCCTTATAGGCGACAATTTCCAAAAGTAAAAAAACAAACAAAAACGATGTGACTCATCACATCGTGTCGCAAAGCAACGTGTTGTGACTTGTGAGCTTGTAGAGCTTGGTCATTGTGTAACTAAAGTTGAACGTTCTTTCAGTATATTGAAGTTTAATATACATACTAATTTATTTATTTTTTATCTATCAAAAAGTTTTTTTGTTATAATATATTTTTTGCTTAGACGTTAAATGTTCTCAAATAAAAACTTGAGAACGTTTTTTTAAATTAATTTGAATTATTATTATTTTTTGCTAAATCTTGGTTCAAACATCTCTCTCCAAAATCTGGATCAGTACTAGACCCATAAATCTTGCATCGATCAGGCTTTAGAGAACATAAAACAAAGTTGTGTTTGCAAACAAATTTGCATTGCTAATCGACTTAGGCTGCTTTTACAGCCCCTTCGTAATTTGCAAAAGTTGTTATGGGAATAAAGCATGTCTATATTTGATTTGGCAAGGAGGGAGTCAGCTTCATGTATTCTCCAGGGATTGTTGTTATTTTTAGAGCTAATGAATGGTAATGTAGCCCAAATCTTCCCCATGAAATTGGATATGATTATTGGCTGCATGTTACTGCAGACAGAGATAGAAGATTAGAGTCCATATTGTTACAGTGTCACTGTTTGCTTTCATCCTGTATGACCAACTGCCCTCACTTAACGTCTGACCCAGTTCCTCGTTGCCTCCTGAGAGAAGGGCCTTTCGTTGTGAGTATCACACACATGTTGAATTTCATTAATTCAACTCAACTCTTTAACGGCCATGGAGTATAGATAGAGCAAGCATTGGACTGAAATGTAAAAAGGTTGAGAATCACAGAACTAAACTGTGCTGGAACCCCAGTCTACACTGTAAAATCCTCAGTGCTTATTTAACTCGGAGACGGGTTCCATTTGTATGCTCTCTGAGTTACAGACCTGTAAGGGTCCATTTGGACACCCGGTGGTCCCCAGACCCGAGGCGCTCTTCACAGGTCCGTTTTAATCAAGTAGGCTATAGAGGGTTTAAGTGGTACTGAATTTGCAGCTCAACAAAAGCTAATTCGTCCTAGTGAAAGGTGGACAATTTCACGATAAATTAACATCTCAGCGATACGCTTATTGTGAACGGGTTTTTTCTATCACGATAAACGATAATAACAATTATCGTCCCATCCCTAGTCCACACCCTCCCTAACGTATAGGAGGATATATACAGTATATATACATATATATCGAGGGCTGGGACAGAATCCCACAGTCCCAGGTGAAGGGCTTCCCTGCTGGATCAACCTGTACACACACTTCTGAAGATAACTATGCTGTGTCTGTGTGGAGCTCTATGAATCTGACAGCTGGAGTCTCCAGCTACGTTAGCCTAACGTGTTCATCATCAACTACTTCATCCTAGAGGGGAGAAAAGGCTGTTTCACTTTGAGTTAATCCCACCACGGGGGTTTAACCTGATCTAACAAAAAAATAACTAAAAAGCCCTCACAGTAGAAACACGACATTCTTGATCGTATTAATCATGTATAGCTGTCTTGAAGTCAGAGGTATAGGGATATATATATATAGCTCGGGCCCGGTGAGCTTTGCTGTTGGCTGCTTCCTCGAGATTAGAAAGACAAATACAGCAGGCGGTGTGCGGCGACATGCAGATCCATTGAGTGAGACTTGTTTTTTTCCATCAAAGTAAAAGATAAGCCTTTGTGGCATCTATTTGTAGTTTTGTAGAGTCCTGGGAAAAGACACACCATAGTCAGACAGTATGATACAGGCCATATGGAGCTGTATCTGTCTTTCAACACTGGCACACAGTAGAAAGAATCCCAGGGTTAATTTAGCCTCACTCCAAAGCGTGTATTAATGGAACCAAATGGACCCGTACATTTTATTCCATTAGTACACTCTTCAGAGTTAAAGGACCACTTTGGCCATTTTCAACCCCCAATTAAAATATTACATAATTTCTGTCTACTCTGTGTCTCAGAGGAGGGCTGTGGACAGTTCAGAAACCTGCCTACTAATGACATAATTGGTAGGCGGGTTCAAACTTTATTATAATTATTAGAATAATTATTATATTGAAAATAGCCGATCTACAAGCTCACAACGCGTCGCATCGCGACGCGTTGTGAGCTTGTAGATCTGCTATTTTCCAAAGATTATTTATACATTTTATACATCTGAAAACTTGTGAAATGGGACATTCTGCATGATGAGTACTTTTCTACTTTTGGTACTTTAAGTAATTTTTTTTTTACCAATACCTTTGTACTTTTACTCAAGTCAATTTTGAATTTCTGTAATGTAGTTTTTTCTACATGGCAGCATTGATACTTTTTACTTACTTTTTACTGGCTTACATGATGTGGTCCGGAAAGTTGTAGAGAAAGTAATTATGTGTCCTCCTGGCATCAGCACACTATGAAGGTGTGCCACCGCTCCTTCATATTGATTCCCTGGAGGAGGATATTGCTGCACAATGACAGGTTGGCTGTCCTCCGCTGATAATGAAACCTGGCACAATTTATAGACCCCGCTGTAATTTGGAAATATATATTATAAGGCCTTGTGGAGAAAGATGGATGGGAGCAGGAAGATGGTAAATACAGATACAGGCTTGTTGTTGCACAACAATACAAAGAGATACTGTGTACACACGTATATATAACTACGTACAGTAGTTATACTGCTAGGAAATTATGTGGATTTCGGGATCCACATAGAAATAAATCCACTTTCAAATCCATGTTGAAAATTCGAACACTTTTCAACAACAAAAATAGTGGAAATAGCAGACCTAATTGCGACACGTTTTGAGCTTGTAGATCGGCTATTTCCACTGTTAATGTTTTTTTTTAAGTATAAAAAAATCTGAAATCTATAAGTTATTTGTCATATCTGCCCTGTGCAACTTTTGGTTTACGAAGCCTACAAGCCAAACAGAAAAGTAATTTTTATTCATAATGATTCCAACGACAGAAACACAAGTAAATCGTTAATCACAATTATTTGAGCGACAATTAATCATCAAGGCTCCATTGTGTATCTCAGACTTCATGTAAACAGCCATGTGACATCAGTCATCTGTGGCGTCGTCTGTCTTGGGGCGATCCCGGCGCCATTGGCTTTCATCGTAGAATTAAAGCAAAATATTTCAAAAACTATAAAACATATCTCTATATTAATTATTGCTGCCACGGGCATACACAGTTTGCTGCTGATAGGTCCAGTGGTTTGCCAGAGTAGCTTGCGTGCTACTGAAGTAGCGCACGCACGCACGCACGCACGCACGCACGCACGCACGCACGCACGCACGCACGCACGCACGCACGCACGCACGCACGCACGCACAGACCCTGTCACAGACGACTGGCCAGCTCTTGCAGAGCCACGCCGTAAAAAAATGTTCAGCTGATTAAGGATTGTATTTGCCCGTGTCAGAAATAAAGGCCATCGCCTTGATATTATGCACTGACTGCAGGATGTTATTCATATCAGTCCAATGTCTCATCCAGTACGTTTGCAACCGGGCTCTATAAATACCTGGCGTGCACGCTGTTGGGAAGCCATTTATAGTCCCATGCACTATTCATAACTCTGGCAGTGGCACTAGATGCTGTCATTTAGTAAACAACACTGTTGTGACAGTAGGAGAGCTTGGCCGTGGGCCCTAAACAAACCTGTCACTCTCACTCCAAACTGGAACCAGAGAGTAAGAGGTTAACTCATGGGTATGCCACGAAGCACAGGTCTGCAGCGAGCATATGAGTAGCTATAGGCCAGTCACAATTATTACATCATCGCCGGATCGCGATTATATAAGATAATCGCAATTATTTTTGCTCAAGCGGCATAATAGCAATGTTGAAAAATGTTTTTAAACATTAAAAAAGGAAATAGCAGATGGCTTGTACTGTAGATCGGCTATTTCTACTATTTAAAAAACTTTTTGAAAGTATAAAGTTATTAAATATGTCAGTCATATATTTTTTGTTTCAGTTATTCGTCACATCTGCCCTGTGCAACTTTTGTTTACAAGCCTAAAAACCAAACAGAAATGTTGTTTTTTATTAATAGGGTCCAATGTTCAACCCAATTAAATCGATGATCGCAATTATTTGTGTGACAATTAATCGTCAAGTAAAATGCCATGATTCTTTTGACAGCCCTATAGACATAGCATGAGCCAACCCCCCAGCATGCCTCAGTGACTGCCTGTCAGCCATGCCTACACACCACCCTGTCCACCTTCGCCTGTCACAGACAGCAGCCCCACCCACCCCGCTCAACCACCCTGCCCTTAGCCAGCGCCAGCCCTGACACTTGATCTCTGGGTCAGCTGCAGTGGATATTTCTGCTGTCTGTGTGTCTGTCTGTCTGTCTGCGTGTCTGTCTGTCTATCTCTCTGTGTGTGTGTGTGTGTGTGTGTTTGTGTGTGTGTGTGTGTGTGTGTGTGTGTGTGTGCGTGCGTGTGTGTTTCATTTTTTTGTGCGTGTGTGTGTGTTTCAGTTTTTTGTTTTGTTAATGTCAGAAGGGTTACTTTGGTATGACAGCTTGTCACATGTCACTTTGGTCAAGTCAGCGCTTTCACCCCTGGCCTGGCCTGCAGCTACAATTCGTGGAATATTTCTTCTCGTGCAATGCAATAAAATCCGGAATGTCCATTTGACTCCGAGAGGGTAAAAAATGGACTTGAGGGTCCATTTTTACACTCTCATGTCATTTTACTGTGTGCAAGTGTGGCGTACTGTACATCCAAGCTGCACGGCCAGATTGGAGAGGAAACAGCAGCCTGAAAATCTCTTTCTTGATACAATGTAATATGTTGTTGTGGAATCCACTGCTGTCCCTAGAGATTCAGGAGCAGGCAACAAAAAACAAACAAAAACAAGGAGATAGCAAACAGTAACAGAAGCATCCTCATTACTACAATAACTACACCCATAGCCATGTCACAGAGATGTGCTCCATATCCAAACTTTGAGCGGTCATCTATGGTGTTTGTGTCCGCTTCGAACGTGAGGCATGTTTATTTTTATCCGTTTCTGTCACATAAGTCAAACTCGATTCCCAATCTACTGAATATCGGCTGCGTTTTCAGGTTTTGTCAGCTTGATGATTGGCCCTGGTTGCATGCAGGATGTGCTATATTAAGATCAAACGCCAATGCACGTTCCTCAATTAATTCACAGATGGAGCTCAGATGGCGTGGAGTTACCTAACGCACATGTTTTACACTGTTATGTGCAGTTGATTTGACGTCTGGATGCTCTATCTGGGTCGATTGCCAGATTCCTGCGATTGCATTGGACATTCCGTGAGAGATCACTGTAGAATTGTGAGTGTTCATTTATTTTAAGTGTAAAAAATGCCCTTTATTACATTCTCAAGACATAAACTGACATTCAGGATTTTACAGTGATGATATGTGATCTTGTGATTGTGTGTGTGTGTGTGTGTGTGTGTGTGTGTGTGTGTGTGTGTGTGTGTGTGTGTGTGTGTGTGTGTGTGTGTGTGTGGGTGTGTGGGTGGGTGGGTGGGTGGGTGTGTGTGTGTGCGCATTATTGTGAAATGCAGATTTAAAGGAACAGGTGGTGTTTCTCGCATTGTGACACGAGGCATGTCTGATGAGAAAACATTTGTATCATCATGTGAACTTGACATTTTGTTTGTCACATATTTAGCCATCATGACCTTCTGTAATCTCCGCTTGGATTTATAGTTAGTTGTGTGCGGGTGTCGCGTAACAAAAATAACATATCTACAAGCTCACAACACGTCGCCGCTTGACACATTGTGAGCTTGTAGATCTGCTATTTTTCTGGCTTAACAGTAACACCCACGCACAACTAAGTAGGAATCAGGCAGGCATAAGCTAGATGAGCTTTTACATAAGTGGGGCTCTGCTGAATAGCATCTTTTCCCTCTATTGTTTCCAGTGTCAAGCCTGGCTGGCTTGGAGTGAGACTGAAGTCACAATGGGTAGTAGTGAATATCCCAGTATAAGTGACTGGCTATTCAGACAGGGTAAAACAGCATTATGTGTCTTATTAGTCAAATGGGGCTCGCAGCACTTTAGATAATGGGATTACATTCAGCACTGAGCCGAAGAAGATGAAATTGTTTCTATTTCGTTAAGTAATTAAACACAGTTGTTTGCTTAATTCTGCATAGTTTCAACGGTATCAAAACGTACGTTTTGTAGCATTGGACCAACAAAATTGTTGAACTGTGAAAACAAGTTTTTTTCCATACTGTATATCTCTTCCTGCATGAGGCATATTTGCTTAAAGGAGTAGTTCACCCAAAAAATTACTTATTTTCTATCAATTACACACCCCATGAAGCCTTGAATTTATGGAGATTTTTTAGTTTTTGTTGCATTCCTAAGCCAATAATTTGATGACCGACAGTCTTCGGTAGAAGACTCAAAGAGTAGGAGACTACTGAGTCTCCTACAGACCGATGACCCGGTCATCAAAGTATTATCAGGAATGCGACAAAAACAAAAATCTCCATGAATTCAAGGCTTCGTGGGGTGTGTAATTAAAAATAAGTTTTTTTTTGGGTGAACTACTCCTTTAATTCTGCATAGTTTCAACTGTATCAAGGAGTGAAGTGAAAATGAGTTTACACTCACAGGAAGCTAGCACAATACCACACAGTGTGTCTGAAAGAAAGAGAGACTCAGAAGCATGCACAGGAAAAGCGAGAGAGGACGAAAGAGGAAACAGCAGGAACCGAGGCCTATAGGCAGGAAGCGCTCAGGAATGAGGGATCCGGACTTCTCACTACCCAGATTAATGAGGTCATCCTTGGTGGCGCCTGCCTGTTCACGATATGAGCAGCGCTTCTTCCTAAAACCGTCCTCTGTGATTGTCTCCGTCCTGCCTGGCCACGCGGTCTGAGTCCCCGCCAGTGCTGCCAGATTTTGAGACAGAAATAATAAGCAACCAGGTCTATGAAAACAAGCCCAAAAGAATTAAGCGACCATAGGCCACATGAGCACTTCAAACCTATATACATAGGCTATTTGAAAATAGACGATCTACAAGCTCACAATGCGTTGCGATGCGACGAGTTGTGAGCTTGTAGCTCTGCTAATATAAAAAAAGTGCAGAATGTGAAACACAAATCTGGTACAGGGGTCCCTGACACAAATTATAATTTCAGATGAGGGTCCGTGGACAAATACATATTAATTTGGGGGTCCTTGACATGAACATTTGGAAGCAAGCCCAAAATAAGCAACTACACTTTAGAAACAAGCCTAAAAAAAAACGCAACCCGCAACTACCAATATTTACAAGCGACTTTACAGAAAAACAAGCCCAAAGTCGCTTATAATAAGCGGACATGGCAACGCTGGTCCCCGCCCCGCCTGGAGCGCTGTGCTAGCCCCACTTGGCCAGGCCCGCTGACACCGTGTCAGCCACTCTCAGTCTAGTGCCCTGTGGCTGCTCTGTAGAGCTGCACAGAGCACTAGACCAGTGGGTCTTCATGTCAAGGACCCCCCACATTGACATAGATTTGCCCACGGACCCCCATCTGAAATGAATTTGTGCCAGGGGGACCCCCATAAGAGAAGATTTGTCAACATCATTTTGTCAACATTATTCAAACATAGGCCATCTACAAGCTCACAACGCATCTCATTGCGACACGTTGTGGGCTTGTAGTGTAGATCGCCTATTTTTGTATAGCCGAAAGTGGGGCTTCAAGTGTTTAAACTGTTCCTCATTTTGCTAGGGGATCCCCCTGGAACCCTCTCAAGGAGGGGATCCCCAGACCCTATTTTGAGAACCAGTGCACTAACCAGCTTCTGTCCATTTTTGTCGGAGGCGACGGTGTGGTCGTTTCCCACACTGCCATTATTGCAGCATGGTTCGGTTTCACCCGGAGATTTTGTGGAATGCTGGGTATGGAATGCCGTGTGATGATTACAAATTCAGGTTAGGTCCCCGGATGGGTGATTGTTGGAATGTACGGCACCATGGAATCGTGTATAATTCATAACTTCTATTTCTAAACACAACAACTGAAGCGTAATGTGGGTTGATTCCGTCCTGAGTGACTCCTGACTATGCTGTCTATGAAATCTGTGCCTTTATTGAAACTCGTCGTACATCATTGTCTGTCGTGATCAGTTGTCTAACTGGGATGTTTTTACAACTTAACCACTTAATCACCTGCCACTTAAAAACATTTTCTAAATGATTTAAAACATGACTGATCTACAAGCTCACAAGGCGTTGTTTTTCGTGCTTGTATATGCTGAGAATATAACTATTTTCAAATTTCTTACAATAGCATGCCCAAAATTGGGTCGGCGGGATCTAAAATGGTTAAAGGGGAAGACCACCCATTTTCAATATTTAACTATGTCATTAATATAGCATAAAGGAGTTGTGTGGAAATAAGAAAAATTTTAAATGTTAAAAATTTTAAATGTTAAACCCAAATTGATTTTGGGTTTAACATTGCAAATTACACCATGATGAGTCATCACGGTGTAATTTGCAATGTTAAACCCAAAATCAATCCTCCAGTTCAACGCAACACAGAAAGGGGGGAACTTTTTTCTTATTTCCACACAACTCCTTTATGCTATATTAATGACATAGTTAAATATTGAAAATGGGTGGTCTTCCCCTTTAAATGAGGCATTCAATGAAGTGGGACTGGGACCTAGTAGTCCTATATTTAACCGATGATGAATGTGAAAAAGGAAAGGCTGGCAATGCTCTAATAATCTGCAATTTACAAGTACACAATGAAACAGCACTGCCCCCATCCTGGCCCACCCAAGCCTTTTTTTCCCCCTCACAAAGGCAGCCGAGGCTGTTCAAGGTGGCACTTTAGCTACAGAGCGTTCATGCACTGTTTGCCTTAAAGCCTCACCTGTGACAGCTGAGCTTCGTTTATACTAAGCCAGTGTGCTATTCTCTGCATGACTGCAGCCCATTTACCAAGTCATTATTATATAGGAAATGATGGCCTGAAGACTTAATTTACCCCAAAGTTGTGTGTGCGGCATGAAATACAATAGATTGAATCGAGAGAGAGAGAGAGAGAGAGAGAGAGAGAGAGAGAGAGAGAGAGAGAGAGAGAGAGAGAGAGAGAGAGAGAGAGAGAGAGAGAGAGAGAGAGAGAGAGAGAGAGAGAGAGAGAGAGAGAGAGAGAGAGAGAGAAAACTGGGTTTTAGCTTATCTACCTTATCTAGCAGTCAGACATCTCCAGCCTTGCACCTGGCACTGCAAGACCGCAGCCTGTCCTCTATGTTTTGTCTGCCCGTCTGTCCCTCCAGCTAATGGAAAGAAAATGGTTTGTCTGCCCGTCTGTCTCCCTTCGTCTAATGGATAGAAATGGCCCCCGATGTTAAGAGACCCACAGAATTAAGGCGCGGAGAGAGTGTGGGCGTTGGGGTTGAGTGATTGTGTAGGAAGTGCCAGTTTCTCGCGTGCGCTAGCATGTTAAAAATGGCGGTGTAGGAAACTAATCTTGCACAGCGCACGGTGGGAGTGGGCCGCTTTCCCTCTTCAGATCTGTGTCTGGAAGTCACAACAAATCCCCTTTAAGAGCGCAGATTAAATCGTAGTGAGCATGCGGGTCACAAAACAACACTGGCACTGTGAGGTATAGTCATCGTGTGGGGAAACTATTACACTCGCAAACCCCTTGTTTAAATTGTTGCCATACCGTACTTGCACTGCACCATTTCAACACGAAAAATGTGACCTCTCCGGCCTTAAGATAACACAATCAGCTGGATTAGTTAAATACTCGGTGAGGTTCAAGGATTTCAATATCCACACTGCTACAGTACACCCACTTGCAGCTATAGAGTATATAGCCTATGCCTCTCTAAGCCTTGAGCCTTAAGATTTATTTTCTTTTACTGTGGAACTCGACTGTCTGTGTGAGCAGATAACGAGTCAGAGTGAAGCGAGAGCCTGGATGATGGCCAAAATGTGAAATTCAATCAACATCTCTTTACCCCCAAGGATACGTCGTCTCCTCGTGAAGGACTTCCGCCGCGCGTGAAGGCCAGTTCTTCTCAGACTGACCTTCGGTTGTTTTGTACCTCCTCTACAGGTACTTTATAATTACCGTTGTGCGGGAGGAGGAGGGATGATGATGACTGACGTTTTGAATCTCCCTGCTCTCTGTGAGACAGGCAGTCCACTGTCAGAGACCGTGCCTGTCTGTTTGCGCATCGAGTGTTCCAACTACCCTCTATCCTCCTCCCGAGACACGAGTCCCAGGCCCATGCCAGCTCAGCTGCCATGTTGACTTTGGAGGAGGACAAGAGAGACGCAAGGCGGCCTCCCTCCGAGGCACTTTGGCTCGGTTATCGGTCCAACGTAGGAGGTTTTTTACCCTGGGCTGAGACCAACTGCTCCCACAACCTACTGATAGGGCTGTCACGAAAGACAATTCACATGACGATTAATTGTTACGCAAATAACTGCGATTAATGAGTTTAATTGTGTTTTTGTCATTGAACACTGGAACATACTTTGAAAAATAACCTAAATATACAAATAAATTACTGACATATTTGATAACTTTATACTTACAAAAAAATACAACGCGTTGTGAGCTTGTAGATCTGCTATTTCCACTATTTTTTTTAATGTATGAACATTTTTCAACATGGAAACGATTATAACGATTATGCAAAAATAATTGCGAATATCTTAAATAATTGCGACTAGGTGATTATGTAATAATTGTGACGGGCCTACCTACTGATCAGTTGAATCACACATTGGAAACATGCACTGTACCCATACATGTTAGTATGACACTTGACGTAGCAACTTCTGGTGTCCCTATTTTGGGCATGTCATTATAGGGAAAACAAATGTCAAAATTGCAAAGCGTTGTGAGCTTTTACTGTAAATGGGCTATTTTAGCTATTCATCACATGACGAAGTATATAGGGTTTAAGTGGTTTGCATGCGATGTGAAACGTTCATATTATACACATTGTGCAAGTACTGAAATGTTTGCAGTGCAGCGTGCATTCATTATTTACTGTTATGTGTTATGTACAATTCTTTGGTTGCACTAGGGTTTCTTTCATCTATGCTAGCCTGCATTTCTCTTTCTCTTCTCTAACGTTTTACTAATATATATATATATATATAGCTGATTATCAGTCATGGACATTAAAGGGACGATATGGAGTCGTAATTGCCTTTGTATATATAGCTTTCCCTCATACAGAGGGACAATACTGTCTATCTTGAAGGGCCAAAAGAAGCACGAGACAATAGACACGAGGAAGAGAAGGTTTAAGCCTGATTTAGGATCTACTTCATCGTACAACCGAGTCACTCACTGAAAAGAACAAGTTTTCAGTTCTTCAGTTATTTTCAGTGAGCGACACCGCCGTACAACAAGGTATACATGAGCCTTTATGCTGGTGGAGAGGCCTTTTGTGGGAACATAATGGAAGCAGAGAAGTTGATACTCTGCATACAGAGCACAACAAGAGGCTGAGTTCAATCAGGCGGAGCCTGCAGCTCTGGCTCTCTGGGAACAAGAATCAAATAAGACAAGAGGGGAGAAGATAATTAGGTTCCCCTGCGCCCTGCTTCCAAATCTCATCTATTCTTGGATATAATCTGAAGGCCTTTTGGTCGATCACTTCACGTTAGGAACCCTGCCGGTTGAACTGATGGCAAAAGTAATCAAATGGTCTGCCGCTACGCCTCAACCCAGCGTATACGGCTGTTGTTGCACCGCTGTTGCTGTGAGTGGTACACACACAGTGCTCAAAGACTGTCAGAATCATTTGCGTTTCCCTGTGGTTGTGGTGTTGCCGCCCGCCCGCCTGCTTTGCGGGAGAGAGAGAGCCAGTGTGACCGTGATGATGATGACTCATTCTTTGTGAAACTACTCTGGGACACTATACAGTAGGTCCGCCCACACACAATGCTCACTGTTCCTTGAACTCTGAGAGGGCACAAATGTGAACCAGAATGGTTACTTTTGTACACTCTCAGAGTTTCAAATGGATGAATGAACATTGAGGATTTTACTGTGTACACATTACGGTGCAGTACATCCCCAACCACGACTGTGGGCTGACATACGTACATGTGCTGCCACTTAAAGTCTTGAGCGAAACCGTCCGGAATGTGAAATGTTACTTCACGAGTTCATTCCCCAATGCAAGCAAGCTGTAACCCCCCCCCCCCCCCCCCATCCACCCAGAACCCAGCCTCTCTGGACCCGTCCCGGGCTGCTTTGTTACTGTCTGCCTCGCTAATCCAACCCAGTCATCACAGTCCAGACAGACAAAGACGCTCTGGAGGTCAAATGCCATTCCAGTGCATAGCCTCCTCGGCACGCGACGCCAAAACCTTTCAGCATGGCATCGCGGAACGGACGATGTGACTGTCACGCTCTTTCATCATCTGTTTTGGGCCTCGTCGTAACCAGGAAGACGTCCCTTCGTCCCCGCTGTGTTTTCTGTTGTTTTCTAGTTACACACAAAGATATGGTGTTGTACTATATATCACCTTTGTCCAATGGTGATAGGTGCTATGATAGCACCAAAAGAGGTTCCCCTATGATTACGAGCCAAACAAGCACTTTTAGTGCTATTTTGCACCATTTCTGTTTAGTGTGTTATGTTCGAAACATAAGATGCTAGGCAGTATGTTTACTTGTCAGTCTATTTAGTGGTAGCGCTATCATTCCTTCACCATTTACCTTGTTGTTGTTTGACAAAAGTTCATGGCACTTAGGTTGACCTTTGCACTTTTGTAAGCTGCTTGGAAGCGTCTGCTCTAAGTGCCTAAATTGTAACAAATGAAACAGAAACTGTGTGGACAGACCCGCACTCTGTTGTCCGCACCATTCCAAACGGCTGTCTCACCTTCACTCACATTCCTGGCGTCAGGGCCAGAGAACAATTTGCTCAGTGTCTTGCAGTGAAATATCTGTCATTGAGGACTAGACTGTGGTTAAATGTTAACACAGGGCGTCTCACCCTTACTGTCACCACCCCCTCTCTGACCTGTGGTTCGTCCACTGACAACATCTCTCCCGCTTCAGGAGGATTTATATTCCACCCCAGCCCCTGACCAAACCCCCCCTCCCCACCCCACAACCGTTATCGCTTGGGTCCAAACAGAAGCCTGCAGTGTGTCAAAAAGAAATGGCAACCTTAAGGCAGGTGTGGGCAGTAACATAAACCTGATTTATTGGTTGCAGATCTAAAAGCGCATGGTGAGCTTGTACTGTAGATAGGCAGCTTTCGGTATGCGACACGGCGCGTAACCAAGTGTAAATCATGCATAAGTAGGTGTAGCCTACATTTTCCAAGACCATGGAGTGGAGACCAGAGAAGTGAAAAAGTGACCCAATGTGATGAGATGCCGCTGTGACTCATCATCACAAAATATAATAATGAGAATAAGAATCATCATCATCATCATCATCTTCTATTTGCAAAATGAGATTGTGAGAGAAATATTTGTGTGGAGGGTAGACCTGTCACAATTATTACATAATCGCCTAGTCGCAATTATTTGAGATAATAACTTTTGTTTACGAAGGCTAAAAGCCAAAAAGAAATTAAATTAATCAGCAATTATTTGTATGACAATAAATCGTCAACTGAAATGTTGTAATGGTGACAGCCCTGGTGGAGAGGGGTCGTTTCTGGGTTTTTTGTCAAAGCTCCAGAGTGGAGGAGCCACCCATCTTTTGCAAGTTTACAGTCGTGTGGCTGTGGAAAACTAGTCATTAAATTCACACATTCCTCTCTCCTGCAGAGTGAAGAATTATCTTCAGTTCTAATGAGGATAACAATGTCTGTAGAAGAGTTTTTTTTTTTGGAGGGGACCAATTTTGTGGATGTACAATTTTGGGTGAAGAAAATGGCTGTGATCTTTCCATGGGAATGTACTGGTATAAGCTGCAATTAAGAAAATGATCTTGGAAATGACGAGTTGACAAGCGCCCGGAGGCTTTATTGTGGGACGGGCAAATGAAAGGACTGCAGTAACGAGGCTTCAGTTAGAAGAAGGTTGTCTGACGGTGAGGTTTAATATTCACCACCTGTGGCCTTAATTATGGGAAAGCATACATTGGAAGGAGAACAACATTTTACTGCAAGTGGGAATTGGATTTGACTTAATCTCTAGCATTTAGGGATTAGATTTGAGGCTATTATATAAACATCCCGACTCCTGTAGCACATATACACTTATTGTTTTGTTAATGGTTCCGTGTTCTTTTGAAAACTGGCCTTCTGGTGAGTGGTTTGCCCCTCAGCAACTGATACTAATACTAGAGATATCCTAGATTAAATAAGTAAGGAGACGTAGTGCCCTCTTGTGTGACATTTCTGTAGCGCAAAACAACATGCTCATATAGAGGCAAAAGAGGCTGCAGCTAACACATGTGAATGCCAGGAGAAGTTGTTGGAATCATTGTAAATTGTGATACATGTAAATCGCACCACGATCATGTACCATATGCCAGTGATTCTCAAACTTTTTCATGTCAAGGACCCCCAAAATTATATGTATTTGGCTGCGGACCCCCATCTCAAAAATATTGTATTTATATTTTGTATTATGAGCTTGTATATCTGCTATTTTTTAATAGCCAAAGTATAAAATATGGTTAACCCCCCCCCCTCCCGGACCCCACTTTGAGACTGACTTACCATCATCATCATCATCATCTCGTCTCATCATTCTGTCTTCTGTTGTATGTTTTGTATGCAGCTGGCAGGCGTGGCGCGGGGCAGGGAGCATGGCTGAACCACGGCGGGAGAGCACCAGCAGCCTGCAGAGGAAGAAACCTCCATGGCTCAAACTGGACATTCCCACGGCCACGGGGTCGTTCGACGAGCCTCCGACCTTCGTTCAGGTACCCTGTCTCTCTGAGCCACCCATGGTGTCACGGATCCACTCCTAGGCTCCACTGTTTGTGTTTTTTGTTCGTCTCACGTAGCCAGACAACCTCCAGAAAGCCCGAGACAGGAAGCTGTCATCTGTTCGTCATTTCCGTTAGCGAAAATGTATCTTAAAATATCTCTATTTAATTTTTGTATTTACATTTCTGCTAAGCAGCAAGCTATGTATATTGTGCTCAGATGATTTTGATATATATTCGGACTACAGTTTGAGGTATTTTTACTTTACTTGAGTATTTCCAATTTTCTGTACTTTTACTTCTACTCCACAACACCTCAGAGGCAAATATCGTGCTTTTACTCCACTACAATTATTTGAAAACTTAGTTACTTTGTAGATTTTGATTTATTATTACAAAACATACATTAACCACTTCAGCCCTATACACATTTCGTCCATTTGAAAATAGCCGATCTACAAGCTTACAATGCGTTGCGATGCGACACATTGTGAGCTTGTAGATCTGCTATTTTTCAAAAGATCTTTACACATTTTATACATTTGAAAACTTGTGAAATGGGACATTCTGCATAATGAGTACTTTCTACTTTTGGTACTTTTTGATACCAATATACCTTTGTAAATGTTGTGTTCCGGACTGTAACGGGAGTATCTCTACATTGCAGTATTGATACTTTTACTTAAGTACAAAATGTTCCACCACTGCTCTCACTTCCTTCATCGAGTGCCTTACGTTTCTGTGACTTCCTTCATCGAGTGCCTTAGGTTTTGACTTCCCTGTGACGTGTGTGTGTGTGTGTGTGTGTGTGTGTGTGTGTGTGTGTGTGTGTGGTTGTTCTCCGTCTAGCCGGTGAAGAGACAGGGCTTCCTGCGCAGCATCAGCATGCCAGTAGAGACCAGTCATCTCCAGTCGCCGATGCCACGCGATCTCTTTGACCACCACCGCCGGCCCGTTCTGCAGCGGCAGTCATCCATCACACAGACCATTAAAAGGTAAAGACGCTCAAATCGAATGGGACTGCGTTTGGTTTTAGCATGGACTGCTGACAACAACCCATCCCTCATGCTCTGTGTAGAACCATGCTGTAGATGTCTTATTGTATATCGCAGTGGTTCCCAAAGAGTGGGTTGGAACCCGTTTGTGGGTCGCGGCGGGTCCATTTTTATGGGTCGCGAGTAAATATCCCCTTTATTTTTTTCATTTCCTACATTTTGTTTTTACTTCAAAAATAAAGATTTCCCCCCAAAAATCGAAAATTTACTTGAATTAATAACAAATTCTAACATTTTTTAAAATAATTTCATAAATAAATGGCAAGAAATTCCATGAATTCTAAATCAAATGTTTAAGAAGTAGTGAAAATAGCCGATCTAAAAGCTCACAACGCGTCTCATCGCAACGTGTTGTGAGCTTGTAGATCTGCTATTTTCACTAGTTTGGGTCACGGGTAGACATAAAATGTCTCTTTTTGGTCTTGAGCTAAAACGTTTGGGAACCTCTGGTATATTGGACAGAATACACAATACAGCAATATTGTTTAGGATCTGGTAGGCAACACTATACAGTAAAACCCTGAGTGTTACTGTCATTTAACTCTATAGTGTAAAAAAAAGGACCTTTGTGGTTCCATTATTTCAGTTTTTGTTGATTGCGTGATGAAAGCGTATCAGCATGTGGTTGTACACATAAGAGAGGATAAAAGGAGAGTCTGTGTGTTCCACATGGATTGTTCCACTGCATATTGATTTGCCCAAAGCCCTTTCGGGGCATCATGTTGCTCATTATAGTTGAACTGAGGACAGTGGAAAGGCGTGTGTCACAGTGCAACACTGTCCAAACTAATCTTCTAACATTACTCCAGTGATGCTGTGAGCCTATAAATCTTTCCTAACCTGCTTTCTCTTTGCATGATGACTGCATCGGATGAATTTCATAACTTTCATAACATGTGATCTTTTGAATTTTAACATCAAAAAGTCTCTATTTAACAATTATCTGCTTTTCTTTCTCTGCACGATGGCCGTTTTGCGCTGTCCAGCTGCACTTTTCCTTCTCACTGCCTGTCTTTGTCTTTTCTCTGTCTGTCCTTCCTTCCTCCCTTTCTTCCTTCCTTTCCTCCTTTCCTCCTCTCCTCCGGGGCCCTCCATCCACAGCAGCAGGAGGGTGCACTTTGAGCGGATTAACACGGTGCCCATTAAGGGCCAGCGGGCTGCTCGCCGCAGCGCCAGGAAGTACCACTCGCTCTCCAGAACGCTGCTCAGGTACCACGGGAGGAGGTCCCTCACAAGACTGGGCAGGGGTTAGCGTCAAGGTCAGGCTCAAGGTCAGGGGCCGGGGAAGGATCATTATTGAGGAAAGTGGGGATGCATCTTGTAATGTGAAGTATGGTGGATGCCAAGATAGGCATCCCTGTTTTGGGTATGTCATTATAGGAGAACATCAAAAAAGAAGAAAAAAAAATGTAAAAAAAGTTTTTCACACATTTAAAAAAATAACAATAATGGCAGATCCACATCAGATATGTTATTTCCGCAGTTTTTTTAAGTTTTGAAAGTATGAATTAGCGGTTAAGGTGTTAAGAAATGTGATATGCTTTTATTTTAGCCTGACTCATAAATTCTGCCTACTAGCTCTAGTGCTGGTAAGCTACTGTACTTTGCTAACTAAGCTTATACAGTAAGCAAAGTGATAAGCTACTTTCAATGCTTTTGGTGGGTTCCACTGTGCTGTCAAAGTGTTATACTGTACGTAAGGTTCACACGCATTGTTGTGAATCAGGGTTAATTTAACTCTGTGTGTAAAAATGGACCAGCGAGGGTCATTCTTACATTCAGGACTTGACTGTGTTGTATTCCTGGTACCGCTATGAGTCATCTCACTTACACAAGTGATACTGGGTTAGTCAGAACAGGAGTCGAAACCCATATTGCTGCCATTTTCCTTTTATAAACCCCCCTATATTCTGAGCTAAAGTAATGGCCTGGACAGGAAGCTGTTGTGTGTAGTCACAAAACAAGGGACCACACATCAACATGCACATCTGTCAAACAGCATTCATCACTGAGGGACTGTTATTGCATTGGACTGGAGCTCATTAGCACAGGCCCAGGTTTAAATGCTGTGGCTGTGGGTTTGGTTTTGGCTGCCAATGCCATACCCCGACACAACTGTTTAGCGGACACAGATTTGATTAGACCGAGATGCAACTTGACGTCCAGGTGTTCAGTCAAGCTGGGCTCTATTTATAGCTGGCCGGGGTCAGCGAGGCCATGGCCACCGCCATGACAAACCAAGGCCAGCGAGGGGCACACACAGCTGCCGGAGTGGCAGCTAATTGGCCATGTATTGTTGCTGTCGGGTGGAAATCACAATCCAAAACCATAACTTTTTAAAATTACGTTTAAAAAAATAATATAGAATAGTGAAAATAGCCATTCCATACAAGCTCACAGCGCGTCGCATCGCGGTGCGAGACGCGTTGTGAGCTTGTAGATCTGATATTTTCACTACTTTTGTGCGACACTTGTATGATGAAGTAGGGCATTAATTTATGAAAATATATAAAAAGTTGAAATATGGAGATAGGGGGTTTCTTCCTGACAGCAACACTATGTACATTTGGGGGAAAGGCAGTCATCCAAAACACACAAAAAATGCACAACCAATTAAATTATCCACAAAATTGCGCAATATAAAGGAGGCTGAGCATTTCTATGAGCTACAAAAATGTGTCCCAATTTCATGTCAAGATCTTGTGTCATTTCCTTTTTTCAACAATATATTTATTGAATTTTTCTTTTTCCAAACAACATACAACATTACAGTACAGAAAACGAAATCATATGAGTAATTACATTAAACATTACAAGACAATCACACAAAATAACAACAAAAGGACCACACACAATGACAGTAACAACATCATCGGCACTACTCCTCTCCAGGTTCTTCCATTTAATGTGACAGATTATTATTTTTGATATAATTGTATAAAACGACCCCACACTTTCTGAAACATATCTTGTTTGTCTTTAAGAATATATGTAATTTTTCCAGAGGTAGACATAAAGACAGTTCCGTCATTCAGTATGCAGGTTGTTAGTCATGCTTTCTAGTAGAATGAGGGCACTGGGGCTTCACATGCGTCCCATGCAGCTGGTAATTAGCTAGTTTAGAAACAGCTAGCTTGCCTTCACTTCCTCTGTAAAATGTTTTCCACTTCCACTTCCTGGCCTCAGGGCGTCAGAGGATTGTTTGCTCTGGTACTTATTAAGCTGCAACTCTAACAACATGACTCTGTTACTGAGTCATTCTGGGAAACTGCTCTTCAGAATTTCATTTTTAAAATAAATATAGATAAACAAACATACAAACATACATACAGCGCACGCATATATATATATATATATATATATATATATATATATATATATATATATATATATATATATATATATATATATATATATATATATATATATATCTTTGATTACTATTTATATACCTTTATAATTATATACTATTTTTAATTTGATATACAGCATGCTTTAAGAATCTCTCTCTAGTGTGTTTGTGTGTGTGTGCGTGCGTGCGTGCGTGCGTGCGTGCGTGCGTGCGTGCGTGCGTGCGTGCGTGCGTGCGTGTGGGTGCATGTGTATGTGTATGTGTATGTACTGCATACTGTATGTGTGTGTCTGTTTCTCAGTATCTGGACATGAACTTGCCCAGGCATATTCCCTGTGTTACCATTGAGAACTATTTTTTTTCTCCTTTGGTTTGGTCTTATCAGTGCACTGCATGTTTGCTGACTCAATCGTCCAGGCAGGGATCCTAGGAGGGAGGGACATTTATCAGTGGTTGTGTATCTCGCTGGCAAGTTTTACTGTACCAGATAGCTGCTATATTCTCTCTGTGAGTGGGAAATAAGGTGATTAGTGTTTGTGTTGATGAGATGAGAGCGTTTCCCCCCCGGGACTGAACGGACTGTGTTTGTGGTGTCAGGGGCACGGCGGACTGGTTTGGGGTCAGCAAGGACGGTGACGCCACGCAGAAATGGCAGAGGAAGAGTTTGCGCCACTGCAGCCTGCGCTACGGGAAGCTCAAGCCGCAGGTGATCCGAGAAATGGACCTGCCCAGCCAGGACAACATCTCCCTGACCAGCACTGAGACTCCACCTCCCCTCTACGTCCCCACCTCCCAGCATGGCATGCAGAAGGTACCAACATTTATTCATTTTGATCTCATGCAGAAAAACTTGTTCATAGATTTCATATAGCCTCATAGACTTGCTTCATCCATCAGTGTTTTGGCTCTACACCAAACCACTTTTTTAAAGTTCCTATCACATAAAGATTTGGTGGCCCCCCTGTAGTAACTTTGAGGACCCCCTAGGGGTCCCGGCCCCACTGTTGAAGACCCTTGCTCTATACCAAATCTCTTCGCTGAAAATAGCTGATCTAGAACTTGTAGATTGATTGTGTTCCCTGAATGTTCTCCCTGAGAATAGGGACGCAAGGGTTCATGTGATTACAATCACTCCACTCTCTTTCTGAGCTGTTTCACTGTGTTTCTTACAATGCCTGGTTCTTCCGTTGTGTGTGCACCCCCAGATTGTGGACCCGCTGGCACGAGGCCGGGCCTTCCGTATGGTGGAGGAGGTGGACGGCTACAGCGTGCCTCAGACCCCCATCACCCCCGGTGCCGCCTCGCTCTGCTCGTTCACCAGCTCACGCTCAGGTCTCAACCGGCTGCCGCGCCGACGCAAGAGGGAGTCTGTGGCCAAGATGAGCTTCAGGGCCGCGGCGGCACTCGTCAAGGTGAGCTGCTTGTGTGTGTGCGTGCGTGGGTGCGTGCGTTTTTTCTTTCTGATATTCTACTGCTAGACTGATGAGAGTTTCTCGGTTTACTTATGATCCTAGATGACTATTTGTACATTTGATGTATTACCTTGTGTTGTCCTTGTTTGTAAGGACCCCCTAGCAGACGCTCTGGATTAAGAGCATTTGCTAAATGCCTAAATTGTAAATTGTGTTTGTGCGTGCGTGTGTGTGTTTGTGTGTCAGGGGCGATCCTTGCGGGACAACAACACCTTGAAGCGTGCACACAGGCGGAGCTTCACCCCGGCCAGCTTCATGGAGGAGGATGTGGTGGACTTTCCTGACGAGTTGGACACCTCCTTCTTTGCCAGAGTAAGGGAGGATGTACTGTCATTAAGGTTGGCTTGTCTTGAAAGCAAAACAATAAGGGACCACAGCACAACCCAGAGGACACTGTGAGAAGTGCATTTCTCTCAACTGATGTGTATGGTTGCTGCTGGACATAAACCTTGTAACTCCATATATATATTTTATATTTATATATTTTTTCGTAAATGAATGCCCTTTAGAATCCGTCGTATGTGTCGCGCAAAAGTGGCAGAAGTAGAGGATCTACAAGCTCACAATACATCGCAATGTGACGCTTTGTGAGCTTGCAAGTCGAGAATATTACTAATAATTCATTTCATAAACTCCAACTCCAGCATTCAAAAACACAGCTTTTCTGCTGAATATTTATATATAATATTTAAACACTTCTGGACTAAACTGTCACATGCACGACCCAACGCACACACCTGGGCAGGCACATGCAATCGTCCATGTGAACTCATCTCATGTTGAACCCCACAGGCATGCTCAGGCGCGTTCCTCACTCGTGCATGAGACAGTGTACACCCAAAATGAAAAATGTCAGTTTAAAAGGAGCGTATTTGAAGTCATGAGGTTATGACTAGATACAAGACACTTGGATTATACTGTGAGAGATGTGTTTTTGGTATAGTTTTGCAGCTCTATTTCGTTTTTTAAAAGGAATGCGACAAAAACTAAACCTCTCCATATATTCAAGGCTTCACAGTGTGAGGTTTTATCAATATTTAACCAATGAAAAGAGCTTGCGACTAAATAAAAATGATATTGGATCCATTGGATCAGTCCATCACAGTAATCTTTTTAATTGTTAACTATCCATTGGTTAGAAATATCGAAAAATGTATATATATAGAAAAATATATAAAATAAAAAGTAATTCAAGTGCTGTGTCGCGGGTTCAAAAGAGAGCGAACACAGGGACTTTTCTTTTCTTTTTTTCATTTCCTGAAAAGTAACTGTTTTGGACATTACGCCCGACAGCGACGATATACAATTCCAAAGCTGTGTTCAGTCATATGTGTCCTTCGTTCCATCTCCAGGACATCCTGATGCATGAGGAGTTGTCCACCTACGCTGATGAGGTGTTCGAGTCGCCGTCCGAGGCGGCCATGAAGGAGGCGGAGGACAGCAGTAAGATGGATGAGACGGAGCTGACAGGCAGTGCCCTGGATAAATCAGAGCTAGAGAAGAGCCACCTCATGCTGTGAGTTCCACGCAAGACGAGAAGACACACACGTGGTCTGTCACAGTCAGTAGTCGGAGCGTGACTATGTACATTTACTCAAGTAATGTACCATTTAGATAGGGGAAAGTCATTTTTAGATTTCTTTGGGCTATTCAAATACGAGCTTGTAGATCTGCTATTTTTGAAAACTCGTGAAGATTTGTGCAAATCTTTGAATAATATATATATTTTTTTTTTAAAGCAAACATTTGTAACTCAAATCTTTGCTTCTGGGGATTCTACAAATGCATTTTTTTCTGAAAAACGTATTTCCCTTGACAGAGAAGCAAAGATTTGAGTTTCAAATGTTCCCTTAAAAAATATATATTCAAATATTTGCACAAAATGGTCAAGATTTTACAAAAATAGCAGATCTGCAAGCTCATAGCGCGGCACCGAGTACATCTGCTAGCCAAAATATAAAATATGGATAAAGTGGTTACACAGATGCGTTCCCAGTTTTAGTACAATTTTGAGGTATTTTGTACTTTACTTGAGTATTTCCGTTTTTCGATACTTGATGCTCCTTCTCCATTACATCTCTTCTCAAATATTGTACTTTTTACACCACTACAATTATTTCACAAGTTTATTTACTATTTGCCAAAAGATTTAGATTATTATTACAAAACATACATTAAACATTTAGTGTATGTTGCCCAGGGAATTGCTGAATTAGAGACATGGCTTGATTTCTGTGTCTTTCCTGACGTCTTCTGTTCGTTGCAGACCTCTGGAGCGAGGTTGGCGGAAGGCCAAAGAGGGAACTCCCGGTCCACCAAAGGTGCCCTTGCGGCAGGAAGTGGTGAGCATTAATGGACAGCGGCGAGGCCAGCGCATCATCGTACCTGTCAAGAAGCTCTTCGCTCGAGAGAAGAGGCCCTATGGGCTCGGCATGGTGGGCAAGCTGACCAACCGCACCTACCGTAAACGTATTGACAGCTATGTCAAGAGGCAGATAGAAGACATGGATGACCATAGGTATGATATTGATTGCTTTTACCCTCTGGCTTTCTCTACTTCCTTCAGCTGAGGATGTTGTTGATGATGATGATCAGATTTCACCTCATCCCCTCGAACTCCTTATTTTATTTGCAACTCACTTGCTTGACCACTTACCCTGTTGCTAGTTGGTTAGGGTTCATGCTGTTTACTCTGATCTTGCACTTCATCATCATCATTATAATCTTTATTTAAAGGAGTAGTTCACCCAAAATATGTCTTGTTTTCTATCAATTACACACCCCATTACGCATTGAATTCATGGAGATTTTAATATTTTTGTCACATTCCTAAGCCAATAATTTGATTACCGGCGGTAAGATGCTAATGTATCCGGTAGGAGACTCAAAGCAGACTCTTTGAGTGTCCTACCGGAGAGACCGCCGGTCATCAAATTATTGGCTTAGGAATGCGACAAAAAACTAAATATCTCTATGAATTCAATGCTTCATGTAAATCGTGTGTAAATCATAGAAAATTTAAGCTCGGAGTACAGTTGAGGGGTAGGCCCTCATTTTCAATGTAGCCGAGATACAATACAGAACACAACAGGTAGAGTCATTCATTCATATACAGCAATAATTAAAATACACAAATCAGAAGAAAGAATAAACTAAAACAGATAAACCCAAAAAACTATCTTGAACAAAAGTGTTGGAAACCACTGCCCTGAATTGACCCAAAGAAGGAAGTGAACAGATTTTTAAGGACTACTTCACTCTGGATAAATTGCAATTGTAAATTGATGAATGAAGTGTTTTATAAATATGTATATGTTGTGTTTCCACTAGGCCTTTCTTTACCTACTGGATCACTTTTGTCCATTTGCTGGTCACTATCTTGGCTGTATGCATCTATGGTATTGCACCAGTGGGTTTCTCCCAGCACGAGGCGGTTGATTCTGTGAGTAATGTCTCAGCCTTGAGCAATTCCTTACGTATCACTGTCTCACAATGAGTTATTATTTCCTATGACGTTATACTTAAGGTCCTTACACACCGGCGAATATGCGAATATACGCAAAATTCAGACTCGTTCCGAATAATTAAAAGACGCTTTTTCGCTTCGCGAAACTGATGTGGACGCTTGCATTGACTTTATAAGGTTTTTAAAAAAAACGTATTTATTCGCATGAAGAATTCGCCCCGGTGTGTAAGGACCTTGACTCTTCATAATTATTATTATTTATTTGTATTTTTTTTTTTCTAGGTTTTAAGAAACAAAGGTGTGTATGAAAATGTTAAGTTTGTACAGCAGGAGAACTTCTGGATTGGGCCGAGTTCGGTAAGAGCAATTTCCACCGCTGTACATTATATTCAACAGTAGACACTATACAAGTACAAATAACAGAAAAAAATGACATAGATATGCATGTGCATAAATATGAATATAACCACCTTTGTAGTTTGTGTTATAACCACCTCGTCATTGTGTTATAATCTCGTCACTATCAGGAGGCTCTGATCCACCTGGGGGCCAAATTCTCTCCCTGCATGCGGCAAGATAAGCAGGTACATGATCTGATCAGGGATAAGAGAGCCATCGAACGCAACTCTGCTTGCTGCGTGCGGAACGATCGCTCTGGCTGTGTCCAAACCTCGGAGGAGGAGTGCTCGGTTTGTACTCAAAGCTTATATTCTCTAGTCGGTCTGCTTCATACTAATACTAAATACTTCAACTTTGCAATTGTGAGTGAAGTATTCAAATTATTTCCCCCTGTGTGTTTTGTGTATCAGAGTACTCTAGCTGTGTGGGTAAAATGGCCATGGCATCCTAGCACTCCACAGCTAGATGGCAAAGATAGACAGCACGGCTCTGTGTGTCATCAGGACCCAAGGTAAGGCATGTTATTAGTTGTGCGTTAAATGCCAGGTGGGAACTGTGATATTTCCACCATTTCCAAGTAGGAAAACGTCACATGAAAAGCACTACCAACTCATAATTTCCTGGTTGGAAACTTCTGAGCTGTTTCAGAGCTTTGATTTCTGCTGTGACGATGTTCATAGAGAAAGGTTTGAACAAGAAATAAGCATGTTTTTTGTTGATAGATCAACTATTTTTGGTCCATGTGGGGAAATTCAGGTGTTGTAGCAGCAACAACAGTAACAGCGAAACACGAGATAGCCACAGATAGATGTGAAAGATAAAATGAAAATACAGTAGAATATATAGACTTACAGTATATGAGTCTGTCCTTGATTTGATTTGGTTTGATTTGAAATGTTTATTTCGAATAAAGACATTAAAACAATATTCAGAATATATTCACAATTCAGAACAGTAAATAAAAAAATGCATATTCGAAAAGGAGTGAGAAGAAACATAACTTATTGTTCCCAACCCACAACTTCAGCCATCTGCACTCGGTCTGACTCATGAGTTAACATAATGCATACTCTATCAATAATAAATATAAATGTGCAGTCTATCACCCAGTGAATATGCTATGCATGGATGTACTGTAGTGTACATCTATCACCAATTCATGATATGTACAGCCTATATATACAGTATATCCAGCCCTCCAGCACCTCTTTGCAGCACTTGCCGCCGTCGGCAAGTGCTGTCATGGGGAATTGTTGGGACTCTGTACGGGTGTATCGCTCTATATGTAAACTGTTGTGGGACAAGTTGATGTGATTTTGCAGTACAAAATTTCAACAGTGGATGTGAGACTAATATACAGTCTCAAGACTGTCCTCGAGTTGAGCGTGCCCTTCCCTTGAAGTGAGTTACACTGATATACAGTGTCAAGAGTGGGCACCGTATCTGGATAATGTATTATGTGCAGTCTATCAGTGAAAATAATGAGCATATATGGATACAAGATTCAAGAGATTGAATCTCTTGAATTGAAAGCTCCCAGGAACTTATAGGCATTCACCATCTCCACCTTGGATGGTGTGTGTCATAATATGCTCCTCATTGACTGACATTGTACTCTGAAACAGCTCTCAAAGTCACTCTTTTAGCACATAAACGAACGCAACCCTAATGGTGACTGGTGTTGCATTTGCATATGTTTCATTAACTTTTGTCATCTAATGACAGGATATGTCTTGAGCCTGCCTCAGTATCACCTCACGAATGGCCTGATGACATCACCAAATGGCCGGTGAGTAGAGGGGAATCCTGTGAATTATTCATGTTATGCCATTAATATTGTACGTTGGCCTCAAGTAGTGAGGTACTGTACTACCAGTGATTTGTGTTAACGACTGTTGTTCTTCTGGCCCGGCTTTTAGATTTGCAGCGGATACAACACAGGGAACCACACTAACCTGCCTCACATAGACTGTACCATCACAGGCCGGCCCTGCTGCATTGGAACCAAAGGGAGGTGAGGAGAGTTCCATGTTTATCTAATAGCCCAGCGGTTCTCAACCTGTGGGTCGGGACACCCAGGGGGGTCCACACATGATTGGGGGGGGGGTCCCCAGATTACAGTGAAGTGACAATTTAAGGACTTTAAAGACATGTTTTAATACCTAAGAAAGAAAAGAAAAAGACCATTACTATGCATCAAAAGTAATCAACAAACTAGGCCTATACTATAAAAACTGGTCAAACATTGGCCAAATTGTCAAATAATATAAGAAAGAGGCAAATATTTAGAAAATAGCTCACAATATTTAGAAAATAGCTCACAACAACGCCTCGCGTTGCGAGGCGTTGTTGTGAGCTTGTAGATCTGCTATTTTCACGAAACAAAATGTAATGCCTCAACTCCAACATTCCAAGTGCTTGTCAGGGTGCGGGGTCCCCAGTTCAAATATGATCATTTAGGGGGTCCGGGTCACGGCCTGAAAAGGTTGAGACATAACATGCTAACAAAACACATAATGAAGGACTCTTAAGCCTAATTTATGCTCCTTTGTGTGCCAAAAATAGCCGATATACAAGCTACCAACGCATCACATCAATGACGCAGTGTGAGCTTGTAGATCGGGTATCTTCGACTAAGTATGTATGAATCAGACTTCATCGTGTGATTATTGTGGCTCTCTCTCATTCTTCGAGGTGCGAAATCACATCCCGGGAATATTGTGACTTCATGATGGGCTACTTTCACGAAGAGGCCACTCTCTGCTCTCAAGTAAGTCCCCTTCATACTCTTCCTTTTCCTATTCCTTGTGCTTAGTGGGTGGATGTACAGCTGAGGCTGTCAGCAAAGTGTACCTGTGCAAGACACTTACTTAACAACCCCTAACTGATCCCTGTGTGCCATATTATTCCATTCAATCCGGGAACGCGTGTGTCATTTTAGATTTTTAGCCATATCCATTATTTTATACTTTGGGCTATTCAAAAATAGCAGATCTACAAGCTCATAGCACAGCACTGAGTTTTTAGATCTGCTATTCTTTGAAAAAATCGTTAAAATTTTTTTTATTTGCTTCTGGGGATTCTACAAATGCCTTCTAAATCCTAATAATTGTTTTGAAAAAACTTATGTTGCTATAATATCAGTGTCAAATCAAATTTTCAAAAATTTTCATTCAGATGTTTATTTTATTTAATTTATACCCTGTTGGATCTAAATGTTTCTTAGCAGCAAGCTAGTCAATTATTAGCACCTCATCATTTCAGGGAGTTAACTCTGCGGTTCCAAGTGCCAGGTACAGCATGTAACAGGCAGATTGTGTGTGTAAAATCACCAAATGCAGCCTTTCGTGTGCTGTGCTGTGTCCTTCATCAGGTCCACTGCATGGATGATGTGTGTGGCCTGTTGCCTTTCCTCAACCCAGAGATTCCTGACCAGTTCTACAGGCTGTGGCTCTCACTCTTCCTTCATGCTGGGTAAGTGACTGGCTGACCCACACAGGTCTGCTAAGTGAGTGGCCTGGCGTGGACCCCAGTGCAGCCGCTAGGGGGCGCCAGGGAGGCCAGGGAGGCCAAATGGAAAGTAGAGAAGAATTATAAAAGATATATAATTAATTAATTAACTAATGTACTTATTCATTCATTTATGTATTCAATTCAAATTCAATTCATGAGGTTATTGTGCCAGTTTAACCACTGACCTGGTGACTGGGACCTGGTGCCCCTATTTTGGGCATGTCATTATTGCCAAAACTCTTTTCAAACATTTTCAAACATTTTGGGCATCTACAAGCCCACAATGTGCCATGATGTGAGGTGTTGTGAGCTTGTAGATCGGCTATTTTAACTTCTTTCTTTCTTTTTTTACATTTTGCCACAGCTGGCCACATTAGGCTATTTGGGGGTCCTTGGCATGGAATAGTTTGAGAACCCCTGTTCTAACCATCATTCAGTCTTTGTTTCTATTAATACACAGAAAGAGAAAGTAGCATTTTATGCAAAGCAAGAAAAAAAACAAAAAACAAATCTGAAGATTGTCCCATCCATTGATGGGTGACTGCTAAACTGTTGACCCAACTTAAGACCTTAGACTCTAAGAGGTTAGAGGCGAATAACGTCTTTAAGAAATCTTAGGTGTAAAGAGCATTCCATTCCCAAACATTTTACTCGAGACCCAATAGAGAAATTTCTCCCCAGGACCCCAACTAGTGAAAATTGCCGATTTACAAGCCTGTAGGTCTGCTATTTTCACTACACTATATCTTAGAATTTCTTAGATTTCTTTAAACAAAATTCCTTTGAAAATGTTTTGAAATGATAATAATTAAAAACAAAATGCAGGAAACGAAAAGTAAAGGGACTTTTACTCGTGACCCATGAAAATGGGTCCATGACCAAAAAGAAATGTTGCAATATAGAATTAGATGGTTTTCTACTCACATGTCAATAAGAATGTATACACACACATGGACACATGCACAAAAATGTAATCCATAATAAGCACAATAAGTACATTCACACATACATTTAACATACCAGACAAGTACAATAGCAAAGGACAACATTACATTACAGTCATTTAGCAGACGCTTTTATCCAAAGCGACTTACAATAAGTGCATTCAACATAGTTAGGGAACGAAACTACTAATCACCAGAAGTATTAAGTGCTTTCTCTTCTAAAACAAGCAACTAAGAGTATACCTAGCGTTAAGGTAAAGGTGCAATATGTCAGTTACCTACTTTCATAAACAGATGAGACAAAATAGGAAAATCAAATGAGCAATAGCTAAAACAAATAAGTGTAATCGAAGTAATCGAATAAACAAGATCCGGTAAAACAATAAAACAAGAGTTCGTACAACTAGTTAACAACAAGTAGGCAACAATTGTTCTGTTAAAGGAACCTTTTATAACTCCATATCTGCTATGTAGCCTGCTCAGAATGACTACTGCATTACGATGCTGTAGCTGTCCATCAGTTCTGACCTGTCACTGCATGTTCATGCTGCCTCTTATCAGTCTTCTGAGCTAATTAAACAGAGTGCCCTCTCTGCATGCTCTCATTAGGTTTCAAGGAGATACAGTAGGTCACTTGGCCTCTTGATGACCGTGTTGAACGTGTTAGACAGGCGGATTACCTTCCTAACATTTTGTGCTTGTAAAATCCTCAGCGTTGAATTAACTGAATGATCCTTACGGGTCCATTTGGTTACATTTGTACACACTCAGAGTTACAGATGGATAAATTAACACTTGATTATTTTACTGTGCCTACACACTCACTCACTCACTCACTCGCTCGCTCGCTCGCTCACTCATCTACCAATCATAGGATAAAATCTCGTACTAATCGGTTTTGTCCCGTTTCTTTCCATTTTCAACCCAGAATCCTCCACTGCTTCGTGTCGGTGGCCTTCCAGATGACCATCCTGAGAGACCTGGAGAAACTGGCAGGCTGGCTGCGCATCTCAATCATTTACATCCTCAGCGGCATCACTGGCAACCTCGCTTCGGCCATCTTCCTGCCCTACAGGGCAGAGGTAATCACTGCTCCATTGCATATACAGCACCACATAATACTGTAGGGTCCACAACATCAAGGTAATATACAGCACCACATAATACTGTAGGGTCCACAACATCAAGGTAATATACAGCACCACATAATACTGTAGGGTCCACAACATCAAGGTAATATACAGTACCACATAATACTGTAGGGTCCACAACATCAAGGTAATATACAGTATCACATAATCCTGTAGGGTCCACAACATCAAGGTAATATACAGCAGCACATAATACTGTAGGGTCCACATCAAGGTTCCATTTGTGAAAAACAAACCAAACCTGAGGAAGGTCTACACGACCGAAACATTGTTACATTAATAAAAACTTCTCTTGAACGTGCAAGTGGCAGTGTGCGGGTATATCTTTCCAGATTGATCTCACCTGTTTGTCACCTACGCACCTGCTTTTAAACTGACTCGTGTTTAAAAACAAAACAAAAAAGAAGACTCATTTTGACAAATCTGTCCAATATACAGACACCAGGGTTAACGTGTTAACATACATTTTTCAATTGTTAAATTGTGTCATTATCAAACATTCATTTCAAACATACCAAACACTCTACATTCCCCAAAAGCAAATGCATGTATTTAATTCAGTCTGACCAGAAGTGCATATCACTGGGTAAAGCCAAAAATGTGTCTAGACGATCTACAAGTTTTTTCTTAGGATTGTTTGATTGAAAAAGTTGCTTGTATTTTGAACTTATCATGCAAGCTCTTTGGTTTACTGGTCTCTTGTCCTAACCCTCGTCCCAGGTGGGCCCAGCGGGCTCTCAGTTCGGGATCCTGGCCTGTCTGTTTGTGGAGCTGATCCAGAGCTGGCAGATCCTGGCTCAGCCGTGGAGGGCCTTCATCAAGCTGCTCTGCGTGGTGCTCTTCCTCTTCGCCTTCGGCCTGCTGCCCTGGATCGACAACTTTGCCCACATGTGCGGTTTCATCTCCGGCTTCTTCCTGTCCTTCGCCTTCTTGCCCTACATCAGCTTCGGCCGCATGGACATGTACCGCAAGCGCTGTCAGATCATGATCTTCCTGGTGGTGTTCGTGGGGCTCTTCGCGGGCCTCGTGGTGCTCTTCTACGTGTACCCCATCAAGTGCGAGTGGTGCGAGCTGATCACGTGCATCCCCTTCACGGACAAATTCTGCGAGAAGTACGACCTCAACGCTCACCTCCACTGAAACCACAGAAAGCTGGAGCACATGGGGGACAGGGACATCAGGTACAGAGACGTGGACTCGAACCGATGACGTCAACCGGTGTCTCCATGTCTCTGCTCTGCCCCCGTGTGGCTGGGAGGGCGGCGGGAGGGGGGATCGCTCCCTTCTCTGTGAACTGAAATATGCTTGTATTTCTATTTTTAACTCTGTCTGTATACTGTATACACACGATGTCACCCTTCATACTTCCTGTAATCACGTTCCTTCCCCCCCGATTATTGTCACTCCTTTACCGTGCAGTGAAACCAGGGTATGGTGGCACTGCCACATCTCTTTTACTGTGCAATGAAACCAGGGTATGGTGGCACTGCCACATCTCCTTTACTGTGCAGTGAAACTAGGGTATGGTGCCACTGCCACATCTCTTTTACTGTGCAGTGAAACCAGGGTATGGTGGCACTGCCACATCTCTTTTACTGTGCAGTGAAACCAGGGTATGGTGGCACTGCCACATCTCCTTTACTGTGCAGTGAAACCAGGGTATGGTGCCACTGCCACATCTCTTTTACTGTGCAGTGAAACCAGGGTATGATGGCACTGCCACATCTCGTAAACCCGTAGTTCTTCAAAGTTGGGGTCCGTGGACCCATAGGGGTCCTTGATTTGGTTCCTTGGGGTCCCCAGCTGAACGATTGATATTTGCAAACCAAATGGAACCTTTCTGGTCTGTAACTCTGAGGCCCCTTTTCCGCCTAATTTTGAAGTGTGTTTCCACTGAAAATGAATTGGTTCAGAACCCTAAAAGTTTGGCACTGCGACCGGCCAATTCGACACACTGTTGGCCAGGCCTGGAATTTAACCTGGGGACTCCTACTCCCCAGGCAGGTTCTCTAACCATTCAGCTATGCCAATTCCTATGGTTCAGCTTAAAACTGGTGGAAACGCAAGTCGGTTTGTGGCCAGTTCCGTGAAAGCACCAAGGTTCCAAGAATCTAGAACTGAACTAGTACTAGAACCAAAGTTCTTTCGGTGGAAAAGGGGCCTTAGAATGTACAAATGGAACCAAATGGACCATTACGGGTCAATTTGGTTCCATTTGTACGTTCTTAGAGTGATGGAGGTCTGTGGCCTAATGCATACCAAACTGGGGATGCTTGAAAAAAATAATTAATAATAATTGAGAACCACGGTTATAGAACACTCTCTGATGTCCCTGTGTGTGTGAGGCAGGGATTTAAGAAGCCAACACTGGCACACAAAAAAACAGAGGGAATATCTTTTTTTACATTCACAATGCAGAAGTAGGTTTTTATTATTATTATTATTATTATTATTATTATTATTATTATTATTATTATTATTATTATTATTATTATTATTATTATTATTATTATTCATTATTCAGGCAACCTCACAAAAAAACCAGGGACAAAAATCAAATATTAATACCTTTGGTGCCTTGTTGATAAATGTACCAACTACTGCCATATTTTTGTTACATTATGCTGAGCACTCAAATGTTTCCTTTATTTGTTTATTGCTTCTTAAGAAGTGATGATTGTTTTAAACACGGTAGTGTTTTAGCTACCTGTCTACTCACATGTACCTGAATACAACAGTAAAAGAAAAAAAACTACTACAGAGATTTGTCTGAGTTTATTTCTTTTTTGACACATTTTACAAAATTGTGAAGATAGCACATCTACAAGCTCACATGCTGTGGTGCAACGCATTGTGAGCTTGTAGATCGACTTTTTTTTGTTATGAATACAGGTTGAGTGTGTGCCTTGAGATTATTTTTTCAAAGATATTTTTGGGGACTTTTTCTGCCTTTATTGATAGGAACAGTAGACTGACAGGAAATGGGGAGAGAGAGATAGGGGGGTGACGCGCAGCAAAGGTCGTCGGGATCGGGAGTGGAACCAGCTACACGCTGTCAGGCTGGATTACCAGCCTAGGTGCCCAGACGGTTACGCCAACCATCCAGGCCGTGCATAGAGATTTTGACTTGATTTGATTTGGGCACAGAAAGTTTGAAAGCCTCTGGCCCTGATTTTAGCACACCTTTGTACTTATGAGCTTTACAAAAATAGAATATTTACATCACAACTGGAACTAGTAACTAAGGTTTTCAAATAATTGTAGTGGAGTTGAAGTATAATATTTGCCTCTGAGATGTAGTGGAGTAGAAGTAAAAGTACTGAAAATTAGGCACTTCTACATTCCAGATCGGGGTCTGCAGCCAAATTCATATCAATTTGCGGGTCCTTGACATGAAAATATTTGAGAACCACTTGATTGAAGGGGCAGTGGATAGAGGAATGGATAGAGCAGCTGTATGACAAGCAGGCGGTAAGAGGTTCAACTCCCACCCTCGCCAGGGTTAAAAACGTTATATTTGAAATCCGAACGTTTATGTAGATGCAGGGTCAAAAATGGAGAAAGTGCAAACACCAGGTTGAAGTTCATCCATGATGGTCATGACAGATTCAGACTGCACTAGCGGTTTGTTTACATTCGACCGCATGGCTCATTTGCATAAGACATTACCATTGTATCCCACTGAGGGTTAGGGTTATTTTTTATATATATTTTTTTAAGACTTACAGTCCCCCCCCCCCCGCCCCCCTCCTGGGAAAAAATCTCCTGTTATCGGACAGTCTGAGGTTGGCAGGTATGGGTAAGCCCCTTGAGATCATGCAGCATCTGGTTTTCAAGGGATTCCAAAATAATGAACCCTCATAATGAACCCTGATCATGAGTGGATGTATTTGCAGATTCAATCATTCTGTCAAGGTGAGAGCTGTTAAGTTCAAACATCTACTGTATCTGAAATGCTTGGTGGTGCAAGAGAAAAGCTAAGGTCCCACAATCAGAAGGTTGTGAGTTTGAATCTTGGTCCCGGTGAATATTTATTTTTGGTCAAAGTAAAAAGTTCAATATTATATTGCACATTTTATTGCAAGAGTGTTTGAAAATAGCAGATCTACAAGCGACACGTTGTGAGCGTGTAGATAATAGGCGATGCATATGCAGGTAGGTTGCTTATAATTGTGGTCTTGTTTTCCTAGACCTGGTTGCTTATTTCTGTCACAAAATATGGCAACACTGACGTCGTCGTCGATATGATGTTCCACTGTAACCATTAAAAAGACATCCATACAACAACGCCGACACGCCGTTCATACGACGTCTATGCGACGTCCAGGTCAGACCTCAGTAACCACCAAAAAAACCCAAAACCAACCAGACATTTTACACAACGCCGATACGCCGTGCCTACGACGTCAGCACGACGTCCAGGACCTCAGTAAGTGGTCTCATGTTGTTGCCACGACACCTGCTGGCTGAAAAAAATCAATGCATTGTTTTATGTCAAGGTTTTATGTCAAATCGTTTCTAAACTATTTAAATACAACACTGTTTGAGAAACTAGTTGAAAAATCTATAGCCACCAAATGTTTCCAAAGTGACAATAACAGCCACTGTACTTGATTACAAAAAACTAGTATAGATGGGTTTCCGCGCGACGTCATCACAGAGCAGAGTGCGCAATCTGCGCATGCGCGGGGGAGAACGAACCGGAAGCGCCATTCACTCTATTGTTATTTTCGGGATTTAGATAGGCATAATGCTGCTATTATAGGCATAATAGGCATAATGCTGCTATTATATACAAACAGATCCAACTTCCGACAAATCATTTTTATTGAGTAAAGAAGATATTACAAACTGCATCATTTAATCTACTTTCATTAAACCTGGTGAAGACCATTTATTTTCTGAATGTACAATGGCCAGAGCTGCTGCGGGTAATAGCGCCCTCTACAGGCTCATCCCGCCACTGCGCGCGCATCATCCTCTCATGTTTACAAACAGGAAACCCATCTATAGTTCTGGTTGATTAAAACTGCTATAGTTTTGGTCATAAAACTAAGAAATTAATTAGTGGATGTATTTGAGATTCAGTCAACCTGTGAAGGTGAGAGGTGATATGTTTAAACATCTCATTCATTAAAAATGTCTGGTGGTGCAAGAGAAAAGCTGAGGTTCCACGATTAGAAAGTTGTGGGTTTGAATCTTGGTCCCGGTGAATATTTATTTTTGGTCAAAGTAAAAAGTTCAATATTATATTGCACATTTTATTGCAAGATCGAGTGTTTGAAAATAGCAGATCTACAAGCGACGCGTTGTGAGCTTGTAGATAATAGGCGATGCATATGCAGGTAAGGTAGGTTGCTTATAATTGTGGTCTTGTTTTCCTAGACCTGGTTGCTTATTTCTGTCACAAAATATGGCAACACTGACGTCCGAGTCAGACGACGTCATATGATGTTCCACTGTAACCATCAAAAAGACATCCATACAACAACGCAGACACGCCGTTCATACGACGTCTATACGACGTCCAGGTCAGACCTCAGTAACCACCAAAAAAAACAAACAAAAAAAAAACAGACATTTTACACAACGCCGATACGCCGTGCCTACGACGTCAACACGACGTCCAGGACCTCAGTAAGTGGTCTCATGTTGTTGCCACGACACCTGCTGGCTGAAAAAAATCAATGCATTGTTTTATGTCAAGGTTTTATGTCAAATAGTTTCTAAACTATTTCAATACAACACTGTTTGAGAAACTAGTTGAAAACACTATAGCCACCAAATGTTTCCAAAGTGACAATAACAGCCACTGTAATTGATTACAAAAAAACTAGTATAGTTCTGGTTGATTAAAACTGCTATAGTTTTGGTCATAAAACTAAGAAATTAGTTAGTGGATGTATTTGGAGATTCAGTCAACCAGTCAAGGTGAGAGTTGTCTAGTTTAAACATCTGAACCATTAGAAATGTCTGGTGGTGCAAGAGAAGAGCTGAAGATCCACAATTAGAAGGTTGTGGGTTTGAATCTTGGTCCTGGTGAATATTTATTTTTGGTCTTTGGTCATATGTTTAACCGTGTGTACAGATTACAGTTAATATAGGAATAGAAGACTTTATTTATATGATAGAAATGGATAGAAATATTATGTCTATGTGTGTAGATGTATGTGGAAGGAAAAGAAAATATACTTCATTGCTGTAAATGAGTAATGTAATAATAATATAACATGTGTGTACGGTTTGTCTCCATCACTGAAAATAAATGATACATTTACAGGGAGGCAAACAGACATAAAACTGTTGTCCTGTTGGGGGAGGGGGAGGGGCTAGTTGGGGGGAATAAGAAGTGCCATTGCAACACCCCACCCTTCTAATAATAAAACTATTAAATCCCACATGGATTTAATAGTCTGTTTCTCATCTTCACTTCAGTTTGTCTACCAATGAGGAACAGTTAGGGCTTAGTGTCTTACGCATAGACATTTTGACACATTACCGGGACCGAGACATGAACCTGCGACTTTCTGTTTGCCAGGCAGCCTCTCTACCCATTCAGCTGCCTCCTTTTAACAATACAGTGGTTCTCAAACACCTTCATCTCAAAAGGGGGTGGAGCCTGGAGTCAGCAAAATCAGCTAACTCCACCCCCCTTTGGTGGAGTTAGCTGGACAGTTTGAGGATCCAATGGAGTTAGCTGGTTTTGTTAGAAGCGCTTTTTAATACTTTTCATTGGTTCAATTTTTTATTTTTATGAACACACAGACGTAAATGGTGTTGAATAGCACTGATTTATGAAAAAAATGTAAAAGCTAAAAAATGGCGTTATCTGGTTTCTGCCCGACAGCAACAATATTAACACGTATACTATAGAGCATATTAACATGTATAGAGCATATTAATGAAATAGAAAATGAAGTAAAAGTAAAAAAAAATCCAAACAGAATAGTGGCCGTCGGACCATTAGCCCGCCTCCTCGTCCATTCATGTGGGCAGGCAGCTAATCACCACCGTATCCATTCAGCAGAGCGACCCTCGCCTATATAGTGATGCAAATGTGTGCCTTTGTCTTCATGGGGTACCAGGAGTGCCATGGGGTGGGGGTCTACTCTGGGCCATCACCTGTACTCACCTGGCATAAAAGGGGCTCTGAGAGCAGCTTGAGCTAAACTACATGAAGAGACCACCGCTGAAGAATTGATTGATTGATTTGCATATTGTTTTTATTAACGTTTTTACAGATATACTGTATATAGTTTTTGTTCAAGAATGAACTCGATTGCAATAACATTGGTCCAACACAATAGTTCTTTTAAAATAAATAAATAACGAATAAATGAATAATTCTAAACTTAGCGTGCAGACGCTAATGGTAAAAGAAAAGAAATGCTTTATTTACATCATAGGATCATCATCGGAATACATATATGGCTGATGCACATTTAGCTGTCAACCGGCGTGGAAAATCATCGGTTAGCTCTCTTGAAAACCTTTCTTGGCATCCTGTGAGGTCATGCCGTCCACATTCCTTGTTGCCAGTGGATCCGGGATGCCGATCCCAGTCTGACACGGTTACTGCCAGGTGTACAAACACAGACCCTGTGTCTGTCCGTCTGTCTGTCTGTCCTTCCATCTGTCTGCTGTGGTCTGGGGGGGCCAGTGCTACCATGAGTCTGTGTGACGTAGGTGGGGAGGGTTTAACTACTTAAACCCTCTGTTCTTAGTACAGTTTTTCCCCCCGTCTACACCAAATCTCTTCGCAAAAAATTGCAGATCTACAAGCTCACAACAACGCGTCGTGGCTTGCAGATCTGCATTTATTTTGGAAAATGCCCCCCTCCCCCTTCCCCAGAAAAGTAATTCAGGTGGTTAACGCACAGAGCTGTTACGGCGTGCATAAGCCTGTCCGCACAGCATGTACTCCATCTCCTGGAAGCACATGCTCTGCACGGAGATGGCAGAGGCCCCTTTGTTCTTGAAGCCAGCCTTGATGTAGAAGGGCACCAGGAAATCCTCACAGATGAGCAGAGCTCTCCGGAGGCCGGGCACGCAGCGCAAGTACTGCAGGTAGCGCCACAGCAGGATGGAGCCCTTGCCCTGCTGCCGGCAGTGACGGTGCACCGATAGCACATGGATGTGCACCGTGGGGGTGTCTGGAACATGCTGAGTCATGGCCTCCTATGTTGGAAAAGTACAAAGAAAGAAACGTTAATGTCATTTTGATTAATAGTCACCTGCTGTCTTACATGTTTGTGGGTAAAATTACTATTCAGAATTTGAAATACACTTTATTTTCAACGATTGTATTGTGTTTCAATGAAGGTGTTTTTGCTGAGTGTGCAGAATCAGTTGTGGTTCCTTGCCTGTGAAAGCCTCTCTTTGTCCCAGCCTGAGCCAATGATGAAGGCGACCAACTGTCCCTCCTCGAACCAACCCAGGGACAGCTGTGGACACTGGCCCAGGAAGTTCAGGACTTCATCCAGAGTGAGTGGGCACTCTCCAGACACGGAGATGAATGCTTTGGGAGGGACAAAAGAAATGGTCAACAAAGACAAAGGTCATGTCTGAAGGACAGATACGTAAGATGAACAGAATAATTAAGCATCAATAGAATTTATATTCTAATAGCCCATATTATAATAATAGCTTTTTTTTAAAACAGCACATGGTTAGTATTTGGTATTGACATTTTTTTTTAGCATTGAATTTGTACTTATTTGGGGTAATCCTATCAGGTTCATCTAAGTAGACAAGTAACTGATGAGTCAGAGGAAAGTGTTTTACCCTTACATTTCTATAAGAAAGCAATGTTCTGGATGCAGATTACACTACAAACCTCTGAGTGTAAAAATTGACCTGTACAAAGGGGCAGTGGGTGAAGCGGTGGACATACCTTCCCTCTCGATCTCAAACACGCTGATGGCGTCCTGCGGCGTGAGGTTCCTGAACTCGCTGGCGGGGAGCGTGTGCCGCCGCTGCGACAGCCGAGCGCTGCTGACCCCTCCGACGGGCGTCTTCAGGAAGAAGGGCTTGAGGAACGGCGAGCTTCTGACCTGTTGTGTCATGCTGACTGAATAACCAGCTAGAAGCCTTTTTTCTATCCACTCTCTTTATTTGTATTGTTTTCTCCTGATGCTATACTACCCGATGCTGGGTGAATAACTGAGAATGTCAGATGCTGGTAAAAGGCTCAGGTCACTGTGATTGAAGGCTCACCAGCGATGCTGCGTTTCCAGATCTCTCCACTCTAAAGTCAGTGTCATGCAGGAGAGATCCAGACAACCGTGTCCTGCTCCTGTCGCCCTCCACTGCGCCTCCTCTTCACCCTGCACTCTCATACCCTCCCTCCTCCCTCTGTCTTGATCTGGTCTCATAAAGTGGCCATCTCTAAAGTAGGATAACTGTCTGCACACGTGTCTCTAAAGTCTCCAAATCCTCTGCTATCCAAACGAACAGAGCTTGCATTGCTCATGTGTTATCTCTATTTTATTTGTATTAAATAGTCTTACATGTATTGTGTCAGTAACTACAGCCTTAGTACATAGACATGGTTGCTTTTGATATGCCTTCTGTATACTGTTCAGAGTGCGTATAGCAATGTCATTGTCATTTAATCATGCATTTCACAACCTGTGATTTGTTCAAGTTGGGTCACAGCTGTTCCAAGTGTGCGTTTTTGTTGTTGTATTATGAGGAGAACATTTATGACAGAACATCATGCTGCACCACAGAGGAGATTGTGTGCACATCTTCTACCTGTATTAGGCCAGGTGCTGGAGAAGAAGATAAAAACATTCGCACGCTGGTTTAAAGCTCCAAAAAGCTTTAATGGCACAAGTTCCATAACGTCTTCATCAGGCAAATAGATATTTGCCTGATGAAGACCCTATAAGGTCGAAACATTGGAGTTTTGGAGCTTCAAACCAGTGTCCCGATGTTTTTACCTTCTTCTCCTTGATTCTTTCCTCACGGGCCACAGCACATGTATCTAGGCACATGTACAGTATCTAGGCACATGCATTCAGGCACATGCATTCAGGCACATGCATTTAGGCACATGCACTGTACACTGACGACCATGTGTTCCCGTAAGGTGGGTGGGAGAGAGAATGTGCATGTGCCTGGATGTGGTGACACGCATGTTTTAGCAGACCAAGGGCATGTGGGCCTTAAGTGAGCGACAGCCAGAGTGGGGGAGATTTGTTGGCTCAAAGAGGTTTATCGCTGGTTAATTAAATGAGAAAGCACTTGCTCCGAATGGCCTGAGGTAAACCTGTTTATGCTGACCTGTTTGACAATCAACACAAGATTTCTAGTTTGATATTGTCTGTCTCATGTTGTCATAGTAAATATATGAATACTGTATGCTTCTGTTTTTTTTTTTTAATCACATCAAATCCTTTCTTCTATGTATGGTGTAGTATGGTTGTACAACTCTCTGCAATAACCACAGTAGTAGTGAGGGATTGTGTCACAGTTAAGACTGTATCTTGACCCATATGTTCCTTGGCTGGCCTGGGGTGGAGTCCTACCAGTAACCCAGCTGCCAGGCTCCTTCCAGAAGTCTCAACGTTAGGAAAATGAGTAAGAACTGGATTATGAATTCACAAAATATGAAGAATATTCACAAAAATAAAAAATATTCACAAACAAATGCTTTTTCCAGACTGCTCACTGTATAGGTGTGGAGTACAATGCATGACAATACTTGTTTTTTTATATGGTTAATCCTTGGTTAATTATATGCTGGAGCACTTGGTGTGCTCTCTGTATCCTGTTCCTTAAATCACAAACATGTTTTAAAGGTTAACTAGGAGACAACTGTTGACTCTGAAGTACAGTGGTCTAGACTCTAGAGAATCTTCTATGTAGAGTTACACTTTCACTTTATAGATTCAAGTCTCTTGGATTACTCAAGCCAGTTATAGAACAGTCTCTACACACCCTCAGTTGACATTATCAGTTGCTGCTGTACAAAGTATCTTGATTTGAATACTTTAAATGTTGCTCGTCTTTGTGCTCATCAACGAATGAGCATGAGCATTTGAGTTCAATTCACATCTGACGGTATAGATGAGTTTTATACTGTGGTATATAACTGGCTTGTGTAATGGAAGAGACTTTAAGCAAAAGTACAACTCTGTAGAAGATTCCCTTTAACAACATACACTTCCATGTTCTTACTTGTTGTTCCTTCTCACTAAATCCATGTACTGAACACTAGCTGCTGTGTGCCCGAGTAGCTCAGGTAGAGCGCTCGCCTTTGAGTCATAAGGTTCATGGGTTTAATGCTGGCCACTGCCACTGTCTGCCAACTTAGTGTATGATTAGCCAAGCTTGTGAAACTAAACTAATATGCTGTGCAGCAGCTATAATTTATTTGATTTTGAACATCCCATCTTGTTCAGATAGTGCCAGTAGGTACTGGCTAGCTGACCCCATTCGTTTCCATTAACATTGCTACAAAATGCTAACAAGATTCCAGTGGGCATTTCTCACTAAAAGTAGTGCCGATTTAAAAAACGTTTTTTCAACTATTTGACAAGAAACATTATTACAATGTTTACATGTGGCATGGTGCAGCCCCACCCCATGGTTTGACTGACAGATTTCATATTTAAGCTCCCTTTCTAAAATGAGATGCACGTGTGTTGTCATGTCATGTGTGCACATGCTGGGTGCTCTTACTCTCTAAATGTCCCCAGGATAGTGTGTTGTGTTACATCCAGAACAACACAAGAGAGCATAGTGGCTCACTGTGTTAAGACCGGTAGATGCTCCAAAGATTGAGGGATCACATCCAACCCTGATTCTCTTACTCTACTCCATAGCATGTTTTGATGGCTAACATCCAGAACAACACTTAAATCACTAATAAAACTGTCCTGTAACAGTGAGCATGGTGGCTCACTGTGTTAAAACACCCTATAGATGTTCCCAAGATTGTTGGTTCAAATTACCATGGTTGTCCTACTGTAATCCTAAAAATCATCATCAGTTAACATCCAGCACAACACTCAAGGATAAGGAAAACATACGGTGAAGCGTGGAACATGGTGGCTCACTCTGTTAAGATTCTCTCTAGCTGTTCCCAAGGTCGTGGGTTCAATTTCATCCAATTTCGGCCTGGGCAAGCATTCATCCTAAATCGCACACTGAATTGCTGTTTCATAAACATAAGATTGTTGGTTAATATTTGGCTTTTGGAACTTTTTCACTCTACATCTAAAAACTATCAGGCTAAGTATTAAAATGTCCTTAACATCTCCCATGCTTCCACAGCATGGGCGATATGTCTTTTATAAACACACGGTCCCTGGTTTGAATCCACTACTTTGAACATTTTCACACCTAAATCCTCTCCAAGCTAGTAGTTGTCACAAACTTTTTCAAAGTCTCTGTGGTGCTGGAGATAAGATGGTGTCCTAGAAACACAGCGTCCCCGGTCATGTCCACCTTTTGGATCATCTTCACTTTGCACCTAAATCCTATTAGAGTAAGTAATTAGTTAGAATCATCTATGTACGTCAGTGCTTTGAAGATTCTTGGTTCAAATCCAATGATTTTTTCCAAGTTTGTATCTGGCTCTAATCTTTAACTGAACAGCATGCATAAGAACTGGTTAAGTGTGAACCACGGTGGTACAGTGGTAAGGTATATGCCTCACACACAATACTATATATACAGTATAATAAATTAGGATTAATTTATTAAAATTGCAAATCTACTCGCAACATAGTTCTCTAAATCCTATTGAGCTAAGAATTGAATTGTCACAAATATCTTTGTTGCCTTTGTTGTGTAGGAGATCAATCACTGTTCTATAAACTCAAGGTTGTTGGTTCAGATCCAGCTTTTGGAACTTTTTCACCCTTACATCTAAACACTATCAGGCTAAGTATTCAATTATAAACAGGAAGAAACATGAATGAATGTTTTCATTGTCTCCGCCACGTCTTCTCCGAAGGCGTGGCCTTCCACGCAAAGCAGACATTGTGAGTTCAATCTCATGCTGAGAAGTCTCTTCTCTTGGTTAAAAAAAGTATGAGATTTTTCCAAGTTTGTGCCAAATTCTTCAGTGAAGAGCACGCAATAGAAGTAAGTAATTGCCAAGAGTACCTTAATGTGGACCATGGTGGTACAGTGGTAAGATACATGCCTATCAGTCAATGGATTAAGAACTCAAAGCTCAGCCTGTGAAGTTTTTTAGTGAAGAGAACTTAATAGAACATGGTTATGAACCATGGTGGTACAGTGGTAAGATACATACCTGGCAAAGCAGATATTGTGAGTTCCAAACTCAGACTGTGAAGTCTCTTGGTAAAAAAAAAAAGTATGAGTTTTTTTTCCAAGTTTGTGCCTGGCTCTAATCTTTCACTGAACAGTACTTATTAGAACATGTTTGAATATGAACCACAAGACAGTGGTAAGATACATGCCTTGCAAAGCAGAGACTGTGAGTTCAAAGCTCAAACTTAAATATCTCTTGTGTGTGCCTGGCTCTAAGTTTTCAGTGAAAAGCATACTTGACCTGTGTAAGAATGAGTCACAGTGGTACAGTGGTAAGATACAGGACTGTGAGTTCAAATGCACCACTTGGCATATTTCCACATTTCCACTCTCAATTTAAATTCTGCAAGGTTAAGTATTTCGTTTTCACGTACATCTTCCATGCCAGCGTCTCAAGCAATTAGATCAGGGGTTTATAAACCGAAGGTCGTAGGTTCAAAACACAAAAACATCACAATAAACAATTATAACTACTAACTGATCAAACTGGTGTGATGAAACAGAAACTGGTTCAAATGCCTCAATAAAAAATAAAACAGCCGTCACATCAGACAGAAGAAATGAAAAAAAAGCATTTTTTTTTTGAATCCCTCAATAAAATAGAACGATTGTCTGATCATATGAATCCTTCAGAAGATGCTCACAAGGAAATGCTTAATGAAAAATATGTACATTTCTTAAGCTCAAGATCAAGAATTTAAAAAAACTATTCAGTTATTTCCAGTTTGACTTTAACTGGACTTTGACTTTAAAAACAATATCCAAAAAGCCTTTTATTTTCTGACCACTTATTATAAAGTGACTATACTACATAGTTGTAAAAGTTAAGAGAAAATTGGATATTACCATCATACAAATACTGTATACTGTTGCTGACCTTTAATAACCTGTAACTACCTTAATCTGTCCAGCTGGAGGTAAACACCTGAAAGACGGATGGGGGTCTTTGTTGTTGACTCCGGGAGTAGGTCATGGTGAGTATCATGGTCAGTATCATGTCAGTGTCATGGTCAGTATCATGGCCAGTATCATGCTCAGTATCATGGTCAGTATCATGGTCAGTATCATGGTCAGTATCATGTCAGTATCATGGTCAGTATCAGGTCAGTATCATGATCAGTATCATGATCAGTATCATATCAATACCATGGTCAGTATCATGTCAGTCCATTCTTCGTCAGTGTGGATAGCCGAAATGTTTGTCCTTTGTAGACAAGAGACATGGAGAAGAAATAACAATAAAATGTAATATATATATATATTGGTCTAGGATATCGCACCAGAGGAGTCAGAGCGTGGTGTTAACCAAAAGTTTCCTATCAGTATCATGGTCAGTATCATGGTCAGTATCATGTCAGTATCGTTTAAGCATCATTGTCGGTATCAATCTCACAATGTGTTGTCAGCTTGTAGATTGGTATTTTTGAAAAATGTTGACCATTGTTGTGTTGACAAATCTTCCCTCATGGGGGTCCCTGGAACAAAATCATTTCAAATGGGAGTCTGTGGACAAATACATAAATTAGGGCTCTAAATCAGCTCATATATTCTTCATGGAGGCTACAGTACATGCTTTCAACGACCCTGTTAATTCATCTAATTTAGTTCTAGCAATGTATGTGATCAGTGATCTGTAATCGATGGCAGACATTAGCCACCATCACAGATGAGCTGTCACAGAAGACTTTGTGGGGTTGCAAGATGCCTCAGTGTTGGTAGCAGATTAAACTGTCTGGCTCTGTGTATAAGCTCACCCACTGACCTCACTAGCTCAAAGCACCATAGACACCAATCGCATTTGCTGCACACACACACACACACACACACACACACACACACACACACACACACACACACACACACACACACACACACACACACACACACACACACACACACACACACACACACACACACACACACACACACAAACACACACTTGCAAACACACACTTGCAAACACGCGCACACAAGTAAGTAGGGCGCTCAGTGACGCATATCTCCGCCAGGTATGGTGGAACTCTATATCTGGGCTACACTATAGATCGGTTCAGACATACTCAGATCTGATCCCTTAGCCTTGAAGGACGGTGGGCTTGAGCTTATAAATTCACAAAAGTTAAGTAGTTTTAAAAAATATATTCAGAGATTGAGTTCCTTGGCCTGCTGGCAGCGTGCATAAGAAATGTGACGCTGGTCTGTGTTTATTATGAGATTCGCTGCAGACAGACACACAGATACAGGGGTGAAAACATAATCTCCCCTGACCCCTGGCCTTCAGTCTTGGCGAAGATAATAATGCTTCATTTTATTGTATTACAGGTATTCAATGTTGACCGTCTACTATAACAAGTCAACATAAGAGTATTGCTTGTGAAAGTGTATGTTTTTCAGTTCATCTTTGCTCATTCAACACTGGGACTTAGTTCAGTTCTGTCACATGTGAAGTAGGCTGTGGACATGTCTATGTGTGCACTGCAGTGGGGCTGCAACGTTAATTGAACTAATTGATTTGATCGATTATTAAAATAATCAATAATCGATAATTTAATGAAATAATCTATGAATAATCAATCCCTGTTTTGGGCATGTGATTATAGGCTAGAACTAAGTCTAAAAAGAAAAAAAAGGGACAAAAATAATTTAAAAAAATGTGGAAATAGCCGATCTACTTGGAGACCGCAGCTATTTTCCCAACGTTAGTATAAAATAATGCTTAAGTGGTTAATTGATGCATTGATCTTGATTTTTGATGTAAAAAAGCACGATTTTCGATTAGTCGATTAATCTGAAAGGTAGTCAATAAATAATAATATTCGATAGTTGCATCTCTACATTTCAGTATAAAAAAGAAACAACTCATTTGTGATCCAGTGCTATATGGAAGCTCTTGGGATGTAGAACCAAGGCCTGGAGGGGGGTTGTTGTGTTCCTAGGGCCTTCGCAGCCATGACAACATAATCTGAATATTTCAGGAGCTGAAAATGAAGAGGATGTTCTGTCCTGTGCTGGAGCAGACTTATGGAAGGTTACCTGTGCTCCCCTCATTCTCTAAACCAGTGTTTCTCAACCTTTTCAGTCTGCGACCCCCCCAAAATAATCATATTTGAACTGGGGACCCCCCCACCCTGACAAGCCCTTGGAATGTAGGAGTTGAGGGATTACATTTTGTTTGACTTGGTTCCACAGATAGCTGAAAATAGCAGATCTACAAGCTCGTAGATTGGCTATTTTCCAAATGTTTGCCTCTTTCTTAAATATTTTGACAATTTGGCCAATGTTTGACCAGTTTTTATAGTGGTTTGTTGATTACTTTTGATGTAGTCTTTTTCTTTTCCTTTCTTTTATATTTTTTGAGGTATTAAAAAGGTCTTAAAAGTCATTAAATTGTTATTTCACTGTCATGTGGGAACCCCCCGGAGGTCCCGACCCCCAGCTTGAGAACCACTGCTCTAAACCAGCAGATAGAGATATGCCTGATAAGCAGGCCAGTGTGCTGCTGTCTGTTGATTAAATGCAGTGGTGGACTAAGTACTCAACCCCAGTACTTGAGTCAAAGTATAGATACTCCTGGTCAAATGTTACTCAACTACAAGTGAAAGTTGCTCAGTCAAATTTGTACTCGAGTTAAAAGTACTGGAGTACTTGCTTTTAAAAATACTTATGTATTCAAAAGTTACAATTACAAAGTATATTTTCTTTAATATCAATGCATTGCTGTATTAAAATGTAGAAATTTTCCCTCAAAAAGTCAAAGATTTTCCAGAAATGTTTAAAAATAATATCAATAATAGTGAAAATAGCAGACTTGCTCACGTGTCACATCGCGAGCTTGTAAATGTACTTTGTTACCGTCCACCACTGATTAAATGGCTTTTAATGAATACATTTTGGCTACTCAGCTTAACTCTGTAAGAGGCTCATTTTATTGCACCATCTTAGTTACTTGTGATGAATAGGGAAGAACTTATGCCAGGGTTTACTTTTGCCAGTTTTCAAAATAAGACAATAGCAGATCAGATTTACACCTAGGGCGAAGTAGGTGGCCAATTTAATGTTGAGAGATTAAATTGGCCTTTTGAGAGATTGGAAATCTCTCAAAAGGCATGAGTGATGGATGTTTAAACAGTGGGTGAAGTCTTTAAACATATTCAAGGGTAGCTGGCTGGCCAAAAACATTTAATGTATTCTCTGGAACCACATGTTTCGGTATGTGGTACTGGCTATTAACATATAACAAAAAGGATCACACAAAAGCAAGTGATAGTCAAAGTATTGATCCTTTATTTTGTATTATTGTTATACACATGCTGCACACAGGGACAGATGGGTATTGTTTTAAAGAGAGCCACAAAATCACCACCTACTGTGGTGTTATCCTGGATACCAGGTCAATAGTGGTCAGAACAGGAACAAGGAAGGCACGGTGTCAAGTTGAAATGGCACATATAAGAGGGGGAAACACAAAGTAACAACAGTGAAAGCAGTAGAAATCCACATGCAAAAGATAGCCCAATGGATTAGAATGCAATGTTGCGTGTATTGCATTGGATGTGTTCTTCCCATCTAAACATGGAACAAAATACACTTCAACCTAAATACTTCTGAGATTAGATTCATTAAGAATACATGGGCTTAAAATGGTAACATTGAAATTTAATATTGCTCAACAAGATATTTTACAGTAGCGATTGTAGCAATACAAAAAGAGAAAAAAAAGGCTGTACATCTGCGTCAAAACCAGTGTCTACAGGCTGAAAAATGCTGTATATTCTAGCTTCAATAAGAACACAAATGGCCAATGCAACAAGCAGTCATAGCAATTCAAGGCACATAGATCTACTGTATATGCATGGTGCTTCATCTATAGGGCCAGGAAAGGAGGCACTGACTGCCAAAGGTTTGATCCTACTCTGCAAACACATCACAAAAGCAGATGCTGGCATTGCCACAAAAAAAACAGAGAGCATACAGAGACCTGCCACGTTTATGCCAAGCACACTTCTTGTGCTATATTGTCGCCGTCGGATAGAAACCTTGCATCTTGACCTTTTTTTTTTTTTTTTTGGACATCATTTAACTACTTAAGATCTATTTAACACGACGTTGTAAAACAGTGTCATGCAAAGCAGTGAAAATAGCAGATATACAAGCTCATAAGGTGTCGTAATCAAGACACGTCTTAAGCTTGTAGATCTGCTACTTTCCCCCCCCACCTATAATAATGACATGCCCAAAATAGAGACGTCAGGTTGAAAATCTGTCAGTGGTTTTCATAAATATTTAACCAATGAAAAGTATTAAGAACTTGTGAACTAAATGAATTACTACAATGGCTCCATTGGAACACAGGTTCTTCTTTCCATTTCCTATAAAGTAACAGTTTTGTACGTACAAGGTTTCCAAGCGACGACGATAACAATATACAGTCAGTATGTAGCTGTAGCATTATGCTTGTTGCAGGCTCAGGCTATCTTTAGTTCAGCTGTTGGAATGGTAAATTGTAGCGTTAATTACGACCAGAATCTCAGATGTCTGTGCATATAGCTGAACCTATACTTACATTACTTTAATACCAGTAATTTCTTCCTCTATATAATATGCCAAGTATACAATTTAGCAACTACAGAGAAATCTTGTACAGTTAGGATACATAGATATAACATTAAAAACAAAAAAAGCTGACATGTAGAGGTTTAAGACTGTAGCCATATTAAACTAACATATCATACATTGCGATAGTATAGGGAATGGATTATTATAATAGCTTTCATGAGTATGAAATAACTTCCAAATGGACTAAAAAATAATCAGCCTATTTTAAAAGTCCTGCTCATTTTCCAAATCAAGAATTTCCAACTCATGAGTGAACACAATATTTAGACACACGATACTTGAATTCAATCAAATTTTGTGTCGAGCAATAGTTATTAGAGTTGATCTAAAATAAGTGTGCTTAAGCACCACCGTATTTAGGTAGTGGCATGTTTCTGGATTCTCACCACATTAATAGATCACAACTCCAGCCAAGACATACAACTGAACACAGTCAAGCAGGAATTACACTTTTTTTTTGCTCCACACATTAGTCTTAAATCTTTGAGTATGTCCAGCCACATGTTCCTGGAGTCATCACATTTCTCCCATGTGTCAGAGATGTTGATGGAAAAATATATATATAATACATTATGGGTTCCAATGGCAGATTTCATTGCATTGGTTTTATTTAAATGAAAAAAATAAGCTCTGTAGCACGGCTACAGCAACGGCTTATTATATTCACACAAGATCACCTCCACAAATCATACCTTGTACAACTTCTGAGACACATGGAATTATTATAATAAAAAAAGGTTACGATTTTTAATTACATTTATTTAGTAGAATAAAACGTCAAACTCTTACGTTAACCACCTTATTTTCAGCACAAATCGAAAACCCTAGGAGGAAACGAGAGCGCTGGAAATCTGTCAAGGGAAACCATTGCCAACTCACTTCTGGTTTTAGGACTACAAAGTCAAGTGCTCTACGGGCGCTGATACACAAAAGCATTTGACTGGGTTGAATGCCAGAGAGGAAACCAAATGGGCGGGGCGAGACATAAGTCTGTAGCGATTGATCTGTAGAGAACGGGTGGAGAGGAGTCATGGGCCGAGGTGCTCGTCCTCCATATGCAGGCTACTGGTGGGACACAGCAGAGGCTGGCTGGAGCAGTTGGTGCTTTGACTTTTCAGGCTTTCTGTCGACTCAGATGACCCTGCGGAGAAGAAGGCAATCTATCGTTGCTGTCGGGCAGAAACCTCTTATCTCCATGTTTAAAATTGTTGTGTTTTTTTTTCAGAAATGAATGCCCTCCTTGATCATCCTACAGCGTCACACAAAACTATCAAAAATAGCAGATCTACAAGCTTGAAAGCTTTTGAGCTGGTTGATCTGCTACTTTTGCTGTTTTTGAATTTGAAAAGTTACAGTTTAGGTTTAGGACATATGAGGTTTCCACCCGACAGAGACGATATAAACAGTGGTCAAACAGAAATAAAGATGCCCAAATGGTAAGTTCTAACCCCTTAAGCCCTGTGTACTTCACCATACGACAAACACTGACAATAGCTTATCTAAAAGCTCACGTGTTGTTGTGAGCTTGTAGATCAGCTATTTCCACTTTATATTTTTTTTCTATTTTACAACTTTTGACAATTTTCAGCTACATGACCAAAATAGGGATATTTTTATACAAATAGAAGTCCCGGAAAAGACGCGCTGTGATTGGCCAGTAGTCAGGAAGCTTGCCTTCTCCAATATGGCGGCCGCGATACAGGTCGCACCAATGAACTGCCGAGGCCAATGAGGTATCTAGGTTTCTATATCTATGGGTTTCCCCACACGAACTGCTCACTTCAGTTCCTTTCCACAACATTTCTATTGGATTAGGGTCAGGACTTTGACTTGGAAATGTAAAAACATTCTTCTTCTTTGTTCCATCAATAAGGGTGTGGTGGGGAAATCAAATGCTCCGCTAGTTCAAGTGAACACACCATCAAGTGTAGTGTTAGTGAACGCAGGCCTGTCTACTAATCAACCAATTCCCTAATAGCACCGGATTATAAAGGCACCCGTTTTATACTGCATACTTTAGTTGACTGCGTTTTGTTCTACCTTTGCTTTGCTGTTGTCCTGTGCACCTTTTTGAGTGACCCCATGTATTAATGTCTCATAACAGAGGTGGTGAGAACGGTCACAACATCAATGTGTATAATTCATTTTAGCATGCCATGCAGCATGGTGAGCCCTGATAATTCCTGTCCCATTGTAGGTTCCCCTGCTGCAGTTTTGCTCCTATTTGTCAAACCAACTGGATTGTTCATTTTTTAGGACTCGTATGAAAATCTGATGATGTTTTAGGTTATATTTATGCAGAAAAATACAAACTTTTTAAGGTTTCAGAAACGTTTAAGCGCCCACTGTATGCATAATAAACAATCACCAGATGCCTTGACCACATAAGCAAATAAAAGAGAAAAGAAATTGCCAACATGCTTGTAGATCTGCTATTTGTTTTTGACAAGTTCTGGAATGTTTCACCTGTAATGATATGCCCAAAACAGGGACGCCAGGGTGAATTAATCTTGCACAAAGAAGGAGGGATTGTAGGATCCCTGGTAGGATCAGCACAGAATCCAGTGAAAGCAGTGGAGCACATTGGGAGAAGCAGGACAGACAGGAAAGTCTACTAGGGCTGCAACCATCCATCGGTAAGGATTATTCTATTCCATAGCTTTTTTTCGATTAACCCATTCAATCCGGGAACACATCTGTGTCACTTTAGATTTCTTTGGCTATTCAAAAACAGCATATACAAGCTCATAGAGCGGCACGCTCTATGAGCTTGTAGATCTGCTATTTTTTTAAACAAATCTTGAAAATGTGTGCAAATCTTTGAATATTTATATACGTTTTTAACTCAAATCTTTGCTTCTGCAAGGGGGTCCCTGGAACAAAATACTTTAGGAATCGATTACTAAATCGACAATTCTATTAATTATCAATACAAAATTATAATCAATGAAATCGGTAGTTAAATTAACTGTTGCACCCTAAAGCCTACAGTACATACCACAGTTATTCCTCCATACCAATAGAGCAGGAATCAGGACCTAGAGCTGCCCAGAAGACAGGCCGTATGGAGGACAGGGGACAGAGAAGGAGCAGTGTTAGGGAAAAGAGAAGGAGAGACAAGACAAGAGCACACTTACTGTAGTTAGATGCAAAGCACAGAGAAATGTCAGCCTCAGAGAAAACCAGCAAGGAGCCATGAATGGTAGAACACCAGAAGAGGTATATTGGGAATTCAAGAGGCGAGATGTGATCCCAAACTGGATGCTTTTCGTCACAACGCTGTTCTGTAGTTGGTGTTTTCATGCTATAGTTTCTCCAGTAAATGCTGGCTGATCTTGTGGATAATTACCTGTAGATATACTAACATTGGCTTTATATGTCGTTAAATCTCCACTCTCCAGTATTCCATTTGTACACTCAGAGTCCAATTAACATTCCGGATTTCTGGATTTTGTTCTGCGGCAGAAATGGCTGATCTAAAATCTCACAACGCATCGCAATGCAACACTTTGTGAGCTTATAGATCGGCTATTTTAGCTGTTTTGGAAACTCTTTGAACATTTAGGGATGCCAGGTTGAAAGTAGTTAAAAAGGCCCCTCTGGGGTCCTCTTTATTCTCGATTCGTTACCAACACAGGGGGTTCTCACCTGGCAAAGACAGATCTCCCGCCGGGTCGCTTTCTGTTTTGGTCAGGCTGCTGTGCTCACTGCTACAGTCCTGTAGGATCTCCCCTCCTGAATGGAGCCGGTCCTCTGGAAACACCCAGGACAAGTGAAAGAAAATGTGTCATTAAATTGGAAACGGGAACAAAAAATTGAAAGTCGTCAACTTTCATTCTTAACTCATTCACTGCTAGACTTATTTCTGGCTGCGTTTTGCCCACTGCCAGAGATTTTTCATAGTAAAAACAAAAGTACACAGGAGCCGAGATACTGATTTTTTAAGTAATAAGTTAACCAGGAAGTGGGTCTGTGGGTCAAATTAAAAAAGAAAAAAACTTTTTTTTTTGAAAGATTAAAAAAAAAGTACGTTCTTGGCAGTATTGGTAATTGGAAATAATTATGTTTTTTTGCGTTCTTGGCAGTAAATGAGTTAATACGCCCAGATTTTTTTGCGGTTATTCTATCGATAACTTTTTCAATTCATCGAATAATCGAGAAGCGGTGAATGAATCGATTACCACTGACATTATTTTAAACTTTGTCACACAACGGTGTCATACAAAAATACTGTAGATCAGCTATTTTAAATAGTTAAGAATTGTCGTTACATTTCTAAAGGCTTTTGCAGAGAATGACATGCCCAAAATAGGGATTGATTATTTGTTGACTCTTTTATTAAATTATTGATTATCGATTAAAAAATATGTAATAATCAATTAGTACAATAAACTTATGTTCTACTGACTTTAATGATGATGAAGAGAGAACTCACCATCATCTGGAGACAGGGATTCTGCTACATCCTCGGCTGCAGTGGCCTAGAGAGAGAGAGAGACAGAGAGAGAATGATAGAACATTGCTAACCCATTAAAACCGGGAAAGCATCTTTGTCATTTCAGATTTTTGCGATGGCAATTCAAAAATCACAGATGTACAAGCTCACAGCACACACACTGCGAGCTTGTACATCTGCTATTTCTTTAAAGGACAACTTTGTTTTTTTACAACCAAGGTTTATGTTTTAGATTGTAATTAAAGTAAATAAAAGATGTCCGGTGGCTAAATATGTATTTTTTTACACAATAACCCGGCGTTTTCTTTATTATTATTTACAGTAGCTCTTCTAGCCCCCAATAACTCACATCTGGCCATCAAAGACCACAGGACTTTTTTATTGTGTAAAAAAGGCATATTTAGCCACCGGACAGAATGCCCCCGCCCACTGTAAAAAATATCGCTAAAATTGCTAAAACTATAGAAAGCAGTAAATGAAAAAATATATAACACTCATCTTTTATTTACTTTAATTACAAGCTAAATATAAACCTTGGTTGTAAAAAAACTAAGTTGTCCTTTAACCTTATTTGAAAAATATACAGTAGATCAATTTGGGGGTCCTTGGCACGCAAAAGGTTGTAAGTACTACTGATTGAGAAGGCAAATCGGGCCACAGGCCTTAACCCATTAAAACCGGGACTATTTTGACTATTCAAAAATAGCAGACATACAAGCTCACATGCTCACATACATCCGCAATTTTTTTACATTTTTGAAAAAAAAACGTGTGAGAACTACTGATTTAGAAGGCATTTGTAGAATCGGCCTCAGGCCTTAATGGGTTAAAAGCTGTTGACTTCAGATGAGGCACATGAAAAGGTCAGATGATTGACGAGTCGGCAGGGTTACCTCCGTGGGGGCGGGGCTGCTGGACAGCAGTGTGTTTGGCTGGGCGTCAGACATCTCAGACAGCTTCTCCTCATCCTCTTCTTGGATAGGAGAGGATGGAGACCTCAGGGTGCTTGGAGAGAGAGAGAAAAGAATGAACGTAGAAAGGCAATTTATAGAACACGTCGGCCAATTCACTTCAGATACCCACATGGGCATCGTTTCACTCCAACGGAGCAATTCTCTTCGCTGCAGGCAGTGGTGGAAAGTAACTAAGTACATGTACTCAAGTAACTGTACTTAAGTACAATTTTGAGGTACTTTTACTTTACTGGAGTATTTCCAATTTGCAATACTTTTACTTCTACTCCACTACATCATCAGAGGCAAATATTGTACTTTTATTCCACTACAATTATTTGCAAACTTTAGTTACTAGTTACTTTATAGATTTTGATTATTATTACAAAACAACTTATACAGCCCTATTTAAACTTTGGCCATTTGATCTACAAGCTCACAACGCGTCGTTTTGCAACACGTTGTGAGCTTGTAGATCTGCTATTTTCAAAGGATTTTTATACATTTTATACATTTGAAAACTTGGGAAATGGGACCTTCTGCCTAACGAGTCTTTTTACTTTTGGTAAGTACAGTTTGATAGCAATACTTATGTACTTTTACTCAGGTACATTTTGAATTCCGGACTTTTACTTGTAACAGAGTATTTCTGCATTGCAGTATTGGTACTTTTACTTAAGTTAAACATCTTAGTACTTTTTCCACCACTGGCTGCAAGTTCCGACCCACCGCAATGTCAACAAGACAGATTGCCATGGACGGGGCTGAATGCGAATCTGTGGTGCTGTGTCGGATGCTGGAGATGATGATAAATTGAAAAGGCAGCAGCCTTAGGACTGAATTTAACAAGAAACCTCTGACCAGCCTAAAGCTAAAGAGCTAATGTACTGCTGTTGAAGCAAATTGGACAGTCTCACACACACACACACACGAAGCTGAGAGGGATGTTCACTCAAGACGGCTGAAACAAGCACTTGCCATAGCACTCGCCCTAGCAAAGGCTAAAATGTAACTTAGATACCATGTTATGTAGACAGATGCCAGGTCATTGTTGATCTGGCATCCGATCCGATTTTTTGGGATATTCTACCGTGATGATAGGTTCTTGGTTTACTTATGTATTAGTTTAGCAGTAGATTACTATTTTATTTCTATAAATTAGATGTATTACCTTGTGTTGTCCTTGCTTACTGTAAATCGCTCTGGATTAAGAGCGTCTGCTAAATGCCTAAATTGTAAATTGTAAGTTGAAATCTAACCCGTTACTAAGGACATTCTCTCAGCTTCACTCAATTAGGGCATCCCTGCTCCCTTGAAACTCTTAGTTACAGTATTGAAAGTTAACAGTACATGAAGCTACACTATGCAATATAAAAAATTAAGTATCTATCAAAATCACGCAAACTCATAAGATCACCCATGTAAATGTCCATTTAGCACAAAGCGCTTCAGTGGGCTGGTACAACCAGTGGCACGAGTATCACAACCTCTCGCTGCCAACTGGGCCGTCAACATAATGTGAAAGCTCTTTAACGGTAGACAAAGCGGTTGAGAGCATTGCATTGTGAGATGATGACATTATCGTCAAATTACCTGTCCGGCGACTTGCTGACTTTGCCTTTCTGTAGGCCTCCGTCGCTTAAATGCTCCGGCGAGCCCAGCTGTCTGCTTTCTCCTCCCAGGCCTCCTGAGAAATTGATGTCATCATAGAGAGGCGCAGAGGGGACGGCAGGGGACACCGACCGCAGACCGTTTAGTGCCTCCAAAAGTGAGATGGGTTCAAAGCCAGGAGGAACTGAATCCGAGCTCTGCAGAAAGACACACAAAGACTATTGGTGGCATTCTGAACCTGATAAAGACTCAGCAAAGGGATGCATACTGTATTCAAAAGCTCCCTTTGAATAAAAAAAGGTCCACATTCACATATAAATTATGTGGACTTTTAAGGCCTGATTTATGCTTAGTTGCACATCGAAGATAGCAGATCTACAAGCTCGTAGAGATGTAGAGCTATTTTTCAAGTATAAATCAGGGGTACGGTCCAGAAGCAAAAAAAGATTTGAAGGTCTGTGTTTACTATTTGTATTCAGTGGTTCCTGCAGCCAACTCTGAGTGACTGCCAAGCGCCAGCATCTTGTTTCAGAAAGCGGCTGCCTCCGAGCGCTTCAAGTTCAAATCAGCTCAGCTAGTCAGAGTGTCACTTTTTTTCAGATGGCACTTTTCACAAACTGACCAATCAGAGTAGAGGAGGCAAGAGAAATGGAGATAAAACTAATATTATATTTGGAGTTATTTTATATCATGAAAAGCAGTCACTTTTTTCAGGCGTTTGTGCAAGAGTGCCTCTCAGAACCTTTCTACTTGAAAAAGACACCTAGTGGACAAGGCCTGAATGTTGTTTTAGGACCCTTAAGAATTGCGATTCACATGGATTAACGCAAAATAAAATCTCACGACTGAAAATGTTTGTATGACCAAATCCTAATGTGCGATTTGTGAATCAGTGTAGAAGGAGCCCCCCCCACACACACACACTAGTGCCCTTTCCTAAACAATTAACACAATATGTAAAATTATGATGCCGTAGTAACATTGTTCCTGCTGTTCTACATACTGCCAACCAGGTGAATAAATCACAGATTGAGGCTTTAACCTTTGCTTATATATGAAATATTCAAGACTATTAAGATGTCATGGAAGATGTTTCAGAACCTATTGTTAGTTTGACCACTTTGAATGCTCTAATCTTAAAATAATAACCAAAAATAGCCCATCTACAAGTAGATAAGCTATTAGATAGACTTGTAGATAGGCTATTTCGCTGCGCAACATGCTTCCATAGAAGGCTCTCGAGGATTGCATGGAATCAAAATGACTGAAATCAGACTGAGCACTTTAATCCATGCATTAAGCTGGACTGGTGCAACGTACCGAGTGCTCATCGTGGTCCATAGTCTGTGCCAGGACGGGGCTGAAGGATACAGGGGACAGTGCTCCAGGCTTCTTCCGTACCGCTCGGATCTGCAGCAAAGCTCGGAAAGCTGGAGAGAGAGGACGACCAAGGGCACATTATGCACAACAGGACTGAACATGTTCCATCAAAGATAATGAATTCTATTGAAAACCAGTGGTGGAAGAAGTTGCTTTTTACTTAAAAGGTAGGGTAAGTGATATTTTTTGGTTAAAACAAAAAGTATTTTGTTAAAAGGTTAAAGCACTATATTCTGATAGTAATCATTGCTATAGAGTGTTTGTTCAGTAACAGGAGTCTCCCTGTCTCTCCAGCTCTTTAATAAACAGAAAATACATTTTCCGGTAGGTGTCAATCTCAGCCAATCAGGAGAAAGTACCCATTTTTAAGCTTAAGTTTTATAGTGTTCCAGTTCCAATTTTGTCTGCTCATTTCTTAGTGTCATCACTTCCCATTTCACTTGTTTAATCTATATCCTGATTGAGTTCTCTATCCTAATTGGATAAAATTGTTAATGAAACTGAAACGAAAATGCATTTTCTGTTTTATAAAGAGCTGGAGAGACAAGGAGACTCCTTTTACTGAACAAACACTCTATAGCAATGAGTACTATCAGAATATAGAGCTATTTAACACTTATTTTAACCAAAGAAAATCACTTACCCTACCTTTAAGTAAAAGTACCAATACCACAATATAAAAGTTTTTCTTTACAAGTACTGGTATCAAAATATACTTAGATTACCCAAGTAAAAGTACAAAAATAGCAGATCTACAGGCTAACAACACGCCGTTGTGAGTTTGAGATCGGCTATTTTCTAATAGCCTAAGAAGTATTACAATAAGGCTTTGAGTGGTTAATGTATGTTATTGTTTTGTAATAATATTCTAAATCTGCCAAGTAACTAAACATGCCAAATAACTGTAGTGGATTAAAAAACTACAATATTTGCCTCTGAGATGTAATGGAGTTGAAGTATAAAGTCATAAAAAAATTGAAATACTCAAGTAATGGTACGTCAGAATTGCACTTTAAGTGCAGTACTTGAGAGTAAATTCCACCACTTGTTGAAAACACTCTCTTACGCAGTCTGCAGATGGGACAATTGTTGGCCTGGTAACGCAGAGTGTCTGCGCAGGAATTGCAGAGACACAGGTGTCTGCAAGGCAGGATGAGTGTGTCTCGCAGGTCAGAGAGACACACGACACATTCGTTGCTGTTGTCGCTGTTCTCGTCGTCTGTTTGCTGAAATGACACGTTCAATCGATCAAAGTTAGTGACGCACGACATGCTGCCGAAATGGGACATTAACCCATTAAGACCTGGGACGCATCTGTGTCACTTTGAGCTAAAAAAAGCATTATTTTACACTTTTGGCCATTCAAAAATAGCAGATATACAAGCTCATAGCGCGGAACCGAGTTCCCCCGCTACGAGCTTGTAGATCTGCTATTTATGAAAAATCGTGAACATGTGTGCAAATCTTTGAATATATATTCTTTTAAAGCAAACATTTTTAACTCAAATCTTTGCTTCTGGGGGTCCCTGGAACAAAATATTTTGAGATGGGGGTCGGCGGCCAAATACATATAATTTTGGGGGTCTTTGACATGAAAAAGTTTGAGCACCACTAGTATGTAAATAGAAACATACGTTTTTCATGAAACTGTTGGGATTTAGAAGAAATTTGTATCTGTGTGGTTTTGGATTTTAGCCATATATATATATATATAAACATAGGTTTTTCAGAAAACTGTTAAGATGTATATGGCATATCATTGCTGTCAGGCAGAAACCTCTCATCTCCATATTTATAGATATATATACAGTATATAGATATATATATATATATACGTTTTTTTTCGTATATTAATGCCCTACTTGATCACAATACAGCGTCACGCAAAAGTACCTAAAGTAGCATATCTACAAGCTCGAAAAGCTTTGCCATTTTTTTTATTTGAATTCTGAAAGGTATGAGACATATGAGGTTTCCACCCGACGGAGACGATTTGAAGATGCTCAGCATTATCATTCAGACATAATATTTCCATTGAAAACCTTGGTTTCTTGGTTGTTTTTGTTCTCGATCCCGTAAATCTCCTGCAGCAGGTAGCTCACTCGATCCACCTGTTTTAACACAAAACATGAATAAGTCAAGTGTGTGGAAATACTTTTAGCCCATTGGCGATAAAAACTAATATCACTTGCAAATAGTGAAAATACCTTCATACAAGATATGTGAATAAGAATGATAATAAACATACAATCTGCTTCTGCTTCAGAGGCTTCACAGAGAAACTGCCATCAACATGCTGGAAGTAAAAACAAAGATCTGTTCACATCATAGAAAACTTGAACTACTATACATTAGAACATAAATGCACATTCTACTATTAAATCCATGCAATCCGGGAACGCATCTCTGTCATTTCAGATTTCTTTGGCTATTAAAAAATAGCAGATATACAAGCTCATAGTGCGGCACTCGAGCTTGTAGATCTACTATTTTTGAAAAATCTTGAAGATTTGTGCAAATCTTTCAACATATATATATTTTTAAGGCGAACATTTGTGAAATACTTTGTTCCAGGGACCCCCAGAAGCAAAAGATTTGAGTTACAAATGTTCGGTTTAAAAAAATATATATATTCAAAGATTTGCACACATTTTCGAGATTTTTCAAAAATAGCAGATCTACAAGCTTGTAGATCTGCTATTTTTGAAATGTAAAATGACAGATGCGTTCCCCGATTGAATGGGATAATGAAGTGTAATTCAGACTAAGAAGCTGTACTTACTCTTTCAAAGGCTGCCAACAGAACATGGGCATGTCCTAGGCAATCTGGAAAGGACACAGGATTAATGGTTGTTTTTATACAAAGCACCTTACGACACCACGCATGGATAATAAAATAAATTTAAAAATGAAATAAAACTTTTGTCAATCAAAGATTTCATTGACCAACTTTCTTAACATTTTACTGTAAATGTACATTTATACTTGTTGATACTCTTGGCAACCCCCGCCACGTAAATTTGGAATTAATCTCATTTGTATTCTTAAGGTTGCAACAGCCAGAGGATATACAGTCTCTCTCTCATCACATTGTTTTTCAGCTGTCAACATACCGTCTCCTTCGTCAACCACAGCTTGGATCACCATGGGGAAAACACCTCGGTCTAGATCGAAGTTCAGCTATAAAAAGGTAAACAAGAAGATACTGCTGTTTTACTGCTGTCATAACAGAAAGAAATCTCCAGAATGAAAGGTTTTTAAATGTTTATGTTGGGCTAAATGTGGGTGTAGGAAGGATAGGCATCAACACCAAAGATCATGCATGTCACACTGAATACAAGAACACTCCCCCCAAAACACGCTCGCCTTGGGTCAAACCCGGCGACCTCGCAACGGTCGCCACCAGGTATTCCTAAACGTAACCTCAGTAAAACTATGCCTAAACCTTACCTTATTCCTAAACGTAACCTCAGTAAAACTATGCCTAAACCTAACCTTATTCCTAAACGTAACCTCAGTAAAACTATGCCTAAACCTAACCTTATTCCTAAACGTAACCTCAGTAAAACTATGCCTAAACCTAACCTTATTCCTAAACGTAACCTCAGTAAAACTATGCCTAAACCTAACCTTATTCCTAAACGTAACCTCAGTAAAACTATGCCTAAACCTTACCTTATTCCTAAACGTAACCTCAGTAAAACTATGCCTAAACCTAACCTTATTCCTAAACGTAACCTCAGTAAAACTATGCCTAAACCTAACCTTATTCCTAAACGTAACCTCAGTAAAGCTATACCTAACCCTATCCTCAGTAAAACAAATACAAGAATACAAGAACCGCTGGGGGGCGAGCGGCCCGCGAAATAAATAGGGGTGGGTGTTTTGGGGCGAGCCTTCCGGTAACCGTCACACTGACAGTGAATTAAGATACTTACATCCTCCTCTTTCCACTCAGTGAAATCAATTTTGAACGACGGCATGGAGAACTGTTGGCTCACGCCTCGCTTGTAGTGCACAGTTTCAGAGACCAGTGCTGGAACCTTGGGGTTGTACCTATGCAGATCACATATGTTATTATAGTGTACAGTTTATAAACTGAAACTACCTATGCAGATCACATTATGGTCAAATGACAAGAACATGGTCACGAAAAACAAAGTTACACTTGCATGAATGCGTCTTTATATTCCATCACCAAAGTGGCAACAAGGAAACGGGCAAGAGGGACCGGTGACAACTGGACATTCTGCACTAGGACAGTGGTTCTCATCCTTTTTAGGCCGTGACCCCCACCCAAAATAATCATATTTGAACTGGCGACCCCCCCCCCCGACAAGCACTTGGAATTGTAGGAGTAGAGGCATTACATTTAGTTAAGACTCAGTTCCACAGATAAATATTGTGAAAACAGACAATCTACAATTGAGCTTGTAGATAGTCTATTTTCACAATTTTTGCCCCTTTCTTAGATTATTTGACAATTTGGCCAATGTTTGACCAGTTTTTATAGTAGTTTGTTGATTACTTTTGATGCACTTATGGTTGTTTTCTACTCTCTTTTTTTTCCCCAAGGTATTAAAAAGTCCTTAAATTGTCACTTCACTGATATCTGGGGACTCTCCCAAAAGCATGTCCCGACCCACAGGTTGAGAACCACTGCAGATGGCTAATGATGTCAAAACAAGAAGTATCATCTGCACCATTCATTAGTGTCTAATTTTCTCATAAGTAGAAAAGCTTGAAAATGGACACAGACTGGTCTCATTATAAAGTAAATTATAATGAGGCTCTTTTCGAGGCTTACACTTTCTATGATCCAGGATCTGAGACTAGGGAACAACTAGCACAGCACAGAGAGAGAGATATGTTCTTTGGGATTACTAACTCCTGTTTTACTCTGGTGATATAGAGGTATAAATGCTGAGCTTGTAGATCTGCTATTTTTGAAAAACCTGTGAGAATGTGTGCAAATCTTTGAATATGTATTTTTTAAAGCGAACATCTGTAAAATATTTTGTTCCAGGGACCTCCAGAAGCAAAGATTTTAGTTAAAAATGTTGTTTCAAAAAATATGTTTCAAAGACTTGCACAACTTTTCACGATTTCTTTAAAAAATAGCAGAGCTACAAGCACGCTTGTAGATCTGCTATTTTTTAATTGCCAAAGAAATCTTAAGATGACAGACAGTACATTTATACTTATTGATAGAATGTACATTATGCTCAGTTAGACCCAATGCAAATGTCTAGTTAAATCTAACTACTTCATTTTCATCATCTATCTTGGTTTGGCTCGCTCTTATCTGTACATATTCTGTGTTTCACTCTCGCTGCTGTCGCTGCTGTGACACTTGAGTTTCCCCACAGGGATCAATAAAAGGTTTTATCTTATCATACATCTTCTCTTCAGCCTTATCAAGGGTATCCATGGTGACAGTCTGCTGGTTGCTAAGAACCCACCACATCCTATCTAGGCTCTGCACTGCAGATCTCAGTACTCATAAAACACAGTATGATATCTTTGGCTCGGATTCCCTTGAAATCAACCCTTCTGTCCATGAGACCTAGAGCTCTAATAAAACTGATCTACCATGTGAGACAGATTTGCAGACCATGTTCATTTTAATAATAAAAGACCTATACACTGGATTCAAATAAGGTGTGTGATTAACCAGTTAACCACACAAAAACAATCTAATTTTTTTTTTTTTTTAATTATGCATTGTGAGCTTTTAGATGAAAAAAAGAAAAGAAAACATGGCCAAAATTGGGACATCAATTTTGGGTGATTTGGTTAAAACAAAAAGGTAATTTTTTAAATGTTAAATCTCTATATTGCGATAGTAATCATTGCTATAGTGTTTGTTCAGTAACAGGAAACCCCTTTTACTGTACAAACACTGTATTTAACACTTTCCTCCTTTTTTAAAACAATACACAAACACATCTAATTAACTATGAGCTGCATGTAATTGAGTAGTCTGAATAAAAGTTTTAGGAATCAAATTCTTACACAGCCATCCCATTGGAGAACTCCTCGAAAGCTTGGCAGTACAGGGTGATGGCTACCCGTGCATCTGCATCAAAGGTGAACTCCACGCCATATAAAACTTTTGGCTTCGCACCCTCCTCTGTTGTTGCATCAGAGTCATCTTTGTACCTGGAAATCCAAGATTTGAATTATTTATTGAATTATTTGTGTTCTTACAGTTACAACAGCCTCTTAACCCATTAAAACCGGGAAATCTGTCATTTTAGATTTCAGCGTTGGCTGTTCAAAAATAGCAGATACACAAGCTCACAGCTTCATGCTGCGCTGCGAGCTTGTACATCTGCTATATTTAGAAAAATCTTGAATAATTTCGATCATGAAAAGGTTCGATAACTACTGATTTAAAAGGCATTTGTAGAATCGGCCTCAGATCTTAATGGGTTAATTTGTAATAGCTGTGACATTCACATCATCATTTGAAATCACACTTTACCTGACTAAGCGTAGAGAGTCCTTTCTAATGTTAACCAGACTCCTGAGAGTTTTCACAGGCTCGTGGGGGGCAGGAGTCACATACGGAAACTAAGGAACCACATAGAAATCAACATTCATTATTTGTTTGGAAAAGAAACATTGTTGCATACAAAAAAATTAACTAAAGTCAATGAAAATAATGTGACAAAATCGTCCATTCTAATGTTGAGTAATTTGGCTTTGTTAAAGCAACCAAGATGTTCACCTGCACAGGCCTATGTCCAAGATAGTTGAGGTCCGTGTTTTCTCCAAAAAGGTATCCCTCTGGATGTGGTGTGTCAAACTTCTCTCCTCCCATGAAGAAGTGGCTAGCAAAGTAATTTCCTGGACACAGGATGAATTGAGCAATGATAAATAAATGAGACATTGAAAGATGCAATCTGCCACACTGTTAAAGGAGTAAAAGGACCACTTCATCCATTTATCTTCATATAATTGGTCCTCACTAATGCACGTTATAATATGGTACCATTTTTATCTACTCTGTGTCTCAGAGGACGGCTGTGGTGGACAGTTCAGAAACCCGCCTATCAGTGACATCATCGATGGGGAATCGAAGCAAATAAACTGCAGGCTTTCTATTCCTGGAAAATTAGCATGCTATATATTAGAAGCCATTGTTCTCGCATTAATAACAAATTAAATGCCTACTTAATGCCTAACGATGATGTCACTTGCTAGGCAGATTTCTGAACTGTCCACAGCCCTCCTCTGAGACTAAAATGGTACCATATTATAATGAGCATTACTATGAAGACTAATTATATGAAGATATCCGATAGGTTGAAAGTGCCTTTTTAATGACTGTTCATTATTAACCGTTATATCATTTCAATTATTTCAAAGCACTTTTTGTATACCAACCGCATTTCTGCATACCAAATGCTAAATGAAAGAAGTTATTGACGTATCAACCTCTAAATTAATTAACATAAATTACAATGTACTTTCATTATATCAATTACAACTTAATTCAGGTTCTCTACATGTTTACATGTTTGTTTATATATCTATGATAAAAAAAAAAAAGAATATGTGTGTGGGTCTTCATTACTGATGCAAAAATGAGAATACAAATGTTATTTATCCCGCCAGAAGCGGCACAGCAGTTAAGGTACAGATACAGAGAGATGTACTGTAAGATACAGCAGGGTGTTCCCTGCTTAATGCTTTTTCAACCTATAGGCAATTCAGTGTAATGCCAACCAACCAACAAACACTGTAACAGGAGCATGACCATCAACGGCTATTTTGATCAACTTTTAGTCAGTTTTAACCACATGAACACTATTGTGTCCACTATTCTGGGCAGGTCAAAATAGGTGAACACAGCAGATCTACAAGCTCACAATGCATCATGTTGCAATGCATTGTGAGATTGCAGATCTGCTATTTTCAGCAAAGACATTGGTATAAAGGTAACAAAATGAGAGGCGGTCATGTATCAATGCCGCCACGGTGAAGTCTGCTACCTGGGAGGGCATGGGGGTGGTCTATGGCCCTGTGTATCTGGAATACATTAAATATATGTAATATCACAGCCATTCTAGGGCTAGGGTTTCATAATCATATCAATTATCTCCATGACAAAAGCATATAAACAACAATTGTTTTGCAGATACAGGGTGAGTATTGGTCTTACTATGCAATTGACCACTATGCAATGCAACTTAAGTTGGGGTATTTTCTTATAGTATCATCATATTTTGAGAAACTGTATCTATGCAAAGTATCACTACATTATAAGACATTTATAAACAATGTAGGGCAAAAGGTTCTGGAAGAGGTGTGGCCAAAATGGTAAAGATTATAAATGCAACAATTGCACTGTTTGATGATCGAATGATTGAATACTTTATTAACAGTTTGCAAAAAGGTAGGTAGAGTCAGTGGTACGAGTGCTAAAAGGATAACACTAAAAGCCCTGAGGGCTTGTTTCCATTGTGGTCCTGTGTGATGTATGTATTGTCATCCATTCTGAGGCTTACATAGACATGGCTTTATTATTTTACGACTAATACAATCTGCATACGCATGTTTACAAGCACTGTCTACTCGTCTGTGTTTATGTTTAGATGGCCAACCTCCACAAAAGGAACGGTATTTCCCCCCCCCCCCCATCAGTGGGACACTGACATCCATAGAAAGGTATTTGTTGGAAGCTTCTTTCAAGTCGCCATTATAATGTGTTGTGACACCGATCGAGATGGACGACAGGACCGGTCACTCACCTGATTTGGGTGGAAATCTGTAGGCCGAGTTAGCCTGGATATCAATGTCCTCAACCCCAGCGATCCTCCGGCTAAGAATGGACCCCATCTTCCTCTACTAGCCACAGTTAGCTTAGCTTAGCTTAGCAGCTAACGATGGTATCGAAGCGTCAAGCTTTTGGCCGCTAACTGGTGAGGACTGATGTTGTCTACAGTTGACACAAACACTGAGAGGATGTTCTGTGCACTGTAAACAAACGGTGAGGCTAATGAAACATTGCACGCGTTCACTTTGGTATAATTGGTGTAAGGTTGAAAAAGTGGTGCTAACTAACTAACAGCAGGAAGACGAGCTTGTTGTTGTTGCCGAGGCTGCTGTGGTGCTAACCACTGTTGCCAGGTTATGTGAGAGAAACAAGCACTAAGCAGCCGCCAGCCAGGTCTTTTGATTGATTGATTACTTTAGCAGTTTGCAAAAAAACAACACAGGAAAGTACAGTTCAATGCAAAGTCTGCTAAGAGGATCTTAAACCCAAGAAAGCCTATGGCTTGTTTCCTTTGGGGTCCTTTGTACTCAATTCATCGAAACATTAATGACAGTTATGTACATATAAACAATATATACAGTAAACAGTTCAGTTCGACAAGCCCAAAGTTGCTTATAACAAGCAGACATGGCAACACTGGGTGCTAACAGTACGTAACAACACATGAAGCTCATTGGCTGACCCCGAGATGCGTTCGATCTTCAACACCGGACCGCCCGTCAGTAGCGTGAATGAGTAGTGCAGGGTTTCCCAAACAATGGATCGAGACCCATTTTTGGGCCAGGGACCCATTTGTATGTAAATCCCCCCCCCCTTTTTTTGTTTTGTTTTTCATTTCCTATGATTTGATTTTTCATTATTATTTTTAAAATATTTATAAAAAAAAACTTTTTTAAAATGTTTTTTTTTCTCCAGAAAGAATCCAACATTTTTCAATAAAAAAGAATAAAATAAATCATAAATAAATAAAAATGAAAGAAATAGTGAAAATGGCTGATCTACAAGCTGTAATGATTTTTATTCTCTAGGTCATTCAAAGTCTGGTCAGATGATGTGGATGAGAGAAGTTCATAGGAAAACACAAGGTGATGTCTCAGTTATAGCAGCATAGAAGAAGAGAGATGCATCGGGAGTCTCAAACAAGCGTCCAAGTTAACATGTTCTAATTTATTGAAAGACAAGCAGTCACATATATATATTGACAGAATTAGTGTTGGACAGCCCACCGAGGTCGTCTCATATGGGCGTAGCTATTACACAAATAAATTATGCCTATATGTGTAAGTGAGTGAAGTTCATCAGGTGAGATAAGCGAAGACATCGGCAGGGCCCCTTTGCCACATCCTGGTTTGTCAGACAGATGTGCTGATGTGCTGATATGCTGTGGTTCACAGAGAACATCGACAGGCTTTCCACCACGGGTGCAAATGGCCCCCCGATTTACAGGAAGGCTTGTAGATGACCAGACAAGACATCCACGAATCCTGCAGAGAACTGTAACCTCTGCAAACTTTGCAAACATTTCTAGACTAGCTGTAACCACGAAACGTTAGAGTGACAAGGGGACATGAAACAAGGTTAAGAGGCACTGCAACTCGGCACTTCCATCCAGGACAGGTTGCACCCCTAACATAAAGAAAGCCAATTACTTTTTCATTACGTCAGTGATGTGAAATTGCATTAGGTAAAGAAAAGTTAGGTAGAGGAAAGAGCATTGTATAATATTCACAACACAAGCTCACTCAATAACGCATCGTTGTGAGCTTGTAGATCGGCTATTTTCACTAATAGTGCTTAAGTTGTTCATTCATTAAGTGTTTTTGTACATTTGGGTAGAGGGGAGACAACAAATGTATCTTTTGGGTCTCAGCTGAACAAGTTTGGGATGGAGCAGTGAACCGATGACCTCTCTGAGACAGACTGGTCCGTTCTAGAGGCAAAACACTCTAAATGTGTTTTTTTTTACCAGAGACATAGTGGTGGCAACCACTGGTATAAATGGAAAGAACAGGTTGATCTCATCACCACTGAGTTTACAGGTAGGCTGAATCTGATCGATGCTTCACCACTGCCTCTGCTGATGAAGTTGGAGGCTATTAGACAGGTTGCCCTGGCTAGAATTCAACACCTCTTCTCCAACGTCCACCTAGCATGCAAAACACTTAGTGAACTAAATGACAAAATAGTTTACTTTGCTAGGAAGTGGTTCGTACTTAACAAACTTGCTAGATCTCTGTTTCTAGATATGAAACAGTGTAATTAGCCCCTGGCAAGGGAGGGCGAGCCAAGTTTCCTGGGGTTCAGAAGAAAGCCCAAACTTAAAATGGACACACATGCTGGCTTTGGGGGTGTCGTCAGATTGGCATGACCTCTGTGTGAGAACTGAAGTATCCCTGCACTGGTTTGACCTGACTCGGACACTGTAGTTAACATAATTTAACAGCAGCAAAAACAACAACAACACTGGACTGGTTTAAAACTACAATAAGGAAAGTTAGCTTGCCCTCCTGCTGCAGATCACACCGTCTCTCATACAATATTCAAAAAGTATGCAGTTGATGAGGATATAGTCACCTTTACAGTCAAAGCCTGTGAGATCTGTGTGACTACCTGAGGGAATTCTGTGTGAGTCCCTAAGAGCGAACAGGTGAGAGATCTGTGTAACTACCTGAGGGAATTCTGTGTGAGTCCCTAAGAAAGTGAGTGAACAGGTGAGAGATCTGTGTGAATAGCTGAGGGAATTCTGTGTGAGTCCCCAAGAGTGAATGAACAGGTGGGAGATCTGTGTCCTGAGGGAATTCTGTGCCCTGTAAATGTAGATAGGCCTAATACATTTTTGAATAGGTCTAGAGTCTGTAATCCTTCTAAAGTGATGTACAGTAGTGATGTTTTGTTCTTGCTATTTTCTTGTATTGTTTTAATTTTGATCTTGTGTTCTTTTTCTTTTGCAGGCTGCATTTGATGTCATTAAAGGTGCTATACTAATAAAGTGTATTATTATTATTAGATTCTGCCTATGTGGCCGTCTTTTTGCAATGGTTTTCAGTGAGAATAGAGTGTTCTGACGCGCAATGGCAACAAAACGCTCCGTTCTCATTTAAAACCATTGCAAAAAGACGGCCACATAAGCGCAGAATCAAAGTTAGGTGTGACCGTACCCTGACCCTGAAGAGTTTCAGTAATATGTCAGTGGTTCTCAACCTTTTCAGGCTGTGACCCCCCGAAATAATCATATTTATTACCATCCTGACAAACACTTGGAATGTAGGAGTTGAGGCATAACATTTAGTTTGACTCGGTTCCACAGATAAATATTGTGAAAATAGCTGATCTACAAGCTCGGTGTTGTGAGCTTGTAGATCCGCTATTTTCACAAGTATTCCCTCTGTCTTATATTATTTGACAATTTGGCCAATGTTTGACCAGTTTTTATAGTATATTTTCGTTGATCACTTTTGATGCAGTGCAGTAATGGTCTCTTTCTTTGTTTCTTTCGTTCTTTTTTGAGATATTAAAAAGGTCTTAAAAGTCCTTAAATTCATTGTCACTTCACTGTCATCTGTGGACCGACCCCCCTGGGGGTCCCGACCTACAGGTTGAGAACCACTGGGTTAGGTAATCTGAAGACACACCTGCATCTCTCTAGCCTGGTAAACCCCTTCCTCCGGAAATGAGATTTCCGGAGGGAGGGGGGTTTACCAGGCTAGCATCTCTCCACACTGGAGAGAAACCTTTCCGCTGTAAACAGTGTCACAAGAGTTTTAGTCGGTATACACAGTACATTGAAGGAACACCAGTGTCTACGCACTGAAGAAAAACCTTTCCACTATAAGTGTGACAAGAGTTTCAGGTGGTTAGTTAATCAGAAGAGACACCAGTGTGCTGCCTTTGAAATGGCAGATTAGTTAAGATTCAAAGTTTTAAAATATTTAAATAATTCTGTAATTTAATAAGTTACTAAGCTAAAAAGCAAAGTTCATTGTAACAGATTAACTTAAAAAGTTTAAAGTGAAACTGAACTCAGTAGAGCCAGCATTTCTCCATTGAACAGTGAGCTGTGTATGCATGGTCTGCTGAGAATTCCATCTTAAAACGTAAAGTACATTTAAGTTGTAGTTAATCGGTGTAATGATTGCATTTCTTGTAAGACTTGATGTTTGCAACTTTCCTGTGTAAGCTAGTTTAATTGTTTGGTTTGATAATTGTGTAAGCACATGTGCTCTGTATTCCATGTTAGTTTACTGCTGCAGTGGCTGTATTCAGTGTTTGTAACATTGTGTAACTGGTTCAAATGAAAATATTTACCATGTATGTATACTTACGTGTGTACTAATTCACATGTATGTGTATTTCTGTACTGTTCAAAGAGAAGATTGTGTGCACATCCCACGCCTGCATTTAGGCCAGGTGCTGGACATCAAGGGAAGAATCAAGGAAAAGAAGAAGGAAGTCCGCACACTGTTCTCAAGCTCCAGGAAACTTATTTATTTTTGCAACGTTTCGACCTTCTAGGTCTTCATCAGGCAAATATCACAATGACAGACAAAAGCATCATATATACACACACAAACATTGGCTAATGATGATGTACAACACCTGGGAGTCAGGAGGAGCAAGAAACACCCTACTCCAATCCCAGGGACAAAAAACCTGTCTACACCCCTCTGGGGAGTGTTCAATGCATGGGCAGAAAATAGAATAAATTTTCCGCATTTAATTTAACATATTAGATACTAATAGCCAGTAAATACATTTCTGAAGAACAGTTAAAAGTCATAACTGATGATATAATGTATATAGGCCTATCCATGATAGTTTCTTTTGTTGTGTTGGTGTCCCTGGTGAGGTTTGAACCAGGGATCTTCTGCACAATGCACCAGGTGACACTGACTGGGTATAGAGAGAGGGCTAGCCCAGAATAAATCTATTTCCCTGTGAGGGAACAAAGAATAAGCTAAAAATAATAAACTAGAGGAAAGGCTTAATATCAAATTCCTCATTTAGACCATCAGGAGACATGGTATTGAGGAGATAAATCCAATAGGTCTCACGTTGGAGAAGTAACCTTTCGAGATCTCCACCTCGGGGTGGCTTTTCAACATTCTCAACACCAACATATCGCAAATTATTGAGATTATGACCGGCCTTTTTAAAATGAGCAGCAACAGGATTACGTTCATCACCCGTTCTTATACTACTTCTGTGTTCAGTAATCCTGAAGGATTACTGATCTCCTCAATACCATGTCTCCTGATGGTCTAAATGAGGATGATATTAAGCCTTTCCTGATATTAAGCCTTTCCTCTAGTTTATTATTTTTAGCTTATTTTTTGTTCCCTCATAGGGAAATAGATTTATTCTGGGCTAGCCCTCTCTCTATACCCAGTCAGTGGTGTAGTGGTAGTCTACCTGGTGCCTTGTGCAGAATATCCCTCGTTCAAACCTCACCAGGGACACAAACACAACAAAAGAAACTATCATGGATAGGCCTACATACAATATATCATCATTTATGACTTTTAACTGTTCTTATTGTTGGTTTTTCAGAAATGTATTTACTGGCTATTAGTATCTAATATGTTAAATTAAATGTGAAAAGTCTATTTTCTGCCCATGCATTGAACACTCCCCAGAGGGGTGTAGACAGGTTTTTTGTCCCTGGGATTGGAGTAGGGTGTTTCTTGCTCCTCCTGACTCCCAGGTGTTGCACATCATCATTAGCCAATGTTTGTGTGTGTATATATGATGCTTTTGTCTGTCATTGTGATATTTGCCTGATGAAGACCTAGAAGGTCGAAACGTTGCAAAAATAAAAAGGGAGTTTCCTGGAGCTTGAGAACAGTGTGCGGACTTCCTTCTTCTTTTCCTATTTCTGTACTGTTTCAGTTTTACAAAAAATACCTGCAAAGACTTCAGTAAATACAAGAAAAGTCAAGCCTTGTGTCTTTATTGGAGGATCTCAGAATTGTTAACTAGGTGTCTAGCTACACAATAAGTTCACAGCCATGTTAATGCACAGACATTATAGAAAATGCCCCTGAAATATATTAAGATTTTGTTTTAGACATGTAGTAGCCTATGAAATGAAACAATGTTATTTAAATAAGAATAATTATCTCTGCCAGGGCAGAGATAATTATAATTTTCCCTACGGTACGTCCATAATCTACGTCACCATTGGACCGATCTGGGGCATGCACACTCCCAGCAGTAGGCCAAAGAAGAAACTCCAGCCCAAATTCTTCTAATCAGCCTTATAGTGGTGTTATAACAGCCCACTTCATGTTTTCCACTTCATGTTTTGGCCTATAACTCTTGAACCATAGTAGGTCATACAATCAAAATATTGTTCCTGGATGCCTTGGATCATGACTGTTGGCTGTTGTTCTAAGTAAGTACGCACTGACTCCTCAATTATTGACGTCACACCAGGCGTGAGGACGTAGTTGAAGACCTTATGTTATGCTAGGTAACCAGGTAATGCACCACTCACATGCTACATTAGATAGCTCATACAGATACATGTGAATGTGGTCTCGTCTCGCAGGCACACGTGTGTGTGTATGTGTATAACTTGACCCCCCCCTCATATCTTGACAGCTGCACACCATGACTGAAACAGCCCTGGGTAGGGTAGGTAACCTAGCCTGACACTCAGCCTGAATTTTCATTTCGTTTCACTCCATTATTCAGTCTGAAAGCCCTCTCAATGCAGCCGATTTCTGAGATGGGGGCGTGGCCAAAGTTTTTTTTTCAAAGACTCTTCGGCGATTGGTTCATACTGGATTATCCCGATCCCGATTCGTCGTACAGATACGACCTGAGAGAGGTCTGGATGGTTCATGATATCGCACAAGATAAGAAATGTACTTTTTGACCATTCAATGCTTTATAAACCCACAGTTCTATTCTGAAATCAATTCGTTGACATACAGGTGGCCAGTGTAAAGAAATATTTTTCTGGATCCTCCTGGAACTTTCATGAATGGAACAAAAAATCCCCTTTCAGCTATAGAACAGACTGAGCTAGAATAAAGATACCAAGGATGTGTCAGTGACGTCACCGTCATGCGGAAGTGCTTCTGACTCGCGAGGCCCCTTCCAGTGTTGCCATGTCCGCTTATTATAAGCGATTTTCTTTTTCTGTAAAGTCGCTTGCAAATATCGGTAGTTGCGGGTTGCGTTTTTTGGTCTTGTTTCCAAATAGCCCCTACGGAACCTCTCCCTCCGCTAAGTAGCTCCGAGATGAGGTCCCTCGTTGGTTCCTTCCGTTTGCGGTCGACATTGTCGCACATTTTCCACTTTTACATGTTTCTTACCCCTTTCTGCACATCGTATCCAAAAAGCAAAGCAATTGCGCCACTCTCTCAGATGTTTTAAGTTCTAGCGGAACATAACAGCTTCCAACGAGTTGAAGAAAGTATTTAATTTGCCTCGGTTTTCATCCGGTTACATGTTTTTAAGACATTGCGCAAGAGTTGCGCCCGTAGAGATAACATTACTGATTACCCTACTGGTCAAATGTTGAATTGCATCTTCTAATGCAAAATATTATGGAACCGGATGAAATCCGATGCAAATTAAATACTTTCTTCAACACGTTGGAAGCTGTTATGTTCCGCTAGAACTTAAAACATCTGAGAGAGTGGCGCAATTGCTTTGCTTTTTGGATACGATGTGCAGAAAGGGGTAAGAAACATGTAAAAGTGGAAAATGTGCGACAATGTCGACCGCAAACGGAAGGAACCAACGAGGGACCTCATCTCGGAGCTACTTAGCGGAGGGAGAGGTTCCGTAGGGGCTAGTTTCCAAAGTGTACTTGCTTATTTAGGCTTTTTTCCAAATGTTTTAATTAATATTTAAACCAGTGGTTCTCAAATATTTTCATGAAAATGTTTTGTGCTGCCAGAGGAGCATCTGTGTTGTTAGAATGTTTCAAAAAATATTCCAAATATACCACATTTGATTGCAAGAGTTTTTGAAAATAGCAGATCTACAAGCTACACCACGTGCTGTGAGCTTGTAGATCGGCTATTTTCAAATAGCCAATGGATGTATTAAAGTGCTCGTGTCATGTGGGAGAGCCTTATATTAGCTCTGTCATGTCATGTGGCTTCTTTTGGGCTTGTTTTCCTAGACCTGGTTGCTTGTTTCTCTCACAGAATCTGGCAACACTGCTTTACTGTATGTGGTATCGTTCGTTCGTGGAGGCGGATGTTGACTCGTTATTAGGAAGCTGTAAGAACAGCTAAACGCAGCTAACGACGTTATATATAACGTAAACTTTCAGTTCGACCGACTAATAGATCAACTGCGCTGACAGCAGGTAAATAACGACAATAGCGTTAATAATAACGTTGCAACTCCATTGTTCGTTAGCCGACTTTAGCTTAATATGATGTCATGATCACTGTGATAACGACAAGCCTCTTTACGAACCTCGCTAACGCTAGCTAGCTAACGTTAGAATTAACGACACAGTCAAATCCCACAGTGTTAATGTTATCAGTGTTATTACTAGATAACAACATGTAACCTCACGGGTCCATTTGGTTACACATCTGTACACTCTTTTGAGTTAAAATAATTGTTTAATTGTATAATCCGCCAGCTCAAATCTCAGCTGTTCTCTTGTGTTGTGGTTTTAAAACGACGATCAGCTGATTGATGTCGCCAGCTGTCAACTGATCAATGGCTCTGACAGATCACCCTGATCCATGGACTAGAATGCTAACGTTATAGCCACCATTACGTCATTTATTCACCATGAGAGAAATTGACTGTAGTGTAGGACTACAGTGTGTTGTTGAGCTGGATAATCTGTGTAAAAATAGCCAACATATTATTAGCTATAGGTTGATATATTAGCATTCGTTTCACAGAATGACTCCCAGGCCCAGTACAGAGAGTGATCGATATATTGATAATTTTCTGTATAGTGGTGGAAGATCAATACATTGAAGAGCTGATCGCTCTCAGCGTCTAACGTTACGTTTACGCGAGGTGGATTATTGTCAAGTATGCTTTGCTGAGAAGGTGGATTAAGTATACTTTGTTTGCTGTGTATGGTATATGAGTATAGTGGCTTTTGTAACAGCTGATCTAAAGCTGTAACCACTAACCAGTTAACATGATGGTTGTGATTATTCTGATTGTATTGCTGGTTCTGTCCAGTGTGCCTTCATGTTATCCCACAACTTGTGAGACATAGAAGTGAACTGCTGGATTTAAAGAATAATCAAAAGGAAAATTATTTATTTACTGTTTATTCCCACTGTATTATTAAACATGAATTTCAGAATTGGGCACCAGGACATTGGGTTCGTCCTGCACTGTTTTGGCATAGTGCCAGATGTACTAATGGCATAGTGCCAGATGTATACTGGCATGATGCCATGTTTTGCCACTCATCAGATTCATGGTCGTCTAGGTTACACAATTAAATGTACCTGCTGGCAGCAGACTTACAACAAAAAAAAGCATGTGTGAGCATGGTGCATTTCATGGTTATGATCTATTAGATAAGGCAATAAACTCATGTTTTCTCCTACTTGTCAAAGATGGGTTCAAGAATCAATTGTCATGTTTTCTGCTGCTTTATTATTTTAAGTAGAATTGGCTTACTCTATAAATCAGAGCCGTATAAGAGAGTTGATTACGTCACTAGCATAGACTTAGACTCCCATTGTAAGAATGGAATGCGGAAATGCTGTCTATCTCAATGAGGAAGTTCCAATGTTTGGAACTACAGCCCATAGCAGCCCGCTTTGCGGCGAGATCAAAGCGTGACGCGACTCTCTCTTATATAGCTCTGCTATAAATAAAATACTACCAGCCAAACCAGATAAAGACTATGAGAAAAGTCATTATTCTAGAACAATGTTATTCAAAGTCAGTTCCGGGGACCACAAAGGATCCAAATGGACTCTTTATGTAACTCTGAGAGTGTACAAAAGGGTCCATTTGTACATTTTCAGAGTTAAATAAATCCTGCAGATTTTACAATGTAGATTGGGGTCCCAGAGATTTAAAAAGGTGTATCAAATGGGGGTCCTTGAAATGAAAAAGGTTGAGAATGATCGATCTAGAGTAGACTACAGTCTGCACAAAGCAACAGGTATTTCCACGAAGCTGTTCTTTGTTTCAAAGCATCCTTTGTTTGAAGGTAATGATGAGCTTTGATTTTTCTCTCAGAGACAGAGTGAGTCTGAGGACCCCTGTGAGCTCCCTCCCCGGCCCCTCCCCTGTTTCGAGATCCGGCCAGCATGTCCAGTGACCCCCCTCCTCCTTACCCAGGAGGCCCAGGGCCCAGCGCCCCGCTCATCGAGGAGAAGACTGCTGGTCAAGTTGCTGCCTCTGGTAATGATACAACCACTACTGTGTAATAATGCCCCTTGAGCTTTATGTCCCACAAGCTTTACTTGGGAATGTTCAAGAGCCTGATATTATTGTTATTATTATTATATTAGATATTGTTTAAAAAAAAAACATCCCACTGATATTGCAATGTGAAAAATGTCATTATGGATTTTCTTTCCCAATATGTAATTGCGGTATATATCGCTGTTACAGTGTGACCCCAGTGAAGATTGCACGGTGTACAAAGTGTTTGATTAGGGCTGGGCAATTAACCAAAAATATACCGAAAGCGACATTTAAAAACCTCTAACTGACCGATAAAAAGTGTATAAATATAATAAAATAATGAATCGTAATAACAAAGGTTTGATAAAAAAACAAAACAAACGTGATATTGATTTGAAGTCATATGGCCCAGCCCTATGTTGGATTCACTGACATGTTTTGATGTGCTTCATGTTTTTAGATGTGGATCCTGTGAGAACGGGTCCTCCAGTGGGACAGCCCTTGCCTCCAGAATATGGTCCACCCCCCTATGAGGCGTCGCCAGGCTTCCTGCCCCCACACGTCCCAGGGGACGGACCCATGCCCATGCCCATAGCCATGCCACCAGGTGCTGTTGGTTTCCTGCTGCTGTGTATTTTTGAACAGACTACTTTGTTGTACTACGGTGTCGCGCGCCAAAAATATCTGCCAGATCTGCCTTTTTCAGCACGCGACACCGGCGTACGACGGAATATAAATGAACCCATTAAGACCTGCGGTCGATTCTACAAATGCCTTCTAAATCAGTACCGGTAGTTCTCAAACTTCTTCTTAATTCAAAATTATTTAAAAAATGGCAAACACTTTCAAGATTTTTCAAAAATGTTCCAAAGTAGCAGATGTGCAAGTTCGCAGCGTGGCACAAAGTGACACGCTGTGAGCTTGTAGATCTGCACATTTTTGAATAGCCAACACTAAAATCTAAAATGACACTGATGCTTTCCCGGTTTTAATGGGTTAAGCGTAACAGCATGCAAATTTGATCAATTTAGTACAATTTTGGATTCAAACTTATGCAGTAGTTATAGACAGAGCAAACAGGGTGTTCTGAACGATGCCAACCAAAAGGTGGATGCCATAAAATAAAACATGCACAAGATGTAAAGATTCAAAAGTGTGTAAGGGAAAAAAACACTTTCCAAGATATACATATTACGAGTACATGCAAATATGGGGCTTTATATTTATATGCTAAAATTGTTTATTACTTAACCTGCAGGCGGCTTCTACCCTCCACCTGGACAGTTTGCCCACCCTGTGCCAGGACAGTATGCCCTTTCGCCAGGACAGTTTGGCCCTGCCCTTTCGCCAGGACAGTTTGGCCCTGGTCCCAGTCACTTTAGCCATATGGGAGGCCACACAACTACCACCGTCCTGGCGCCCCCGGGATCTGCCACCACCGTGACGGTCCTCCAAGGGGAGATGTTCCAGTCCACGCCAGTGCAGACAGTGTGTCCACACTGCCAACAGGCCATCATCACCCGAATCTCCCACGATGTTGGCCTCATGAACACGCTCTTCTGCCTCTTTTGTTTCTTTGTGGGGTAAGTGGGGTTCAGGCAATGCAAAACAACAGAGAGAAAGTCACAGTAACACGCTGCATGGTTAAAGGAGTAGTTCACCCCAATTACACACCCCATGAAGCCCTGAATTCATGGAGATTTCTTTGTTTTTGTCGAATTCCTAAACCAATAATTTGATGACTGGCGGAGTCTCCGGCATGGGACTTTTGAGAGTCCTACCGGAGACTCCACCGGTCATCAAATTATTGAGTTGTGATGGATAGATGCATAGATGTACATTCATTAAATGGTTAATATGTATCACTTAAAATCAAACTGTGTATTTTCCCCCAAATGACCATTCCACATGTATTGGACAACTTTTCAAAACATTATTAAACAAATACTCATGCCAAAATGATGTAGTAGGCATCGGAAATGTACCGGAAATTGTGTTTTTAGCGTTTATAAATACTGTTTCTGACGTGTTGGTGCATCCAAAATATCCTCTAGCGCTAGGACCCTGCAGCATGCCTTTTTGAGCGTTCCTTACATAACGCTGTAATAACAACAAGCTACGAGTACAAGACAAGACGTTCAGAAAGAATACACAAGAGGCAGTAGTATGTTGTGATTATACCGTCATGGCTATGTGTGTGTGGTATTGCCATAGCAAGCTGTGGTATAATACAATATATCATGGCCTCGAGTGTATTATTGCTATGACATGGTTGCCAGCAAAAATAGCTACAGTATTCCCCTCACAATTTTAACTAAATAGGTTATATGAACAGTTAACTACTTTTCTATTCTGTGCTCATGGGGATGAGTAGGCGTGATGGCACTTTAGTCCTGTACCTCTTGCACTTGTTTATGAAGGCCTCTGGAGTCTGGGACTTCATTGCAGGTCTTACTCCCATCTATGCTATCCTTGCATGTACTGTCATGTGCACAGTTCGCTCATATTATTTCCACACATTTTGCAGGCACTAGCATACAGTATGTGGTCCAAAGTAAACTATGGACATAAAAACTTACATAAGTGACAGTGGCCCTGTTGTGCTCTTTTATAGCATAGCATATTATATTTACTTTCTTACAAGTTTGAAATTCTGATAATAATAATAGATAATCTTGTAATCACTTTTATGTTGCCCATACTATTATAGGCAACATTTTCCCAGCTTGTAGATTGTCTATTTTTGTATGACACTATTTTCGATAAGTGTAATATAGGGCTTAAGTAGTTAACCAGGGCTTAAATGGTTAACCACTTACTCTACTATCCTTGACAACTTAAAGGGATATTTCACTTTCAAACATGCTTGGGGTCAATTTAACGTCTACTCTGGCTTTTGTGAGGACAGCAGGACCCCAGACAGTTTAAGTTGCTTGATTCAGTATTTAGATATTTGATATCATTTGATATCTACGTATCTGATCTACAAGCTCACAATGCGTCGCATCACTGCATGCTATCTTTTAATGTGGTTAAACTGGTGCGCCTGGTACCTTTTAACGTGCGTGTGTGTGACCCAGTTGGAAATTAAATAAACATGTAATCATTTGCATAATTATGTCATTTGTTTCTGATCTGTTCCTCCTCTGCAGGTGTGACCTTGGCTGCTGTTTGATTCCCTGTCTGATTGATGATCTGAAGGATGTGACACACACCTGTCCTTACTGTAAGGGCTACATCTACACATACAAGCGTATATGCTAACCACCTACGGCTGTATGCTACGGAGACATGTATATGCATACATCCAAACTCAAAGCTCCTCCCTGCTAATAGTGACGGCTTTTTTCCGTTTGCGCTCTGTGTTGTTTTTTTAATTTACCCCGCCCACACTTAATTGTAGATGCAGCTTAATCGTTTAGTTCACTCTGTATTTACTGTATATACCTTTTAGCGTTATACATTTATGCATTGAAATGTACAAACCTCACTCTGGACTGAAATCAACAGCACTAAAACGGCCACCATGAAGATTGGTTAGTTGTAGTCATGTACTGTCTGGATGAAGAAAAAACAGTTGCCTGGAAATACTGTAGGTGGAAAAAAAGTTACAGAATATTATGCATTTAGGGAGGAAAAAATAATTCGCAGAAGGCCTCACTCTAGCTGGGGAAAGCTGTGAAAATTGTCACTTTATTTTAGTTGAAATCATGTCAATCTGTGAATCTAGCTGAGAAGCACACTTAAAGAAGTCAACATTTGCAGGGTCAGTATTTTAGTTTGTATTTATTTTAAATTCTATCCATAATTTTAATGTTAATATTAAGAACTTTGTTACAGATTTTGTCCATGTCTGATTATTTGTGTTCTAAATAATTTAATATTTTCTTTCTTCTAAATAGTGTCTCCTCTGAATGTCGGTGAATTAAATAATCATGCATCTTCATATTGTGAAGTAAATGACAACTAATTTGCCTGCTGGAAATTAATGTTTAATTTTTGTATCTCTTGGGCTCAAGTCACTAGGTACTAAATGTTCTGTGATTTCAGATAAACTGTTACACAATACCCTTTGCCCAACATTGTACTATAATTTTGATAATAAAGCAACCTTGTGTATTCTTTTGAAATCCACATTTCCCCAAATTCTCAATTCTCATTGCTACAATATAATCATTTCTCTGTAAGACAGATCTCATGATCTCAAATTAAAAAAAATCCAATGGTTTGCTCATCTCTTAAAATAAGACTTGGAAGCATCTACTTTGTCGAAAAACTGCATATGAAACTAAAGGGCTTGATATATCTTTAATCGCAAGTATATCTATTGCTAGTTTTTGGTGTGCGATTCAATGCGACACAGGTGTGCAACCAAGTATAAGCGACCCTTCAAAATGTAAAAGCATTTGTGGTACTCCAGTTGATTACATCAGCTCGGTGTGAGCCCCAGTTGGTTCATATGCATTTGTTCACAATGAACAGGAATGAAGTGTTCCTGATATAAGACTGTATATTTGCTCATGCTGGAGGGTGTCATAGTGAGAGTGATGAGAACACCCTGCATGACATCACTGTAATCTTGTCCCCTCTTCACTCTGGCCATATGTCCAGTCTGCTGAGATTCCTCTGTCAAGCTGTATCGTCCAATGCACCATTTTAAAATAGCTTATCCTTCCCTACATGATAATGTTGGCTGATGATTGTTTAGCGCCTGAGTGAATAGGTAGTTTAGAAAAAAGGAAATGTATGTTTAGCAAACAATTTACTTGTACCAGTGGCAACAACATAATGCACTATAGGCCTGCCCTGTATTCCTACTAATGACATCATCCCTTCAAGACTACTTCAGTGCTCAGATGCATGTTAAGAGAACACCAAAAGCAAATACAGGTACATGGCTATGTCTTGGCTGCAAGTACTGTAAATGCTATAAAATTCAAGTAAAACCGGTTTAGAGTAACACATCATTTGTTACACATTGAAAGAACACATTTTTGATTCCATCTAAAAGATATGAACTAATACTGGGAACATATTCTGTATGTTCAACCACAGCATGTCCCATCAATCACCCCCCATCAGTGATGAAATGCAGAGTATGTCTGCATGAACATTTAACTAATGAATTTCTCACCGGCTGGTTCCGATTGTGCTCCAGGAACCTTTTTCAAAAATGTGACTTGAGGCTTGTGTGAGAAAAAACTGTACACTCTTGAGTTGAAGGATTGCATTGTACTTTTAATACGAAGCATTGTATGCTATTGTGGATAGCTATGATCTGCATTGCTCTTTAAATGTCTGTGATGTGTAACTATGTAAATCAAGATTTGTTTGACTGTTGCATACAGGTACTATTTTATCAATAAAAATCATAACATGATTCAGATTTTCCATTGAAATGCATTTTTAATGTCATTTTACATACTCAATATAGAAGTGCAAAGGCCATTTGAATAATAATAGAAATATCAACGGAAAAATCAAACGTGAAGGAGAAGGTTTTGGAGTCATTATGAGACATTTGCATCAAGAATGTCCCAAAGGAAAGTAATAATGTGTAGGTATCAATCTCTCCATCGGTGGCCACACTGGGCATTGCAGCATTTATAGAACGTTGTCATAGGTTCATCTGCCGATCTGGTCTGAATCTGCATGAAGTATGCCCGAGCATGTTCACACTTTGGACATTTTTCTGCAAACACAAAAACGTGTTACTCAGGTGCCCAAAATTATCCTAAGAATGTTTACTATGAAACTGGGTCACAAAGGCTTGGCTAATGGTGTATAATAGATGGAGGCAATCCTCCTAAACAGGATTTTCAAGTTTTGTTACTCGTATATACATAATACAACATATGGAAGACAAACAAGGATGTGGATGCAATCACCATTTTAGGCCTATATTTGGCAGACTTTCAGCTGTGGAGATGTGAAGCTACAACGATCTATTTTGACAGTAGGCATAATGACCATGCACCACATAGACCTACCTGCAGTAGAATCTACATTTTCCCAGGCTGCAGCTCCACCCAGAACATCATCCACCTCTTTAAGTTTGGGATATTTCCTGTTGTTAACCTGTGAGGGAAAACACCCGTGTCAAGCTATCAGAGAAAATCAAGAGTTTTGCTTCCAATTTTGCATCTCATCTTTCTTGTAATGCTATGATATATTACGGACATGACATATTATGGACAATGGACATGTATTTATCTTTCTTGTAAAGATGAATTTCATTCAAATGTATTGAGTTCACTAGCAGCCAATTTGCATCTGTCAGCAGGTTAGACAAAACACTAACTCAAAAACCAGCACAATACATAACAGTCCATCACTCCGAGATAAAAAACCCCCCCAATATAACAAATGTAATAATGAAAACAAGGCAATCATGGCCTTGTGGTAGAATGTCCGCCCTGAGATTGGTAGGTGGTGGGGGTTCGATCCCCAGCCGGGTCATAACAAAGACTATAATAATGGAACCCAATGCCTCTCTGCTTGGCACTCAGCATCAACGGTTGGATTGGGGGTAAGTCCCTGTGACATACTAGGCAGCGTCAGGTCCTGGGGGTGTACTTGTACATCAAGCTGCCTCACGCTACCTAAACAGAAGATAGGCTCCTGCCCTATTAAGCGTGCCAACGTGTCGTCACCAGCAGAAGGGGCAAATCAGGCTGCGGGGGCGTGGCATTGGGCAATGTTAAGTCAACCTGGTTTTTACCCCTCAAAGATGTCCGCAGCTACCAAAAGACACTTGTTGACGCCCCCTTCAGGATCTTTGGCACGCTCTATAGGCCACATGGCCCGGCAAGGCTTTCTTATCATGGTGACACATTTGTGCCAACTTTAGCTTGAGGCAGGTTTTAAACACTGCAAAGCTTCCTGAGTTTCTAATATTTGTTTGTGGATGCTCTAGTTCAGTGGTTCTCAAACTTTTTCATGTCAAGGACCCCCAATTTGACACTTATTAGCCCGTGGACCCCCATTTCAAAAGATATGCCAGGGACCCCCATAAGAGAAGATTTTTTTACAGCTCTAGCAGTGATTCTCAACCATTTTAATTTCAAGGACCCCCAGTTTCACATGCATTAGGGCTACAGACCCCATTTAATGGCATTTCTATCACTTGGACCGCAATTTATATTGTAAAATCTATGTCAATTTAACTCTGAGAGTGTACAAATGGAACCAAATGGACCCGTTAGGGTCCATTTGGTGCCTAATCTATCATTTAGCTGGGGACCCCCTGGAACTCCCTCAAGGACCCCTGGGGGTCCCCGTACCCCACTTTGAGAACCAATGCTCTAGTTGACTCTAGTCCTAATGGCAGTGCCACTGCCAGGCCAGGCATCCTAAGAGGAGATAGTTTTAAATCTCAGGCATGCATCAGAGTATAAGAAGAAGTTATCAAAATGTGTCTAGTTATAGTTAGCAATTAGTATACTGTATTAGTATTAGTAAAATTAGATAGTTATGTAAAAAGCCAAGGGATTATCATAACCGCAACATATTGACAAAATATACTTTTAGCATTTATTTATACAGTGAGTACACAGGCATTAGTGTTCCCTGCCTGGGAACAAGGTTTTAAGCTGTAAAATGTTCAATGTACAGATTATTATTCTGATAGTATATTATTAGACTGATGTTAGGTTCTTGGTTTACCTGTGATCCTAGTTACTGAGGCACTACACTGTCTCTGCATTGTGTTTATCATTGCTTATTGGAAGTCTGGTTAAGAGCATCTGCTAAATGCCTAAATTGCAAATAGTAAATTGTAAGATAGATGGGTAGTCAGATGTACAAATAGCTTTGCAACAGACAGAGACAACTGATGCCTGGTGCTTTTACAATTCTTCAGATTTAACTCAACAGTTGATGATCCTACTAACGTGGACAAGGATGTATTTATCTAGTGGTGGAAAAAGTACTTTTTAATTAAGTAAAAGTATCAATACTGCAATGTAGAAATACTCTGTTTACAAGTAAAAGTCCGGGAATTCAAAGTTTACTTGAGTAAAAGTATTGGTATAAAAATTAAAGTACTTAAAGTACCAAAAGTAACTAGTAGCCTAACTAAAGTTTTCAAATAAATGTAGTGGAGTAAAAGTATAATATTTGCCTCTGAGGTGTAGTGGAGTAGAAAACTGAAAATTGGAATTACTCCAAAGTAAAAATACCTCAAAATTGTACCAAACAAACTTAGTTACTTTACACCAGTGTATATTTACCTTTCTTGTGATGTTGTGGACATATGGACATGTGTTGCAGGCGAATCTGAGGCACTTCTGTCCTTCCTCCACAATCAAAACATTCCCACATGTTGGGCAGAAAAGAAGCATTACTTTGACCTTTAAACTCTGTCACACTGTCCCAACAACAACGACAGAATCAGCCTCAATGCTAAATATTTCGTGTATTAAGGTTATCATTCACTGGCTTTCTGGTTTTAAATGTTTTAAGAAGATGTTTAATGATCTGAATGAAGAGAACGTGAGCAGTGTTCAGTCAGCAAATATAACGGAGCAAATATAAGACTTCCGGTGGACGATCTCTTCAGAATAAGAGTACCCTCTAGAGTAAAAAGAAACCATTGAAAACCATTGAAAAACGGTTCATTTGCACATTAAAACTATAAATTAAGCATTTAAACGAAGCTATATATCACATATTATGTTTCTGTGTAACAAAAACGGATTTAAAACATTAATTATTTATCTAAATTGATAGATGCTGTTCAAAGGAGTGCATAGCCTATACAAATTGGACACTGGACAGGAGACGGTGCTTAGTGCCGGAACGTCTGAGGTACGCACGCGTTCGGGGAGACCCCCTCTACACAGCCACACTCTCCGCTAAGCGGCACTAGGGTGTAAAAAAAAGTGGCGGGCCGTCCAGTGAGGTCAAGGGTCAGAAAAGGGCCCTTTTCAGTGCATAGCCTATACAAATTGGACACTGGACAGGAGACGGTGCTTAGTGCCGGAACTTCTGAGGTACGCACGCGTTCGGGGAGACCCCCTCTACACAGCCACACTCTCCGCTAAGCGGCACTAAGGTGTAAAAAAAAGTGGCGGGCCGTCCAGTGAGGTCAAGGGTCAGAAAAGGGCCCTTTTCAGTGCATAGCCTATACAAATTGGACACTGGACAGGAGACGGTGCTTAGTGCCGGAACTTCTGAGGTACGCACGCGTTCGGGGAGACCCCCTCTACACAGCCACACTCTCCGCTAAGCGGCACTAGGGTGTAAAAAAAAGTGGCGGGCCGTCCAGTGAGGTCAAGGGTCAGAAAAGGGCCCTTTTCAGTGCATAGCCTATACAAATTGGACACTGGACAGGAGACGGTGCTTAGTGCCGGAACTTCTGAGGTACGCACGCGTTCGGGGAGACCCCCTCTACACAGCCACACTCTCCGCTAAGCGGCACTAGGGTGTAAAAAAAAGTGGCGGGCCGTCCAGTGAGGTCAAGGGTCAGAAAAGGGCCCTTTTCAGTGCATAGCCTATACAAATTGGACACTGGACAGGAGACGGTGCTTAGTGCCGGAACTTCTGAGGTACGCACGCGTTCGGGGAGACCCCCTCTACACAGCCACACTCTCCGCTAAGCGGCACTAGGGTGTAAAAAAAAGTGGCGGGCCGTCCAGTGAGGTCAAGGGTCAGAAAAGGGCCCTTTTCAGTGCATAGCCTATACAAATTGGACACTGGACAGGAGACGGTGCTTAGTGCCGGAACTTCTGAGGTACGCACGCGTTCGGGGAGACCCCCTCTACACAGCCACACTCTCCGCTAAGCGGCACTAGGGTGTAAAAAAAAGTGGCGGGCCGTCCAGTGAGGTCAAGGGTCAGAAAAGGGCCCTTTTCAGTGCATAGCCTATACAAATTGGACACTGGACAGGAGACGGTGCTTAGTGCCGGAACTTCTGAGGTACGCACGCGTTCGGGGAGACCCCCTCTACACAGCCACACTCTCCGCTAAGCGGCACTAGGGTGTAAAAAAAAGTGGCGGGCCGTCCAGTGAGGTCAAGGGTCAGAAAAGGGCCCTTTTCAGTGCATAGCCTATAC
>NC_137615.1:18536629-18691629 GCF_963280865.1 Gymnoscopelus braueri
CGTTGCAGTACTGTGTACAATGGCTCTGGCTCTACAAATCTAAACAATGCTTCCAGTATTATTTAATATATCTAAATCACTTTATGATTATATTGTTCGGTGACGTTAGCTATTCAACTGCACACAAGGTACTGATTGTTTTTTTTTTGGGTAGATTTATTGATTAATTGAATACTTTATTAGCAGTTTGCAAAAAAAAGCACAGGAAAGTACAGTTCAATACAAGGTCTGCTAAGGGGATAAACCCAAGAAAGCCTATGGCTTCTATGGTTTTCATTGGGATCCTTTGTTTGTCGTGTCTTATGTTTGATTACTAAGTTGAACTTACTACTTGTTTATTTTTTTTTAGGTGAGAACCTAAAACTCACCTGCACTTATTTCTGTGTCTTTTAATAATGTTACCTTTTGTACAGTTATTTTATTGTGCAAATAAAAAAATAAAATAAATAAAATAAAATAAAGAACTCTTTTCACTCACAGACAGTATGGAGCAGTGTGAGTCTCCTCCCCATCCTGTGAAGATGGAGGAGAGCTGTGATGATGATCAGAGGAGACCAACTGTAGATGATGATGATGATGAAGATGCACCACTACATTCAGAGGAGGAAGATGAAGAAATGCTCCCTCATTCGGAAATCTTGGACATCTTCGAAGAGGGCCTCGCTCGCCTTGTGCAGGACCCTTTACTGTGTGACCTCCCCATTCAGGTCTGTTATAGAGCAGTGGTTCTCAATCTGTGGGTCGGGGTCCCCAGATGACAGTTATAAGTGACAATTTAAGGACTTTTAATACCTAATACCTAAAAAAAGAAGAAGAAATTAAATTAATAACACCATTACTGCATCAGAAGCAATCAACAAACTTCTATAAAAACTGGTCAAACATTGGCCAAATTGTCAATTAATGTACGTGAAATTGTGAAAATAGCCGATCCGAGGTGATGTGAGCTTGTAGATCTGCTATTTTCACAATATTTATTTTCGAGTCAAACTAAATGTAATGCCTCAACTCCTTCAATTCCAAGTGCTTATCAGGGTGGGGGGTCCCCAGTTCAAATATGATTATTTTGGGGGGTCACCGCCTGAAAAGGTTGAGAACCATTCTTGGAGAGTTGGTCAAGATCGCCACGCATTTTCTTTCCCAACTTCATTAGTGAAGAGATACGAAAGAATCTCGCCTTGGATCAAGACTATCATAGTATTTGATCGAATATACTTTGTCTGACTTTTCTAGATACGAAAGTAAAAATCAGACTTGATAAAATACAACTATGATAGTCTTGATTCAAGGCTAGAAAGAATCAGAAGTTGTGATTCATAACAATATGCAATCTTCTTTTTAAGGTGACTCTGGAGGAGGTAAATTCTCAAATAGCCTTGGAGTATGGTCAGGCCATGACTGTAAAGGTTTTAAAGGCAGACGGTGAAGTTATGCGTAAGTTACATTGCTTATGTAATGAAAGGATGTCTTCACCCATTTTCAACCTATCTTCATATAATTGGTCCTCACTAATGCTCATGATAAAATGGTAAAAAAAAACATTCTATTATAATGAGCATTAATGAGGACCAATTATGTGAAGATAGGTTGAAAATGGGTGAAGTCGTCCTTTAACACAGATTATTTTTTCAATTATATATGAACATGCAAATATTGAACTATGCATATCACGCAACTTCATTATAGACAAATATTTCTTTCTTTCTCAAGCGATAGTGGTGGTACAGAATGCTACTGTACTTGATCTGAAGAAGGCTATCTGCAGATTCATGGAGCTGAAACAGCAACGTGAAGGCGGAGTGAAGCATGTCAGCTGGTAAAATGTCTTTCTCTCTCGCTTTGTAATTCTCTGTCTCTAAATGTTTCCGTTTCTGTCTGTCATTCTTTACATTACCATTTATCGCTGCCATGACCTTTCTTTTATAGGAGATACGCTTGGAGGACGTATCATTTAGTATTCCAAGGAGAAAAGCTTGATGATGACAAAATGAGACTTAAAGAGTAAGTCTATAAAACATGTTACCTACCTAGCTACATTCCTGCTCTCGTTGAAACTGACAGAATCTGCAAATCATTTGTGCTTCATTTGTATCTTCAGTTATGGCGTCAGGAACCGAGATGAAGTAACATTCATGAAGAGAAAAAAGTAAAATGGACCACAGAACACATCTCTTGCACCAGGAAAACGGCAGCAACCTTTTTGCTACTTGTCTGAGAGACTGGCCCTCTATTGAAAACCTCACTGTTGAAACCGCCTTTACAAATTGTGTGAACTGCAAATGGAAATACAGGGCAAGCCCCAGCATAATTAATATTGTATCATATATTTTTCTTTGTAGATTTGTCTAATAATGTCAATTACAATTTCATAAAAAATAACTGATTGTATGTGTTTCAGTTACGGCTTCAACTCAATGAGAGCTACATATTTAGAAAAGCATAGATTGAGCGCATCTTTTGGAAGACGCGTAAAATCCAGCAAGGTGCTCTTTGGTACAAGGGTGATAATGTTTAAGCAAAAAAAGATAGCAACCAAGGCACTCATGTTGTGGAAAAAAAGTATTTATTTGTGTGGCTAATGTATAACGGGGCTTAAAAACGTGCGTACGTACGTGTTGTGGCACATGCACACCAGCCTTCATCAAGGTCACCCACCTGATGAAGTGTGCAGCGATGCAAGAGTATCTTGGTCGCTATCTTTTTTGCATCAGATGTGTCCTTCATTTGAATATGTTATGTTGCGGATGCATGAAAGGTGTCGTTGTTTCCTGGTGTGAACGCACTGAGACACATTGGGAGCAGACACCGGGTAAATAAACATTGTTTTATTGTAGTCATTTATAACTCAAAAGTATAAAAGGCATTTAGTTACTTCTTTATCTTTGTCATGTGTACAGCTGTCGTTGATATTTAAACCTGTTTAAGAACAGACTAAATGTTTTATGCTTTATGTATGTTATGTACGATATGTACGTATATCGTTGCTGTATGGCAGAAACGTATGTTTTTTCTTGTAAATGAATGCCTTACTTCATCATACAAGAGTCACACAAAAGTAGTGAAAATACCAGGTCTACAAGTGATCTTGATTGTCTATTTTCACTATTTTAAAACATTTTAAAAATAATAAAGGAACTGTTTTGGACATACAAGGTTTCCCACCCTGGAAATGACAGTTGTTGCTGCGCACTGCTTGGTAGTACTGTAGGAGTGATCTGTGTGACCAATTCTCAGTTTTATACAATTGAAAAGGAAGGGTGCACTTGAAACAAGCAAAGTTTGTGTCTCTGCGAGCTTTCAGGGTGTATGGAATCTCTGGAAATAGTGTTGCTTTCCGTCTGATAACTTAGACCAGATACCACACAGTAATATAACTGGGTTTAATGTCCTATGGATTCTGAATGTGTGTATGTATGTAAACATTCAGAGTCCGAAGACGACAGACAAGTCTATCTGTCCAAATTACAAAATTTGATTCACCAAAAGAATAAGCATTATACAGCTTCAAAATGTATGCATGTAAAATTCATGTTCAATTAATGCTTGCTGTAATATGCTATAATTTCTGTGATTGAAAACAGCGCATATTAACTGGAAAATATAGGCAAAACAACTACGTTTTCAAACCGTTACCATCCCCAGCAACCACTATGCCAAGTTCCGCTGAGGCGAAGAAGCTGGAGAGGATATCTATGGACCTGAAACATGTTTCTTTGAAGAGGGAACAACTTGAGGACCGCAAACAAATGTTAACCTTGCTTCTTAAGTTTAGAAAGCCCGATGGAAACTCAGGTAAAGGCTTCAATCCAGGATTACATATCTTTTGATTTGAAAATGTCTTATCTGGAAATGTTTACATAAGTTACATTATGTTTGTATTTGTATTAATCAATTAATTACAGTTGGTGTAAGTGCTATTCAGCTCTATGTTCTGTTCTCGTTGTAATTGCTATAGAATCTTTGTTGAGTAACAGGCCTCTCCAGCTCTTTAGTAAACAGAAAATACATTTTCAGGTCGGTATACCAATTTCATCCAATCAAGAGAGATAACTCATACAGGATACACAATACACAATAAACAAGTGAAATTGTTAGTGATGAAACAAAAACATAATGAGCAGACAAAATTAAAACACAAAGATTTAACTTAATAAATGGGTTTGGATGGGATGAAATGGGTGACCCACCTGAAAACCTATTTTCTTTTTATTAAAAAAGGTGGAGAGACGGGAAGACTCCTAACAAACACTATAGCAATGATTACAATCAGAATATAGTGCTTTAACATTTTAAGATAACAATAAATGTTTTGAATACCATATGACACAAAGGAGCATCAGTTTCTGCATACAATTATTACTTTCTAAAATGAAAGGTTTTTATATTAAACATTTCATGCATTAAAGACACACAACACAAAAAAAATATATGTTTTGATTTGATAAAATTGTAAAAACAATCCTTGGATTGGATTGCTGTGTTGTGTTTTAACCCCACAGCAAAATCCTAAATGCTAATTTCACTCTGAGACGATGAATGGACCTGTAAGGATCAATCTTTACACTCTGTGTATGATGTTTTGCTTCTGTGCTAGATGGTGGTTCCACATGGGAGTCGGACATTGACACTATCGATGCTGAACTTGAAGAATTGTCTCAAAGGAAGCTAGAGCTCCACAGACACCAGCAGGAGATTGAGTACAGCAACGTTACTGCAGTAAAGAAGGAACACTTCAAGGGCAAGTCAGAATCTCAAGGCACATCTGTATTCATATCGTCCAAAATCAATAGCTGTTATTATGACTCATTCTGAGTCACCACTCATTCTGTAAACGTTTATTTTTCTTGTCACACATTTTCATTCATTTTCAAATATTCTAGGGTATAGAACTTGCCTCTGTATTGAGAAATGAGTGCACAAAAAGTAGTGATATAGTGATTTTCTATCACCACACAACGTGGAAGTTTATCTTAATCACTTGAACCCTAGCGTCCGTGTTCTTGGCATGACATATAATGGGTGAACATTCTGCAAAAATAGCTGATCTACATTGTGAGCTTGTAGATCAGCTTTTTTCCAGAAAATACATTTGGTGTAGACTGGAGGGAAAAAGGAGGGGACCTAGACCCCTGGTGGACACTGGTAAGTACATTGAGACCTGAGGCCGATTCTACAAATGCCTTCGAAATCACTAGTTCTCAAACTTTTTCGTGCCAAGGACCCCCAAAATGATATGTATTTGGCCGCGGACCCCCATCAGAAAATGTTTTGTGCCAGGGATCCCCAGCAGAGAAGATATGTGTAAAATAAATCAAAATTATTCAAACTATTTCAAACACTTTCAAGAGTTTTAAAAAAAAATTCAAAAATGGCAGATGTACAAGCTCGCAGCGCGGCACGAAGCTTGTATATCTGCTATTTTTGAAAACCACTGTTCTAAATCCTAAGAGTTTTCAGAAAAACCTATGTTAAATTCTAAACTGACACAGATACTTTCCTGGTTTAACGTATCCACGTTTTGGTTGTGATGTCTTAGACCTACAGTACACCTAACCAAATGGGAAAAAACAACAACAACAGTATCCTAAAGCCGGCTGTTTTTGTTCTTCTTATCTAGAGGATATTATTATCTCCACTCAGAGTGCTGTGCCTGGTGTTCTTGAATCGTATATGTTTGTTGAGCCTCCGCCCTCTATAACTGGTGAGTTGGTGGCATATAAACTGTTTGTTTATGTTATCAAAGCAGAATTTGTATTATTCATCCCTTGATTGCAGCAACTCCCCTTTGGATTAGAATAACCCCATTGTCTCATTCATTTACCACTAGTTACTATATTTATTTCCACTGGATAAGTGTATAGCCTAATTAATGTGTGAAATTATAGTGGTTAAAATATAGTGGTTGTGTTGAATTAATCTTGAAAATAACCCCTGAAAGTCTCTCCATTTTATTGGATTAGTGGATTAGTTGGTTCAAATCTTTATTTTTATCACTGTTGTCACCAAATTGCCAAATTATCGCTTTACAGAAAATGCATAGTTTATGTAAGTGACACAGAAAGTGGGTTCTATATATATTTTTATTAGTTTATATATTAGAGAATAAACATTTTTAAGATTCAAAAAAAAAAAAAAAAAAAAAAAATTCCAAGCAGTGGCACCATTGTTGACCAGCTCTGTATATGGTCTTTATCAGTGGTGTAAAGTAACTAAGTACATTTACTCAAGTACTGTACTTAAGTACAATTTTGAGGTACTTTTACTTTACTGGAGTATTTCCAATTTTCAATACATTTACTTCTACTCCACTACATCTCAGAGGCAAATATTGTTCTTTTTACTCCACTACATTATTTGAAAACTTGAGTTACTAGTTACTTTTGTATTATTATTACAAAACATACATCAACCACGGCCATTTGAAAATAGCCGATCTACAAGCTCACAATGCGTCGCCAACTCGCCATGCGACACATTGTGAGCTTGTAGATCGGCTGTTTTCAAAAGATTTTTATACATTTCAAAACTTGTGAAATGGGACATTCTGCATAACGAGTACTTTCTACTTTTGGTACTTTAAGTACATTTTGATGCCAATACTTTTGTACTTTTGCGCAAGTAAATATTTGCTTTTACTTGATACCGACTCGTATTTCTACATTGCAGTATTGATACTTTTTACTTAAGTAAAAAAAATGTGAGTACTTCTTCCACCACTGGTCTTCTATGTCTTTGTAGCTCCTACAGTCATCCTGGACACAGAACAACTTCCACCGTATCCCACCAAGACTCAGTGTCCAGAGTGCAGACAGTTCGTCACCACAGAGGTGCTCTACTCTGTGGGCAGTGTCACCTGGCTGGCCTGTGTCATGACAGTTATGATCGGGTATGCAAACAAATCTTTGTGTCATTGCATTGGCCCACGTATTTGCATAAATGAAATGTGTAACTTGTTGGACCGGTCTGTATTTGTATAGAAAGTAGAGCTGTCACCATCATGAAAGTTTAGTTGATTAATATTGTGTTTGTTGGCACGCTGACTGAACACATATTCAATAGGCTTTGTAAAACAAAAGATGCACAGGGCTGATATGACACATAACTTAAATATACTAAGAAATGACTGACAATGACCGGTACCAAGAACCAAAATGGATGGCCAAAATAGGCCATGTTTTAATAACTTTATGCTTTCAAAATCTTAAAAAGAAAGAAATTGTTGAAATAGCTGCGGAAATAGTAGATCTACAACCTTGTAGGCTTGTAGGTCTACTATTTCCGCTTTGTTTGAAAATGTTTTTGTTATTTTCAACATTTTCAACGGATGAATTTCATACAGCTGAATGGAAACAATTCTAACGATTATGTAAAATAATAGAAATTTTCTCAAATAATTGTGATCAGGCGATTATGTAATAATTGTGAAAGGCCTAACAGAAGGTTGTAAATGTACTTACTTACGGTTTCATTTTCTGTTGTTCTTTTTGCAGCGGTGTAGCTGGTTGCTGCCTCATTCCCTTCTGCACCGATAGCTTGAAAGACCTCACACACAAATGTCCAAAGTGTCGAAGCAATATCCTCATCATTAAGAAGCTGTGAGAGAGAAGTGGATAACAGGAGCTTCAGCAGACATTAACGCTCACATGGAGACGGTGCCATTCATTGGCTTAGACTCGAGCATTGGTTCTCAAAGTGGGGTCTGGGGATCTCCAGGGGTCCATGGGGGGTACCAGGAGGTCCTCAGCAAAATGAGTTAAAGCGTCAAAATCATTTTAACCACTTTATCCATATATACCTTGGCTATTCAAAATAGCAGATATACAAGCTCATAGCTTGCAGATCTACGGATCAGCTATTTTTGAAAATAGAAAATCTTTATTGTGCAAACACATTTTGAACTCAAATCTTTGCTTCTGGGGGTCCCTGGCACAACATATTTTCAGGTGGGGGTCCGCGGCCAAATACATATCAATTTGGGGGTCCTTGGCACGAAAAAGTTTGAGAACCAATGGCTTAGAGGAGTAGTAGCAGTATGTAGAGTCCACTGTACATGATACTGTATGATCTTTTAAGGTTCATCTTTACATTCTTAAGCCTAATTCATACTTCACCCATACAACCATGTCGCTTACAAAAAAAAATCATTTTTTTTTTTAGCAAATAACTGTACAACAATGTATAAATTAGGCTACTCGCACTATGCAGGATGCATGTAAGGCCTGCCGATGGGAAATTTGTAATGTTATCAACTTTCCTATTTAACATTAGTGTTATCACTATAGTTTGCACTGAGGTCAAGCACAGGGAAACGTGTTTATTTGCTCACTTTGCCAGTGAATCGGTTTTATATATCCTTTCCATTGTGTATAGGGGTTGATTTTGGACTTGGTGATTTATCGTTCTTAAATTCATCTTTCATCTTTTCAGTGGGCCTACATAACGATACAGAAACTGTGAAGTTGAACCTTTGATGATGCATTGTGCAACATGTGCCTTGTACAGACAAACAAGGGAAATTGCGATAAGATGTTGCGTTTCCAAACAAGCAGCTCTTCCCCTCCCCTGCACACTTCCCCATCCGTTGTCTATCAAAAACATTCATGGCCATAATATAGAGGCTAACAAAGTACTGATTAAAGAGCAAGGTGTAGTGGTGTTTCGACAAATCTGGCAGGAGTTTGGGGAGTGGAGCTCGAGGAGATGAGTTGGGCTGAATTTTGACAACATGCTTTAGAAAAGTAGGGAAAACAACAGCATGGATGCGGGCATGTGCCACTTCATACAGCCCATAGTATTTTCAGACCTTGTGACAATGGAAAATATTGCACAATGCAGCTTCACATAGAGTGGTTCATCCCAGAATTATCTATTCAAGTCTTGTGGCTATAGCAGGAACACACTTTATATTCAATAAATACAACACCAACTGGAAAAGTCACATGTAGCATCTCCTTTTTAAATGACAGACACTACATATCATCAGAATACAATTGGGAAAATTCCAAACAGCCCTTGGTATAAAAAAAAAGATAAGCTACATTTGTATAAAATGTATGAAACATGAATTATGTACACAACGTGCAAAACATCGGGCATACTAACTAGAGAATGCATTGAAACATTTCCAAAGGGAGTTGAACTAGCATAGTAAAAAAATAAATGTATTTCTGATTCCAGCACACAGTCCCTGTCAAAGGGTGGCATAATGTTGGTAGTCAAATTAAACACGAATACTCTTAACAGAAGTGCCCCATTCCACCAGGGAGGCTATTCAATTGAAGGCAAGGGGTGATTTGATGGGTGATTAAGTAGAATATGTTCCTTTACCGCCATCCCCTGTGTGAAATGAACACTGCAGGAAATGTTTCTAGAGCGATCAGAGAATTATGCATAACTGATATCTCAACCAAAGAAATATATTGAAATGTCTCAACATGCCATTTTTACTTCCTGCTGTGCTTAGTGCATCGTGTTCTGTGTTATTGTGCATGAGGACTCTGAAACCGGTCCGTTTACGTTTATTTACATGTTTAATTTAGCTGTGAAGATGAATATCGCTGAAGGGACAATAAAGAAATTTATTATTATTCTGCTGGTGTATAGAAAATGTTCCCTTCTTAAGGTCAAACGTCATCTTTGCTTAAAAACAAACAAACAATCCGTCAGGTCTGACCATAAGCACTTTTGGTTGTTCAAGTTGACTCAATTGTTGTTTGGCCAGTAGATGCCACTGTAACACAACACTACTCCAATATTGTATGTCACATACAATAGACTGAAAAGAGGCCTATAAGCTATAAAACTATATAGAACCAGGGGACGATTCTCATTACATCTTTTACACTTTGGTATATGGTGTCTCTATTTGTTTACAGTAGGCCTAATGCTACAATAAACAGGGATCCCAATCTGCTATTTAAAATTGATTATAACAGGACAATAAGAACAAGTTAGACTGAAATAATTTGTTCTTACATGACATGTAAAGCAATGTAAACAAGAATTATTGTGGCCATAAATAGCAACTCCCCACTTAAAGTGACAAAGATGAAAGCACACGATAATCTCGAGTCACTATCTCATGCTCTCACACATATTCCATCATGACAATGGTAATGTCAGGGCATTATTCACTGGCTAAAATTCAGCAGTTCCTCTTGTCAAAACAAACAAGCACTATTTTCACTTGGACAGTCCAGAGTTTCACAGTGAAGTCACATATTTGCCCATGCTCTTACCTATAACAAACACGTACAAAATCCAACTGACTTAAAAGTAGATTGGAGAGAGCCTCTCTGGGCTACACTTGAAACCCACCAGGCATGCAAGCATACAATACGGCTTAAGCCTAATTTATGCTTCGTCATACGACGGTGTCACTCGCTGAAAATAGTCAACCTACAAGCTCACTGTGAGCTTGTAGGTCTGCTATTTTTGGCACGTGACACTGTCATATGACGGAGCATAAATTAGGCTTTAGAAAGGTACCAATGCATCCTTTTGTAATTAAGAGAAAAGGGCACCGTCGGGCTGAGCTCAGGCCAGTGCTATTGGCTGCCCAGGCTGTCTGTTGTGGCCTGAAGGCACAATAGTAATAACAAAATAAAGTTTTGTAAACAAACTCAATGGCTTTATAGCCAGCAGTATGATGTCACTCTGGTTGGTCTTGCAAATGAAGCCGTGTGTGCCTTTTTACGGTTCACAACCGAAGAAGAGGCAGAAGACGTCCCTTTCACTTCCTCAGTTTACCAAAGACTATTATGTTTAATCCTCTTTATACTTCCACACTTTAAGGTCAGTGTTCTCTGTAGAAAATTATTAAATTAAGATATCTATAAAAACAACACACACACACATCTGCTTTGAGGATGTATGCTGTAGTGCAGACAGTCTTGATTGTCTTAAGGCTAACTTACAGTATATGTCGTCGACGCAACGCATCATACAACAAAAACATTTAAAAGTGAAAAAAAACTCAGAAGAAAATTAATTGTCTTTGATCGACAATGCATGAATGATCCTTTATGGTGACGGGAAGACTAGAGAATGTGGAACTGGAAAATCTAGTTTGAGGTGCAGGCTTTTGACAAGATACTAAGAATATTTCCTCATCCTAATGTTTACTCAAATCAGGAGTTCCCATCGTCGACGTTCTACATTCATTGTGATCAGAAGGCAAAGAGCAAACAGACAAATGGTTTAGGTTCAACTTAACTGAATCCACCCTGGACCCTTTTCAAACATGCCCCACAATGCACCATTATAACCAGTTAACAAGATCCGCCCCATCTTTTCTTCCTCATCAAAGGGGAGAACATCGCTACCTCTGAGAAGACTCAATCACAACCAAATAATATGTACAGAGAAGAACTGTGCAAAACGTTCTCTAACCTCTATATCGAGAAGAAAAGTGAGCGTTCCAAAGTTTTCAGATAAGGCATCCGTTTTCTGAAATAGCGTGATGGAGCGGTTAATGCTCCCACCGAAGCTGCTCAATCCCAGTTCAGCTGCAGCTCATGAGAGTCCAGGAAGTCCTCGGAGAAGACCCCGCAGACCGATGGCGAAATGCCCAGAGGGTTGAGCTCCCCGGTGGCCGCGGGCAGAGTGAGGTCCAGCCACTCCATGTTGTCCAAGTTGTTGCTCTGCAGGTGGAAGGAGGAGGAGGACGAGGACGAGGAAGGTGATGTGTAGTCCATCGGGGAGTTGGGATGTTCCAGCAGCTCCTCCATCAGCCTGAGTGTCCGCGGCTCCTCGTCGCCTGCCAGCGAGGCCCCCAGCAGGGTCTCCAGCGGACCGCCGGCGGCCAGGGCGACCAAGCTCGGCGGGCGGTTACGGGCGGGAGCAGGCAACTGGGCCACCTGTATCTGGGGCGGGGGGCGGGACAAGACGGTGTTGATGGGCAAGGTGGTCACGCTGGCCGTCACGGCGAGGAGCTTGTCCAGGGAAGGCAGATCGGGTTTTGTGAACGGCGAGATCTCTGCGAAAACATAATTGACAGAATATCAGGCTGTGTGGAAATGATGAAGAGGATCATTTACTGGTGTATACGAAACAGACTATTCCAGCTTAAGAAGAAGGGATGTTTCTCACCCCCGCTCTCAATCAACACGTCAAACAAGTCGTCCATGTGCTGGCTGGCTGCACTGGGAACCTGACATGGAGAAAAGAAACGGAAATGTTTGAGTGACTACAAAATTATTGTGTATAGCAGTGGTTCCCAACCTTTTTTTCCTCGGAGCCCCAGCTTCTTATATCTGACAAAAGCTGAGACCCCCCAAAACACACGTACAAACACTTCAAACACACTACATACAGCAGTGGTTCCCAAACTGGGGATCAGGACCCCAAGGGGGATCCCCAAATTATTTTGGGGGGTCTCCAGATGATCAGCTTAATTTGCAACATTGTTTTCTCACTCAACAGTAAACAAACCAACAGTATAAGCGTATACAGGGTATCTGCACATTTCTAAAGTGACAATTTAAGGACTTTTAAGACCTTTTTCATACCAAATTGGCCAAATAGTCAAATATTACGGAAGAAAAAGGATCTACAAGCTCACAGAGGAGAAAGTGTTTTGCGAAAGTGTTGACTAGTTGCAGGGTTTTGCAAGCAAACCTGTAAAAATCGTGACACACACACACACACACTCATAGCTCAAATCTAAAATGACACAAATGCTTTCCCAGATTTAATGGGTTAATGTGTATGTTTATGTATTGTGTTTTTCACCTGAACAGCAATGTGCATGCTGCGGGTCTGTTTAACAGCATCCTCGTAACAGGGTGGATCCTTGCTTTTGGACCCATGGTTTGCGAATTTCGGAATCAACATCGGCTGGCTGGGACCGAGGCACTGGTTGACAGAAATGTGTGAATAGCAGTGTTTATCCCATAACAAGCTCCCTCCAGTAAACGGATATCGTTGCTGTCGGGCAGAAACCTTGTATCAACATATTTCAAATTTTAACTTCAACTTCAACTTTTTCGCAAATGAATCGTCTACTTTGTCCCACAAGGCTGTCATACAAAAGTAGCGAAAACAGCCGATCTACAAGCTCACAACGCGTTGCGATGCAACCAAAGAAGAGCATTAACCCATTGAGACCTGATGCCGATTCTACATGTCTCCTAAATCTCAACAGTATTCTGAAAAACGTATGTTTCTATATCAGTGGTGCTCAATCTTTTTCATGTCAAGGACCCCCAAAATGATATGTATTTGGCCGCGGACCCCCATCAAAATATTTTGTTCCAGGGACCCCCAGAAGCAACGATTTGAGTTAAAAATGTTCGCTTTAAAAATATATATATTCAAAGATTTGCACACATTTTCATGATTTTTCAAAAATAGCAGATCTACAAGCTCGTAGCGCGGCACTCGGTGCCGCGCTATGAGCTTGTATATCTGCTATTTTTGAATAGCCCAAAGTGTAAAATAATGCTTTTTAGCTCAAATCTAAAAATGACACAGTTCCAGGTCTTAATGGGTTAACAAGAGCTTGTGACTAAATAATAACATTTTGCTCCATTGGAACGCAGGTTGTTTTTTTTCTGTTTCCTGAAAAGTGACCGTTTTGGTCATACAAGGTTTTCCGCCCGACAGCAAGGATATTATATGTATATTAGGATAATGGTCCACACACCTTGTGTGTGGGAGCTTTAGACACAGCTGGGGTAGAGTGGGCCCTTCCAGGGGAGGAGGAGGAGCCACTTCCTAGGAAGTCGTTTAGCGAATGCTGCGGTGCGTCTCCTCCTCCTGTGGTTTGACTCTGATCCGCTCTGAATGGGAAACCCGAGCCTGGAGAGTCGCCCAGCGGACCTGTCTGTGGAGCCATAAAAGTAGTAGTCATCACAGGGACATGCAGGCTTAAAATCTGACTGATGCTGTTTGAATAATCTCTTTTGACTCTTTTTGACTAAACTGAGACTTTCCACAACTCGTGAAGTTCTGTGATTGTTTTTTTGTTTGTTTACGTTTACATTATAACCAGAACCACCCCGGAAGGGGGAGGTATGGTAAATCATAAAAAACTCTAAAACAAAAAAAAAGAAGCAAAAACTGCCGATCTACAAGCTCACAATGTTTCACAACGCTCGCCGTGTTGTGAGCTTGCAGATCTGCTATTCTGCTATATTAGAGAAAATAATGAAAGTACAGTATAACTTCTGCGTTCTGGGTTTTCAGAACTCAGGGGTAGACAGTACCACCTCCTGAGCAAGGCCCAAATTAGGTTCTGAGATCATTATCTGAAACTGAGCTGTAGTGTATGGATGGACACAAAATCAAGGCGCGTTTCGCTTATTTAATTGAAAAGAGCCTTTTTGAGGAAATGATAGTGACAAACACTCTGTGGAAACAATGAACAATTCTGTTACGTAAACACTGTGCCCCCTGGAGGACAACACACAAAGGCATTGGTTCAAGCGGAGCAGACGGGAGCCGTGGCCAATGGTCGCAGCCCACGGCTACGTGTCTGCAGTGGTGGAAAAAGTACTACATTTCAATACTTAAGTAAAAGTATCAATACTGCAATGTAGAAACACTCTGTTACAAAGTAAAATCAAAAATCAAAAGATCAAAATCTGCAAAGTAACTATTAACTAAAGCTGACAAATAATTGTAGCGCAGTAAAGATGTATTGTTTGCTTGTAGTGGAGTAAGAGTATAAAGTATTCAAAAGGGTCATTTGGAGGGGGCGAGCAGGGTCTCCTCACTCTGCACCTGCTCCAGTAACCTGAGCTTCCACTGGCTGTCTGTCATTTGATGTGATTAGAGGAGGAATTCATCACCCAGCCTGTGCCTGCTATTACCTTGGTAACAAAGCGATCGCCCGGGATAGTGTGTCAAAGATGCAATGATGGAGAAATGTTGTTTGTTTGCGCGTTGTTTATAGTCAATTATATATCAGAGGTGTAAATAAGTCAGACGTGGTGACACACACACACACACACACACACACACACACACACACACACACACACACACACACACACACACACACACACACACACACACACACACACACACACACACACACACACACACACACACACACACACACACACACACACCTCAGTTCCTGAGATGTTAAACCAACAGTAATTTTAATCGTGATATTGATTGTGACCGTGAAAAGTTATGAATCTTTTCATGGCAGCCTGCAGATCATTGAAAATCTGTCCATTCTTTTTGACCTTGACCTTGTTTCTGACCTTGACATTTCACCCTTACAAGTCAAAATCTTTTGGGGCCAGGTTATTGATCATCAACCAAGTTTCATAAAAATGTGGCCACCCATTTTGAAGTTATGTTGTTCACACTCGAAACAGGTGCGATAACAACACCCTGTTGATTGCCCACAGCAAAGCGTGGCAGGGTGTTGTTACATTGCGCTCCTTAATGCTACACTGAATCCCCTGAAGATTCACATGAAGCCATTAATTCAAGTTTGGCTGCAGAATAAAAAGAAAAATGAAAAGATATAGCTAGCTCATTCAACTACAAAAAAATATAAACATTAGCTGCTTGACCCATTAAGACCGGGAACACATGTGTCATTTTCTTTGGCCATTTTTGAAAAATGTAAATGTGTGCTCATTTTTGAATATATATTTTTTAAAGCGAACATTTGCAAAATACAAATGTTTAAAGTGAACAAATGTTCGCTTTAAAAAATATATTTCAAAGATTTGCACAAATGTTCAAGATAAAATAAAATAAAAGCAGATCTACAAGCTCATAGAGCTTGTAGATCTGCTGTTTTTGAACAGCCTAAGAAATCTAAAGTGACAAGAGATACGTTTTCCGGATTGAATGGGTTAAAGCACTTTATATAGCCTGAAAATGTGATGTCCTTTTTTTTTTACCTGTGTCATGGGCTGTGTGTGAGCGGTGCAATGTTTCTGCACTGCTGTTGAGGCCTCTGGTTTCTGTAGCCCCGATCCAGGGCTCTGGGTGACCTCTGGGATTGCACTGCTAACAGAAGGCCGTAATTCAATACTACTGTCTGGGAGCTGTATGGTGACTGCTGCTGCGGAGGCAGCGAGGAGCTGAGTCCCAGGCCGGTGGTCCACAAGCTGAGGTTCAGGCTGCCCGGCGAGGGCCTGATTCACCTGTTGGTGGCTGATCATGAACTGATGTGTGGTGGGTGCTAACTGGCTCTGATCTGGGTCCTGTTTTATAACCATGGGCCGACCAGGAGGACTACAGGATCCCGTGCAGTTCGGGGGAGACTCATTTTCCACTTTGACCCGGATGGGATTAGGAGGAGGGCTAGGCCGAGGTGGAGACTCTCCTTGCTGGTTCCTTTTTTCCACCTCCAGTTGCATCCTCAGCTCCTCCACCAGCCTTTGCTCCTGCTCCAGCTTCCGCCTCAGCTCCTCGATCTGAAGTTCCTTCTCGTGCAAGCGCTTGTCCTTCTCAGAGGTCCTGCTCTCCGCGGGGCTCTCCTCGCTCTCTCGCGGAGGTCTTTGTGGGGAGCTCCTGGACGGGGCTGGGGACGGACTGCCTGCCGTGGTGATGCCACTCTCCTCAATGCCTGGGCCGGACACCTTGGAGGCTACGGGGGAAACGGGGGGACTTGAGTTTGTGTTCTCAGACTGCGGGGCCACTGTGGTGGCTGTCATGTCCGTGGCATTGGCATTGGCAGGCGGGATGTTACAGTTCTCCTGATAAGACTTGAGCCTCTCTATCAGATCGGTCTTGGTGCCAGACACAGGCAGGCCTCTGCGTTTCAGCTCCAATTTCAGCTCTGCAACCTGTGGCGGCAGGGATAAACAGTGGTGGAAAAAGTTTTAAAAAGAAATATCAATACTGCAATGCAAGTAAAAGTCCGGTAATCAGAATTTACTTGAGTAAAAGTACAAAAGTATTGGTATCAAAATTTACTTAAAGTACCAAAAGTAGAAAGTACTCATTATCCAGAATGTCAAATTTCACAAGTTTTCAAATGTATAAAATGTATATAAAATATTTTGAAAATAGCAGATCTACAAGCTCACAATGCGTCGCATCGCAGCGCAATGTGAGCTTGTAGATCGGCTATTTTCATATGGCCGAAATGAATATAGGGGCTGAAGTAGCGGGTTATGTATGTTTTGTAATAATAATAATCTAAATCTACAAAGTAACTACCGGAAGTAACTAAAGTTTTCAAATAATTGTAGTGGAGTAAAAGTATAACATTTGCCTCTGAGATGTAGTGGAGTAGAAAGTAAAAGTATTGAAAATCGGAAATACTCCAGTAAAGTAAAAGTACCTCAATTCAACCGTACATTTCTATTGCTTGTTGTGTTTTAACCACTTAACTGTATATACTTCAGTTGACCGGAGTCCTACTTTTTATATAATTCTACACTATACGTCTATACTTTTTATAGTATCCTTTTTTTTCTTTGATAAAAATAGCCGATCTACAAGCTTGCATTGCAACGTGTTCTGAGCTCATAGATGTGCTATTTTTGGCAAATGTTCACATTATCTGCGCAGAATGTTTGCCTATTATGACATGGGACGCAAGGGTTAAAAGGCATGTATTAAAAGTATGGGCCAGCTAATAGCAGACAGCAGTGAGGGGCTAACCTTCATCTCTTCCAGATTGACAGGTAAATGATCTGGCTTGCAGTTGGGTCGCACTGGAGCGGCACCGGGCAGGGAAATCACATGCGATGTGGAAAGACCATTTCCATTCAGAGCCACTTGGGGACAGCTGTTCTGACTGTCGGTGCCTGATCTGCCATAAAACAGACAAGACGAATTAGGGAGCGGAGATGAGAGACAATCTTGTACAGCATGTGGGAAAATGTGGACAGAAAACGGATGTGGTGGAAAATGCAAAAAGAAAGATGACCTCACTTCAACCAAGACGTAAGGATTTAATCAGGATTGATGAAAATAAAATACTTAACAACTTTCACCCTCTATACTTACTAATCTAATACTTAGTTAGTCTACAGCAAAACTCTTCACCGAAAGTAGCCGATCTACAAGCTCACAACTGCTATTTTCAGTGAATGTTCCCCCCCCCAAGAATACTGTACTTACTTCAATGGAGCAGGCAGGATGGCCTGGTAGCTGAAGTGCTGCTGCTGTTGGCTCAGGATCTGCAGCTGCAGGAACTGTTGTTGCTGTTGCAAGAGGCAGGCATAGGCAGAGTCCATGGGCATCTCAATGAGCTCCTGCTTTTGGTCAGGGGGGATATATTGATGGTACTTGAGTTTCTTCACCCGGGGTTTGGGCTCTTTGCTCTTTTTGCTGCGGTTTTTGTCACTGGGTGTCTTGGGCTGGCTTTGCTGTGGAGCAAATTTTGTTTTCATTTACTATATCAGTACTTCTACAGTATACCCTTAAGAATATATATATTTTAACTACTTTCAACCTGGCATCACTATTTTGGGCATATCATTATAGGCAAAAACATTTTAATTATTTGCATATATATTTATATAACATAAAAGTTCAAAAATCGCTAAAATAGCACATCTACAAGCTCACAACGCATTATAACGGTGACACGCTGTGAGCTTGTAGATCAACTATATTCGCTATGAGTACGTGAGATTTTGTCTTGCCCTTTGGTGTGCCTTATGCACAAAAGGTGGGCAACACTGGCGTAGGAGAACATCCTGACTGACTTCAAGACGGAGCTTTCCAGACATCGCTGTATAAAATGGACGGCCAAACAGCACACAGTGAGACCTGCAGCTGAGATTCTGCTCTTTCATCATTTGACGGGAATAGGTGGGACATTGTTTTAACGCCCAGCGGAGAAAGACAGGATGTGGAAATAGGGAATGGAAATGGACATGATGTGGCCGTTATTGTTCCGCAACCTCGAATTACAGGATACACATGAAAATGGCTTGGCACATGAAACGCAGGTTCAAGCCATGAAAACATCCATTCAAGTGGGTTTATGCAAGCACATAGCCGCAAATGTGTTGCACCCTGATCCCCCACCCCCCTTCCTTCACCAAGAAGGGAGTGAGAGAGTTTGCCATATGCTCTGAGGGTAACAGGATTATGATAAATGCACAAGTTATTGCTTTACTCCCTTCCTTTTGATTTTTGGCTTACATTTTACACAGCCTGATCATGGAGGCCCAGTCTGTCATTTGACTCTAATTGAAGACTAAATGCGGCTGGCAGCTTTAAGCCCCTGGATTTGAGAAACTCCTTTAAACTTTGTCGTTCTTTGAACTGCACTGGATACGGCTGGATAAGGCTGGATACTGAGTTGACTCACCCCTGGACCATTCAGTATGACACAACATAGCTCCAGTGTCTTATCTCTCATTTCTTTTGCAATGGAAGTATAAAGAAAACACACAACCGATAGATCTCTAATGAGTCAAATACACTACCATATTTTCTGGGTATAAATTGTGTTGAGAAAAGATTCATATAAGTGGGTTTTGTTTTCAAACTTGAAAGCATCGTGGAAATGAAGAAAAACTGTAATTATTCAAAGTTCACCTTTATAAGAACAGGCCCTGGCGTAGTGGTGGTGGCCACAGTGGCGTTGGGTTGAGCTGTGGTTGTCAGACAGGTGCTCTGCTGCTCCTTGGTGAGGTTGTACACATCTGAAGTGGACTGGGAGGTGGGTGGCGACTGCTACAGCAACACAGACACCACATGATCCATTGTCCCACACAGGAGTAGAAAATATGATTTACTGAAACAACAAGCTTTTTGATCAAATATCTAAAGACCCCAAACTTTTTTTTTTAAATGAAAAAAATAGAAGGGCCAAGAACTGTTCCTGCAACTCAAATGAAATAATAAATAAAACATACTGTATTGTAATAACAGTGATTCGTGAACCTTTTTATTTGAATGACCCTCAGTTTGGTATCTTTTAGACCCACTGAGCCCCATAACTCTGAGCCCCAGAGTGTATAGGATACAAATTAAAACAAATGGACCAAATGGATGTCTGAAAATAGCAGATATACAAGCTCTTTGTTTTTGTCCCCTCACCTGAATGTTAAATCGAGTAGCTAGTGTAGTTGCGCCAGTCACTACGTGTTGGAATTAGGGGTGTGCCGATACACTAATTTCACGAAACGATACGATACGATATTGGGCTCACAACTTCGATACGATTTCGATACGATACGATACGCACTTTTTTATTATGAAAATATATGGGGGAGAAAAAAAGCAAATGCAAACAAATAATTCTGTTTTTGCATTATTCAGACATGCAAACTTGTAGCCGTTTTGAATCCAAATAGGGCAATAGTGTTATAGTTTTTTTTTCCAAAACGATATTTTTTTCCCCCCAAAACGATACATATCGTCACGAAAACGTATCGCGATATATCGCGGGACGATATATCGGCACACCCCTAGTTGGAATAAAAGATGGATATACTGTACCAAACAAAGTATTCCAAGAAGTACTTGGAGAAACTTGGCGGATTCATTGAATTACTAATTATTTATTGCGAAGGTAATCATTTTGGAGGAGCGCGTTTTTCGTTTCCGTCCGCTTGATGGCGCAAAGCTATATCCGCTCCTTTAGCAGAAAACTGCAAAAGGATTGGTAGGTTGATCTCAGTGATAGGGGTGTAAAGTAACTAAGTACATTTACTTAAGTACTGTACTTTACTGGAGTATTTCAAATTTTTAGTACTTTTACTTCTACTTCACTACATCTCAGAGGTAAATATTGTACTTTTACTCCACTACAGTTATTTGAAAACTTTAGTTACTAGTTACATTTTAGACTTTGATTATTATCACAAAACACACAGCCCTATATGTATTTCAACCATTTGAAGATTTTTTTATACATTTTGAACTTGTGAACTGGGACATTATGCACAATGAGTACTTTTACTTTTGTACTATATCTTGATATCAAAAACAATACTTTTGTTATTTTACTCAAGTAAATTTTGAATTCCGGACATTTACTTGTAACAGAGTATTTCTACATTGCAGTATTGATACTTTTACCTAAGTAAAACTTTTTAGTGCTTTTTTCCACCACTGACACCAGGGGAAGTGGAAGGGGCCGAGTCAGTGAGACCCACCTGTACAGTGGAGTTCACAGTTACACCAGGGGAAGAGGAAGGGGGCTCGGGCATCCTGAGCTCCCTCGGGGGCGTGCAGGCAGAGCTCTGGGACTCCTGGCTAGCGGGCCGCTCCGGAGACAAGGCGTCACTGCTGTCCTCGTCAAAGTTGTACACATCCAGCGTCTTCGTGTTGCTCTCCTTGCTGTCTACAGCAGAGTCATGCAAACCATTAGATCAAATAGAATAACTAGATTTGATCTTTTAAGTTCGGATGATGAATCAGTACTAGTAAGAATACAGAGTAATACTAATACTAAGAGTATTAGTAAGAAAATGAAAGTTTTTCCTTCTTTGACTTGATGGAATCTTAATTTAGATATGTGTACATGTAGATACTATGTGGATCTACTGTACCATGTCGATCGCTGTATGCGGACTATACCTTGTTATGTGGACTACCTTGTTATGTGGACCTGCCGTTGTGCCGCTACGTTTTGCACCTTACGTCTAACCTCATGTACCTGCTGCTATGTGGACCTACTAATGTGTTGCCACTCTTTGCACTTTATGTCTAACCTCATGTACAGACCTACTATGAGTATAATATGAGTAGATATCTTTCATTTTTCTTTGACAGGTTTTATTTTTCTCCTTTCTCTCCCTCTCTTCTGTCGCATCCCCTTTTTTTTTTTCCTGAAAACCCGCTGATTTACACCTGTAAACCTGTCATGTGACAATAAAACTGATTCTGAATGACTGACTACAATGTTGTGCATCTTGTATTCGTTTTAAATTGCTTAGAGCATCAGTGCTATTCAGATAGTGTCAGTAAATTGTCAATCACAGAAACAAATATGCAGATTTTTTACCAATACTGAGAGTGACTCATGGCTAAAAGGATAAAAAAAATGTCAAAGGTTATCTACCAATGACGGCTTCCTTGACGCCAGTGTCCACAGGCAGAATGTTCTTTACAACCAGTTCCATGGGACCAGGCCGCTGTGCAATCTTCTCATTGAGGTCATCAGTCAGCCTGGCCCTCTTCAGCTTCATCTGAGTGGCCTGCAGCGAGGCTACTGCCTGGGTCTCTGATAAAACACACATCATGGGATCATCAGCCAGCAGTCAGCGGTAATGCCGCAGTCAGCTTTCTCACTGTGACTCACGTAGAGACTCAGTCAGACCTCACAAAGCTGCTTCAAAACCAAACACAACTATCAGGACATCTCTTCCTCTGCTCACTAACGGAGCTGAGTAATAGATGGTCGCACATGATGCCGCGCATCGGAAATAGGGGATCTACAAGCTTAACATTGGCTATTTTCGGTACTAAGTATAAATCTTAAAGGGATATTTCACTTTCAAACATGTTTGCGTCATCTGCTCAGGCTTTTGTGAGGACCCTGGACAGTTTTTAAGTTAACTCTCTCAGTGCAAATGAAATAAAAAAATATGTTCATACTGTGCCAGCAATTTTTATTATTTCTTTTAAGTAAAAAAAAAGTGCTCAGGAGCCGAGATACAGCCTTTTTCAGTAATAAGTTAAACAAGAAGTGAATGGAGCAGCAAATCTTCGGATCACGATATCTTGGGTTCTGAACATTCTTTTCCCCCCAAAAAAATAAAATAAATAATAATAATAATAATAATAATATATATATATATTATTTTTTTTACTCAGGATTTTTCGTTCTTGGCACTGAGGGCATTCAGAAAAAACTCGGGATAACTCGTTTTGTGGCACTGAGAGAGTTAATTTTGCCATAAATGTTTTATAATTGTTTTTCGAAAATATATATTTTTTAATAAAGTTTAAAAATAAAAATAAATAAATGAATATAGTAATTGAAAGAACACAGCCTCCTCACATATTAGAAGGACAATATCAGTCGCCAGAAACAACGACGGGTGTTTTCAATGGATGTAACATGTTTAAAATGGAGTTTGAAGTTACAATGGGTTTGTATAGGAAGGGGGCGTGTCTGATAAAATGAATATCAAATCTCTAAATACTGAATCAAGCAACTTAAACACTGTCTGGGGTGCTCACAAAAGCCTGAGTAGACATTAAAATGAACCCAAACATGTTTGAAAGTGAAATGGAAAATGCACCCACTAGCCCCTGACCTGTACATAAAAGCTATTGTCAAATAAGAATGATTATGATTATCACCTTGCAGGATGTGCATACGAACAAGCTCAGAGCGTTCAGGCCTGCTGCAGATTTTGTGCTTCAAGAAATTCCCGGTCTGCAAAAAAATAGGATTAAATGTTTAGTTGGCATAGTTGTAAAAGAATATAGTCTGGTCGACTACATTGTAAGCAAAATGAGTGGTTGAGGTCTTACCCTGGCTCTCTCTAGGCTACGTATCTGCTCATGAAAGGCAGCGGGGGTTTTCAGAGCTGTGGTTAAGACAAATGAAAAATATGCATAAGTTTCTATGTGTTCCAGTGGATCCAATGTAGTTATTATTTAGTCATAAGCTCTTGTTAATACTGTACTTTTCATTGGTTAAATATTTATAAAACACAGGCAGACTTTAACCACTTTCAACCTGGTGTATTTCTTTTTGGGGCATAGGTGAACATGCTCAAAACCTTTTGGAAAGATGTTGAAAATTGCTGATGTACAAGCTCACAACCCATTGCACTGCAAGGTATTGTGTTTAGTTTGGCTATTTTTTCTACTTTGTGACATAAGACAAACTATGAAATAGGGCATTCGTTTATGAAAAAACATAGAAACTATGAAGAAAGTAAGAAATATGGAGATAGAAGTGTTCTGCCCGACAGCAAAAATATTAGATTTCTACTGAGCACACCAATTTGTTATCTGTACTTGGCGTTTATTTTGGGATCTATCTGTTCATTATGTAGCTGGTGTGACAAGTTGCTGAACACGTAACTTCCTCGAATTTTTCAAGCAGAAGTAAAGGGGGTGTATTTAATAGAGCAAGCATCCAACTCATAGGAACAGGATGTGTCTGCTTCAGTCATTCAAGTAGTGAGACCCAAGCAGAGATTGATCTTTGATCTAGCAGATAGATACATTCACCCTGCTTGTGACAAGGACTGGTTCACCGATTAGTCACCTCAGCTATGACAGGCACTGTTTGCTTTAAACACACACAGCCTAGGGGGGGTTAGCTCTGTGGAGTGTGTCAGCGGAGCAAGGAAAACATTCCTGCTAGTCACCCAAACCCTGTTGCATACCTACCATAAGCCTATAAGTGTGGGAGAGGCAGAGCGCTTCAGTGGAGAGTGGCTTGGGAGGTTCCAATCAGTGGTGGAAAGTAACTAACTACATTTACCTAAGTACTGTACTTAAAGTACAATTTTGAGGAACTTTTACTTTTTTTTATCACTTTATACTTCTACTCCACTACATGTCGTATGAAAATATTGTACGTTTTACTGCACTGCAACTATTTGACAGCTTTAGGTGCCTTTCACACCAGAGTTCGCTTAAAAGGTCCGGATCAAGGACCAAATTGTTACATGGTTGGATATCTCATTAGGTTATTACATACAAACATACATTAACTATTGAAGCACCTCCTCTGCGGTTGGGGGCCTCCAAACCGCAGAGGAGGTGACTGACCTCCACTGCAGGCCCAGTCGCTGACTCATGTTGGCTGTGTGGAGCCAGAGACGAGCTCAAGGCCTCGCTGGAATACAGTTCTTAAGCACTTAAGGTAGCTGCATACTACAGTACAGAACAGCCGACTTCAGTTCGGTTCGGCAGGGCTAAGGCAGTGAGTTTCATAGGACTGCCATGAAGCTCACTGAGCACATGCATGTCCCCCGGAGGATGAATCCTAACCATTTGAGTGACCCCATGACATGATTGCACAATAAATGCCACTAATAATATTTTGTTTTGCCTGACAACCGTTGGTCAGTTCAAACCACTCCGGTTGGTTTTAAGATGCATATCTATCCTCTAGGGATGTGCTGCAGTTCAGTGGCCTTGAGGTTAGCCTGCCTTAAGATTGGGAGATCAGGGTTCAATCCCGGTCGGGTCACACCAAAGACTATAAAAATGGTACCCATAGCCTCCCTGTTTGACACTCAGCATCAAGGGTTGTTGGATTGGAAGTGAGTCCCTGCGACATAGTAGCGTCATGTCCAGGGGGTGTGCTTGTACATCAAGCCGCCTCATGCTACAGAAACAGGAGATAGGCTCCTGACCGCCTGGTACCATTGGTTCTCAAGCCTACTTACTTACATCCTCCGGGGGGCGCTAATGGGGCTTTTATACAAGATGTTCTACATCCCTGAAGCTGACTCTGCATGGGTACAGAGTTTTCTCCACTGTGCAGACATGAAGAGCAAATGTTGTTATAACTGTGACTGCACTCTGATAGCACACTGCTGGTGTGCTATTTGCTTATCTAACAGCCTAACTAAGCCTTAAGACATTTAAGTCATTCACTTTCCAAAGATCATCCAGAGGCTGTGGGAGAGGGTGGCTCGATTAAGACATGAGCAGAGGATATATTTCATCCCACCCTCAGACGGCTCTCAAGATAGCAAGGAGCCAAATACGAGCATACTGTAATAGTGCAACCATTATTCAACGAGGAAGTTATACTACTAGAAACGCAGCAATTTTCCTTGGTCCCAAGTGCACAGTGCAATTAATAATATCAATTTATCCATTTGTAACCCAGAGAATTGGACCCTTACGGTTCCATTTGGTGTGTAACTTTGCTTTTTGGAGTGTTTTTGGCGACACCTCTGGGAGTGTCATTACAGCATCTGGCTTCGCTATTGATACATTTCCAGATTAAAAAATAATAATAAATAAAAGATAAAAAAGAAACATTTCCGGTTCCAAAGCACTTCCTGTGATTGCCTGCATCATTTTGGTGGGAGTGTAGGGGGCAGACACCAGCAGACTCTCACAGCTAAGAATAGCGTTTAGAGAAATGTTCACACAACACAGTTATGTGAAATGGTTATTGTGGAAGAATATGCCAGTGGAAAATTATATAAAAATGTTTTAACTTTGTATTTATTGATTTAAAAAGGTTACACAGCATGACATTAAATGAACACCAAGGATTGTACTGTGTCATTTAGCCTGGCTCCGAGTATATTGTTGCCGTCGGGTGGAAAACGTGCATGTCCTAAACCGTTCCTTTTTACTATAGTAAACAAAAAAGTAAAATAGTGAAAATAGCCGATCTACAAGCTCACAACGACTATTTTCACTACTTTTGTGTGACACTCTTATATGATGAAGTAGGGCATTAATTTACAAAAAACATAAAAGGTCGAACAAGGTTTCTGCCCGACAGTGACAATATGGTGGATGAGATGAATGGAGTGTGGTGCAGCAACGCCCATACTCACGTGGCATGATCCCCTGGTCCACAAGTTGCTCTCTGCTTCGCCTCTGCTGCAAGCGGAGCTGGAGCACTGTGGGAGCGCACGCGCACGCGCACACGCACACACACACACACACACACACACACACACACACACACACACACACACACACACACACACACACACACACACACACACACGTCAGTGCTGAAACCCGTCTTCACTATATCATAACAAAAGTAATTATGTCTCCATCAACGCGTTCTCCCAGTGGCGCGACAGGAAACTTTGCTCGCTGCCACATCCAGTGCATCCTATTCACTTCCTGGATGGTTTTAAACAAGGGCTTTTAAGAAGAATATCGCACATTTTACAACAGTTCAGCTTCTGAACTGAATGTGACCAGCTGGCTGGAATACCAACGATAAGCCAATATCAAATTGAGAGATGCAAATGCACGGACCGGTGAGGGCAAACACAGCAGCCTCTGCTGTTCCAACTTTAGATAGCAAACAGTCAAAACTGTGTCAAGCAGAAGTACACATATAAAGTAAAATCCTCAGTGTGCATTTAACGCAACAGGGGACTAGAGAGGTCTTCGTATAAGCCCACTTGGGTTTCATACCTCTCCTGCACATTTCTAATACTTTATGTAATCATTTTTCTGTTTGTGTGCAAATAAACTAAACTAAACTCGTACTGTAATTGTAAAAATGAACGTTGCTGGAGTTGGCAATGATGTGATCCACGAATGGTGTGAATGAGACGTGTTTCATTTATTTTTTAAGTGCACTCTGATAAAAAATGAAATGCTTAAGTCTTGCTTTGAACAGATACAAAGCCCAGTTGATACATCATCATGGCGGCGTGTTTCTCAGTTGAAAGTCAGCTATTTTTGGTGAGCGATGCAGCCACACCTCAAAGTATAAATCAGCCCCAGGTCTACTGAAACCCAACAGACCAGAGAGCTTTCAATACAGAGGTGAAATATGTCACGCATTGTACACAGTCCAACACAGCTAGATGGCCCTCATGTGATTTTAGCCACTTAAACTCTATATATATGACCGGGGTCCCCCAGGGCTCTATACTAGATCTGCACGTTTTTTCCCCTCGACATCAAGTCTCTTTGTTGAAACTAGCCAATCTACAAGCTTGCATTGTGAGCTTGTAGGTCTGCTATTTTCGGACAAATGATCACCCCCCCAGAATAGCAATGCTAGGGGGCCTTCATGTGGTTAATTATACTAAATAAAGTGTGGACATGTTGTTTCAGTAGAATCACACTGCTGCACAAAAAAAGAAAAGAAAAGCAGAAGGTGATGGGTGATGATGACAAACATGTGATGGAGACTGTGGTGTGAGGGAACATGAGGCCCGTATCGTCAGCCCCATGTTGTGTTCTTAGTGAAGCCTGCTTTAGCGAGCTCTCCTCGCTGGCTCTGAAGGAACAGTGAACACACACACACACACACACATCACACACACACACACACACACACACACACACACACACACACATGCGCATGCAAACACACAGAAATGTGTGCGACTGCATGCACACACTCACACAAATGCGCGCATACAGTACATGTAGATACACACAGACCTGCTCAACTCTCCGGGGAAAGGCACTGCGTCTGATCAGGCCTGTGAGTGACTCACTCCAGCAAAAATAAACTGGGCAGCTGTGAGAACAAGGCCTGGGAACCATGAAATCTGGGGGCAGTTAGGGGGTGTGGGGTGGGGACTGGGGGGGGTGGGGGGTGGGGACTGGGATCTAAAGCCGTTCACTAGGCAGAGGGGACATTCATGTGCTCCCACTGGTGGGCAAGAGAATGCGGACCCAAGGAGCTGCTGAGACGCAGGGTGGGAGAGCCCAGTCTGCTCTCACAGCCTCCAAAGCAATAACTGGCCCTCAACTCTGGGGGCACAGAACACAATGTGCCTGCCCACCCCCCTGCTTCCTATTAAATACAATGTCCAGGCCAGGGGGAACTGGACAGTCTATAGCATTGGTTCTCAAAGTGGGCTCCGGGGACCCCCAGGGGTCCTTGGCGGGGGAAACCCCAGATAAATAAGTTAATGTAGCGTCACAATCATTTGAACAACTTTTACCATTATTTTATACCTTGGCTATTCAAAAATAGCAGATATACAAGCTCATAGCTACTATTTTGGAAGAATCATGAACATTTTAGCAAATCTTTGAATATATATATATATTTTTTTAAAGCCAACATTTGTAACTCAAATCTTTGCTTCTGGGGGTCCCTGGAACAAAAATATTTTGAGATGGGGGTCCGTGGTCAAATACATATGGGGATCCTTGATCTAAAAAGTTTGAGAACCACTGGCCTATAGGATAGATCATTCTTAGAAGATTATAAGACGACAAGAACATATCACCATTTGGTTTCAATATTCCTATCCACCTCAGACTCTGGAGGAATGTGTGTGAGATTTATGAATACAATGCTGCGTATATCAATAGTCATCCATCAAGAGATGCCTTCCGGCGTCAAAGTGCAGTGTAATGGAACATGGGTACGGCAGTACACTTCACGCCCGAGGTCCTTCTCTCCCGTATGCTAAGGATGATGTCAATCCTGTTGTTACGGGGTGAACCCTGGCTGACCCCTCTGTGATGCAAAGTGGCTCCACTCTCCTGCTCCACCAGCAGAGCATAAACAGAGGTAGCGTAAGGCTTTAGTGAAATCCCTGTCTTCTGATGTAATCTTTAATCTCAGACCCACTCCTCTCAACAAAATCATCTCTAGACTTGAGGTCTCTCCTCAGATATCTAGGATAGAGATTTTCAACAAGCACTCGATATAGATACAAAAAAAGGAAAAAAAGCTTTGTTATGGATATAGATTCCTCATGCCCCGGAAAAAAGTGGAGTTGTTTTAGAAACGGTCTGACATTAGTCTCTGTTGACATTAAGGTTATAAATAACAGAGTTTTTAAATACAGGCCCGTTGTTCCAAGGAAAATGAGGCAACTCTTTACAGAGACACTGCAAACCTTGTCACAGTCAAGTCTATACAGTAGATAAGCAAAAATATACTGTATATATTAGTATATAACTGTATCATAACTGTGTATCATAATTTGCATGCATTTTCCTATAAGGCGTTACTAGTCATACACTGCAAACCATGACCGCTAATGGATAAACACATGTCTGAAATTTATTTCTTAGCCTTTTACTTTAATTTGCCAAGCCTTTCAAATGAGCCCTGCATCATTTCAAACCACAAGTTAGCCAATGAGGATAGACAAATTACCCTTTTTATAGCTTGCATGACGTGATTACCTGATGTAAGTGTAACTTTAAAAAACCCTCTATTTATATTAAGGGACGATACAAGTGGTATTGCCTTGAGGAAACCACAGTATGCACTTTTGCTGTAGTAGGAGCTAGTGTACAGAGCAACCCCAAAACCTCAGTGCATAGCATACATAAAACCTTTAGTGAGTTTTCCATTACATAATGCAGGTTCTACTGTACATAAGAGGAATACTTGGATCTTAATCCTCATGATTTGTGATGATATTGAAGGGATGACCGTTGGTGCTTTCACAAAATAAAGTATTAACATGTTAGTTTTTTTTAAATATATCAGTATCAATAATGTCTACTGTACATAACTAACTGGGCAAATGCAAATAATAGAACAGCTAGAACAGTTGAGTAAGTTCAGAACATTACTCTCTCTGTAATGCAGCCTTTAAAACCAGGGAAACAGTTATGCCATAACACAATCTTACAATATCCAAAATCCCAGATGAGATCTAGTCGCATATAATAAATCCATACAATATGGATATGGATACTGTATATTACCCAGCCTTAACTTGGATTGTTATTTAAAGGCACAGTAGAAGCAACCTAGACTGTTGAGATCCTGGCAGACATTTTCGCTTAATTTATACTGGCAGATGTACATGCGTTGTGAGCTTAGAGATCGGCTATTTTCGGCGCATGACACCAGCAACACAACAAAGTATAAATCCGTCTCGATGAGATGAAGTGGCAGATGATGCAATGTCATCAGGAAGTGCTGTATAAGGAAAATACAAATCTTGACCTGGATTATACAACAACAACGTCAGTTGTTTTGTTTGATTCCACTTTGTTTTTGTATGTCAACACATTACGGCTACGGAGACAAAACCATGCTTACATTACGTGGCAGCAAACCATAATCAATCAACAGAGCACTATTATAAACACGGCTTATCGTCGCTGTCGGGCGGAAACCTCTTATCTCCATATTCTAACTTTTTGAGTTTTTTTCGTAAATCAACGCCCTGCTTGATCATACTACAGCGTCACACAAAAGCATCAAAAGTAGCAGATCCACAAGCTCTAAACGCGGCGCCAAGCGACGCGTTTAGAGCTTGTAGATCTGCTACTTTTGCCATTTTTTTATTTGAATCCTGAAAAGTAACAGTTTTGGACATATGAGGTTTCCACCCGACAGCGACGTTTATATACAATATAAACTCAAGAATATCCTCTCCAACATCTAGCATCTCCCTCTCTTCTTTCAGACAACTTTAGTTGACCATCCATCAGCTATAACAACAGCTTCTTGTCCTGTACATCATTGGTTCTCTAAGTGGGGTCCGGGGACCCCCAGGGGTCCTTGGCAGGGTACCAGGGGGTCAACCAGCAAAATAAGTTAATATAGCGTCACCATCATTTTAACCACTTTAACCGTTATTGTACACTTTGGCTATTCAGAAATAGCAGATATGCAAGCTCACTATGAGGTTGTAGATCTGCTATTTTTGAAAAATCAGCAAATCTTTGAATATATATATATATTTTTAAAGCCAACATTTGTAACTAAAATCTTTGCCTCTGGGGGTCCCTGGAACAAAATATTTTTAGATGGGGGTCCGCGGCCAAATACATATCATTTTGGGGATCCTTGACATGAAAAAGTTTGAGAACCACTGCTGTGCATGATGCACACTCTGATGAGCTTCATGAACCCTGTCTCATTTCCTGCTGGGGCTCAGGCTGTACCACTAAAGCCCACCATCAGGGCTATAGCAGCATCTACTATCTTTTTTTAAAAATATTTTTTTAACTTTATAGTGAAGTTTTTAATTCAAAATAACTGAAACATTTAAATACATTTCACAGCGAATGTTTGGAAGCAAAAGAGAGATAGAGAGGAGGAAAGAGAGAGAGAGAGAGAGAGGGGGGGGGAGAGTAAGAAAAGAAGGAAGAGAAAGGGAAGAGGAGAAAGAGAAACGCATCTGATTGTAATTTACCCCTACAGATGGTGGGGGCCTCCACATCAAGGCAGGCCATAGAGGACAGTGGTGGCTTTCTCCGTGGCCAGGTCTGCAGTCCCATGGGTTGATGATAAGGACGGTAAGAGAACCAAAGAGTTTACAGGGACTTTGGGGAGACAGAGGAAAAGCTCCGGCTATACGAGCAAAAAAACCAAACCGACAGCTGAGTTCTGAAAGTGGAGCGAGTGGTCCCTCCCCTCTCTTCCTCTCCGCTGGCCTTGGTGGAGAAAGTGTGTGTGCTTTCTCTCTCTCTCACTTCGTGCTCAGCCAGCGAGCGTCAGGAGCAGGAGGAGGAGGAGGAGGAGGAGGGAACACACAGGTCTGCCCTCGTTAACCCTTGCTTGCTGGTTCCCTGCGCTTTGCTGTCTGAACACTCGGCTTGGCCAGGTTAATAATGCAGGGAGCTTTTTCAGGCCAAGGACCCCATAGTTGAGAGAGATATGAAGCAGGGACCCCAGGGACCCCCCCCCCCCTCCCCTCTACATATTGTATAAAATTGTGTTGCCGTCCCGGACCCCCTGTTGAAGACCCCTGCAATAATGCAACAAACTTAACCAGGGCACTTTCATCATGCCCTCACAAAGCACAAAACTGATCGTCAGTATGTGTTCGGCCAGATAACTCACGAATAGATTGAGACCAATAATAGCCTTGAGAACATTTTATTTATAAAAATGTAAATACAAGTGTGAATATTATATTTGATCTTGGCGTCCAGGCTCTGCTTATACATTACTCCCTGCTCAGCACATTAGCAAGACAACCATTTTAGAGCAGAGAGATATACATCTATAACAAACCCCCCGCCCCAGGGGAAACAGAACACTTAGGGAAAGCAGAGCCTACTGGTGGTGCTAGGAGCAAACAAAACACATACAACATCAGTGGCAACACTGACAACAAAGACGGTTAATTTATGAAGATACACCATCCCAATTGGAGCCACTAGAGGCAACATGGTACACCAGGGGGTTTTCAACTGATTATGAACCAGGGACCACCACCCCGACTAAGAATCAACCTGGGGACCACTGTTGTGTTGGGAGGGGCGATATGGGTGTGGTGTGGGGGGAAAAGCTTGAAATTAAATAATGACTGTTAAGGGCCTAATTTAATTTGTTAATTCGAGGTGAATTAAGTCAAGTCCTTAACGGCAACTTATGTATGAGCGAGCAGACACATGCGATTGATTATGAGCACATTTCCTAATAATGGTGACACAACCAGACAATCCCGTACAGTTTCCCTTTCTAACTCCCATTTCTGTTCTTCACATCAGACTTCCCAGTAACTGATAACATTGACGCGTCATTATACGTACTGCACTGTTTCTCAACAAGTGGTCGATAAAATAAAATACAAATCTTCACTTTCACCTAATCTAAATGCATGGTCAGGGACCACATGCAATACCTTCACGGACCACCAGTGGTCCACGGACCACCAGTTGAAAACCCATGTGGAACACAAATCCGTCCTATGTTTACTGGTGCCAGATCCCGCGAGTGTGTGTTGCTGGGACAGAGAAAGGTTGATAATAAAGTAGATTTTCTCTTGATTTTCCTCACTGGAAAAAAAACATTTTAGTGTGGAAATCTTGGGAATATTGTGTGGCTTGTGGCGATCGGGTCCAATATTTAGTTCAGTGACCGTGGGGCTAAAGAATTGTTCAGAAGCTGTGTTCACTTTCACTCCTCCATTGGAATTAATAAGACTCCAACCTGCTTCCGGTCTCCTAAAAAGGCGTCCACCTACTTCACGCGGATACGGGAAGTAAACCGGCGATGGCATGTCTTGCTATTTCCATCTTGGCTGACAACAGGAGGAAGTGCAATGAATCAGGTGAGCTTAAGTAGACCGCCAATTGATCAGCTGCTTGACACGTCACATACAGTACATCTCCCACATAGAGCTGCACATGCGTGTAAACCTCTCCAGTGTACAGTATCTGCCTGAACTAGTCTCGCAAGCTCCGCATCATTTTCATTCTGCCCGTGATTTAGTCATCGTACCGAGTGTGAAAAGCTCCGTGAGAAAGAAGGCTGTGAGGTGTTGTTTTTATTCTTCTCTGAAATGTTGTGTCACTACTACTATGCAAAACAAACACACTACTGTCCCCTGGGTTACCAAATGTTTATCTCTGTGTCACATTTTGGTGATAAACTGAATAGTTCTTGTGCTGTGATTTTTAGGGTTCATTTTTCATTCAGTGATAATGCTACGGCATTTGGATTCACTGCAGTCTGTGTCAATCTTCATTCCGATCTTATCTGTTTGCAAAAAAACCAAACATATTTGTGACTAATATTTATTCAGAAGAGGCCCTGTTCAATGTCAAGTTTGATGAAAAAGAAATGTGAAGGAGGGACAAAGATGAGCGAAGGCAGAGCCTCATCATGAAAGACTTCACTGTTAGTAGATACAATAGTTGCTCAACAATACCATTCATCACTAGATGGGAAATGAGCTAAAAGGAAATGACTCTAATTGTAATAAATACCAGGTGTTTCAATGGTCCAGGAACACTGCTTTTACAGAACAATGTTCCTATAAAGAGCAGGTGTTCAATCCCTTGACTTAGTAGCTCTGACAAGATGAAGCCATGACAAAGATTATTACTCTCTTCAAAGGGTGCTTTGTATGACTTTGTCCGTTAACAAATAGATTCAAAACATGGGTGCGTTTAGATTTGAATTGAAAACTGACTTAATTAGCATGAGTAGGTACAGCCTTGTCATGTGGTATATCGTGACATTGAGGATTACTAACTCACGTTTAAAATCTCCTTGCTGAAATAAATTATAAATATATATAAAAATGTGGGATTTGATCATCATTGTTGATGCTTACATTTATATTCCCTTAATAAGCAAGCGACTCAGAACAGCACTGATCTCCTAGTTTGTTCCCATGTTACCGGTTGCTCCATTTGGGGATCAGGCAAAATGTTGTTGTGCCTCATTGTTGGTGAATGCCAGCCTGCCAACCAGATGTGTACAAAGTACACCCCGTTATTAAGACTGATATGCCCGGGGAGCAATTCCTGACTGCAATCTGGCAAGCTCTGTGATCATGACACTCGATTGGCAATAACAACCACTTTTCTTTGTCTTCAGAGAGGACAATGTCAAAGCAACAGAAGTCACAAATCTTTCATAATACTGCAAATATCTGTGAAATTCAATACAATTATTTAAAGACCGATTAGAAAACAGCTTTCATTATATAGTAGCCTAAATAAACCATAGTAGCCTAAATAAACCAGTTTCGCAAGAACATGGTTTGATTGAAACTATTTGAACTATGTGATTATGTATTGTACAGGCTTCCAAAAGCAATTCCGATGTAATTCCTCACTTCTCTGCTCTAACTAATTGCAGGAAGGGGCTTGTTTTCCCATTGTCAGAGTCGTCCTGCTCTTAAATGGATGATAGATGGATGAATAGATCAGGGTTTTGGTCACTGCAGAGGTCCACTCACCGTTCTTGCGCTCCGTGAGAGGCAGAGGACTCGGGCTGTGCTGCAGGGACAGTTCCTCCAGCTCATGAGTTACTGCCTCACTACGTGGGCTGGGGACAAGCTCTCCCATCACCTTGGGATCCCCGTCCACAGACAGACTTCCTTGAGACCCCATGGGTCGTTCTGGAGGAGGGGCGAAGGTTTTCCCAGACTCTGGTGAAGCACTGCACTTGAGGGACCATGCAGGGGTTGGGATTTTAGGGAGAGGACAGACATCAATATCAGTCATTTTATATTAGACCACATATCATATCATGTTTCTTTCTTCTTTTTTTCCATAACCATACTGGTGTAATTCAAGGAAACAAGGTTAGGTGAAAGTGTTTGTGTTAAGTATGTAGTAATTGTATATATACTGTATATTTATTACAGAATCATACATTTTGTAGCACATTGGTTCTATGCGGTCAGTAGTCTTCTAAGGGGAAATGTCCTCAACTAAATATTCCTCTACAATAAGGTCCTGAGCATAGAAGAGTTTGAGAACCCTTTCTGATGAATACTGTACACTTAAGACAGTTTTCTGTCATTGGCACCAAAAGTAGTAGAATAAAGAAAATACAAAACTTGCTCTATTGATAGTTCCTCTTTTCATTTTACAGTACTTCACTGCTTGATTTCAAAATTATTTAAAAAAACATCTTAAAAGCCAACTACCTACTACAGTATCTATGCATAAAGTACCTCCTTCTTTCCATGAGCCAGATAAATGTGATCTTATTTCATAAGATATGTGTCCTGCTCTTCCAAATAGTTAGGGCGTTATGTAATTCTTCTATTAACCTCCCAAAGGAGCTTTTTGTCATATTATTTGCTTTGGCGCACCGCTGACTCAACAAATTACATTACATAGAATCCTTATTGATTCCCATGCTTTTTCTTTATGAGATGAGTTTATCTTTTTAAAAGAAATAATATTATGTTGTTTTTTTTATTTTTATTAAGCTATCGTTAATAATGTTTTTGGTGAGGATAAAGGAGGAATCTGTTCTTCCTGGTTGTGAATGCTCACTGCGCAGTTATTTTCCAATTAATGTACACACAGCCAGATCAGACAAACATTCTTGTTAACACAACTCCCCCAAAGACTGGCTTGGGCGCACATGGAGATGTTCTTACAGTGTTTCCTTTGAAAATGGCTCAGCAAACACTGTTATTACACATTACACAATGATGCATAATGTTCTTATCTAAATATTTGTGTCAGACACAAACTAAACATCACATACATGCCATATCATGTATGTAATATTAAGTATAGGCTACTCTTAGATAATAAAGTCATAGAGTTTACCGTGATTGATTTTATGATGACAAGGTTTAGGCTAGTTTCAGATCGTGACTTATTCCCGTTTCACAAAGCCAGGAATTTCACAAAATACAGATAGATGTGTGACTAAAGCAGCTTGTGTGGGCACAATGTGTATAGTAGGCCTTATGCCTCAACAAATGACTGTTCTATCTGCTAGATTAAATTCCTTGAGCCTTCATATCAATTTCACAATTTCTTTGTGGGCCACCCTCCCAAAAACCTCTGTATTTAGTCTCCAGCGTTCCTTAAGGGTGGGACAACAACAGTAACGATTTTCCAAAATACACCCAACTGCATTACATGAAGTGGTAATGTTTAAACGATGATTACTGGTGTTATCTCACATGGTCCTGTATAATAAACATGGGTAGTACTAGTGAACAGTGAGTGGTGTAACAGAACAATGTGAATCAATAACCTGAAATGAGTAAGATTTAAATTAAATTAAGGAGAATTCCAAGCGGGAAGAAAGTGACTATGTCCTGGTAATGCATTGTCTAAAGCAACCATGCTGCCAAGGCAATTTGTAACTTGATCCATTGACTCTCATCCAAGACCAGCTTTCAAAGCACGGTTCATCTTCAATCCATAATCCAATTCCAAATGCTCCTTAGTTTACACTGATAAAGTCACTTCCAGTATGGCCCATTAATACCACTGTCCTAGAATGATACTCATTTCTGACTGGTAGGGGAATGGCCATTACTTTGTCTTGAGGCAGTGCAACTGGACCTTAAAGTTACAATTCATGACAAGATTGGAGTCACACGTCAACCAATACAGGACCAAGAACAGACAGAATAGCCAAGTTATTATCTATTGTTGTGGCTAAAAAAGGTTTTGAAGGGATACTTCACCTAAAAAAATACTTTTTTCTATCGAGTCATGGAGACTTGAATTCATGGATTTGTTTTTGTTTTTGTCGCATTCAGAATCAGAATCAGAATCAGTTTTATTGTCACATCACAGGTTTACAAGGTAAAGAAGTGGGTGAAATTCGTTTTTGTACATCGTTCCCATCGCAACGTTAATTTCCATAGAAAGAAGAGGGGGGGGGGGGGAGAAGAAGAGGGGTGGGGGGCAAGTGGGAAGGAGATCAAAACAAGAGAGCAACAGAAGGCCAGACAAGTTATCTACATATTTACAAAGTACCTGAGATAATAAAAAACTAAGGTGCCTGAGCATAGCAGCAATGTATGTATACTGTGCATGTTATACTTATACTGTGCATGATATACATATGGACGTTAAGGTGCTTAGAGAAAAAAAAGAGCACAATAAAAAAGACCAAAAAAAAGTCAGTGCGTTATACATGGGATTAAGGTGCAAAAGGTCAGTGCGTGTCCACCTAGGGTGGACTGACCCTAGTATAAGCCGCAAGTAGCTCCATGAGGGAGTGCAGCAAAAAAGTCATTTGTACCTGGTGTAGTCCACAGGTGTGTCCGAGGGGGAGCTAAGTCCAAGTCATTGTCCCTGGTATAATCCACAGGTGTGTTCAGGAAGAGCCAGAAAAGTTTTGCACCGCCTGCTGTCAGGCTGCTGAACAAGGCTTATGCCTCATTCAGCATCCTGACAGCAGCCGGATTAAAACTACACCAGAACCTGGTGGTGGAACTCTTGATACTGCGGTAGAGCCCCTTGCCCGGTCGCGGTCGTTGTAGGGGTTTGAACAGTCTGTGACTTGGGTGGTGCTAAGCCAATAATTTAATAATAATGACCAGCGGACCGGTAGGCAGTGGTTCCGGTAGGAGACACAAAGGAGACTCTTCGTGTCTCCTACCGGAACCGCTGCCGGTCATCAAATTATTGGCTTGCAAATGCGACAAAAACAAAAAAGAATCCATGAATTCAAGTCTCCATGGGGTGACTAATCGATAGAAAAAAGTCATTTTGGGGGTGAACTATCCCTTTAAAAATATTTTTCTGAGCTAAAACCCAAACAGCAGTCTTACAACATCAAAGCCTTTAACATCCCATCTCAGGTGACGAAAAAAAGAAAAACAGTAGCCACATATTTAGAGTTATGCTGAATTATTCTCCGGTTACAGTACATTGCTCACAGCACAGTGTCAAGATCCAACTATGTTTTGCAGCTGATATGGCCACTTTAGCATCCACATCAGAAGAACAACAACAGTAAAGGCAGCCAACAATATTAAAAAAACAACCCTTGAGCTGGTTTAAAACCACCACTTATGGGCTATGAGAAAAACCTTTGGAAATAATCCCCTGACCTTCTCTGATGGTGCCCTAATGCTGAACACACGTGACGTGACCAAGTTCAGACGCACTTGGGTGAGTGTTATCGAAAGGTCCTCCTGGCTCACCTTGGCATTTGCAGCGAAACCCAGACTGTGGATGAATCCTGGTGTGGTGGCTCAGAATGAGGCTCACGGCACGCAACGATTGAAATCTGGTTTTGGGCAGGCCACATACTTCTCCAGCCACATGTCAAACTACTATCATGTAAAAAAAAACTGAGCAAGAGTTATTTGAGTTCATCTCTGAAACTGCCAGGCATGTGCTACTAACGTGCAAGATAAATGTCCGGCTGCATCAAGCTATGACAAGCTCAGTGAACAATACGCATAGGGCATTTTTCAAAACAAAGGGATGAAGGCTGTTGTTGAAGGTGATCTATTGCAGGGGTTATAAAACACGCCTTTTCTTTTCTTCTTTTTATTGTTACGGTACTTTTATCTTCATGGCTTTACCAGCAAATGTAGCAGGTTTATTGTATCTGGCTACGAGTCCATCCAAAGACATTCTGAAGACACAGGCCTGGAGTCTGTTTCATACAAAAAAAAGAACGATATTTGTAGTGATCACTGTGGGGAAATTACTTCTCTGCATTAGAGTTGTTCCGATACCGATACCAGTATCGGAAAAGCTACCGAATGCCGATACTGCCTAAAATGCTGGTAAACGGGATCGGCGAGTTTGCCAGTCTATGCCAATCCGATACCATGTAATGTATCACGTGATGATATTTTATTTACAGTAATATTTTGAATCAACTCCAACGTCAAGTCAGTTCTACTCTACGGGGCGGAAACATGGAGAACCACAAAAGCAACATCAAACAAACTGCAAACCTTCATCAACAGATGCTTACGACACATCCTGGCAATTTACTGGCCTAACAGCATATCAAATGAAGAGCTCTGGCAATCCACACAACAAGAACAAAATTGAAACCGAAATTAAACGCAGGAAATGGGGTTGGATTGGGCACACCCTGAGGAAACCATCCTACAACATAACCAGGCAGGCCTTAACCTGGAACCCTCAGGGGAAAAGAGAACCAGGAAGACCCAGAAACAGCTGGAAAAGGTCTGTCGAGGCGGAACTCAGGGAAAAAGGAACATCTTGGAACGAAGCAGAGAAGATCGCCCAACACCGAACTAGCTGGAGGAAATTCATAAATGACCTATGCTCCCCTAAGAGCAAAAGGGTTTAAGTCAAGTAAGTCAATATTTTGAATGCTTCAGTTGATGTTGCACTACTGTTTTATACTTTTACTGTACTATTTACATTAATATTTTACTAACTTGAAGCTGCATTTTAACATTTATTAATGGCATTTTTTATTCCTAGATCAATGGTTCTCAAACTTTTTAATTTCAAGGACCCCCATAACTCTGGGAGAGTACAAATGGAACCAAATGGACCCGTTCCATTTGTACACTCTCAGAGTTACAGACCTGTAAGGGTTCATTTGGATCCCCTTCAAGGAACACTGAAGGTCCCTGGACCCTACTTTGAGAACCACTGTCCTTTTTTAAATTACACTCGGTATCGGATCGGTACTCTGTATGGACCGATATGCAGGTTATGGGTATCGGAATGGTGCTGTGGAGCCTCAGGGGGAGCAATTATGGATTGACAGACACCTCGACGCGCAGCTGTCCTGGGGAAGCCCGGGGATCGAACCGGGGAACCTTCCGGTTCCCAGACGGCTGTTCTACCTTGCTACTGCCGCCCAACAGATAGAAGTTACATTAACACTATTATCCTGACTGGTCGGCCTGTCCTTGCTCATTCCAAAAAAAATATTATTATTAAGATGTGGGGACATCTTCACATACTAATAAGTACAGTATGAGCATTGTTTTTGATGATATCATAAAGATTGATGTGTCAGAGGTGCCGGCGTGATTCTCACAGAGGAGTGACCCAAACACCCTGTACTATCACGTCCCATGAAGACTCCTAGTCAGTCCAACGCACTGCAGATGGTGGGAAAGCCAGAGGGAAATCCCTGTAGGCCTGAGTTCACTTTGAAGCCACACTACGTGCAGCTGCCAAGAGAGGCTAAAAAGGCATGCCTTTGGCATCATCATCATCAACAACACACACACACACACACACACACACACACACACACACACACACACACACACACACACACACACACGTTTATAAATATATGCACATGTGCACGTGTCTGCGAGAGCACAAAATAACATGCATGCATACACGCACACACATGTGATTACATTGTGTTTGGTATCTTAGATTAACTGTAACATGAGCTGGGAAATCATATTGCATTGTAATCGCAGCTGTCGTACAGGGTCATGAAGATAACAGATAGATGGACTTACAGTAACAGCTCAACCCACTATTGGTTGTAACTGAGACGTTTACTGTGAAAGGCAACTTATATTTTCCACAGGACACAAATTAAACTTTTTTTAATTTGGCATTTTTCTGCAAATGTTCTTTTTTTATTTTATTTTATTTTTTACAAGTAGACGCTATTTAAACACCAGATGGCATTACCATCATGGCAAGTCAGACAAGCATTTACCTGTAAACAATTAGTGGCTTTGCAGCTAAAGCACATATATTCACACAATTAGAAGCTCAGTCTTGAAATCTTGTACACTTAAAAATTAGGACCATTGCAAATGGCATTGTCATTAAAGAAATTCAAATGGCCATCAGTCAAGACAGTGGGCTGCACTGATTTTCCACAGTAACTACACAATGACTAAATTGGCAATAAATCAGTGACGTCTTGAAATGTTTGAAGGAATGTGCAAAATGCAACCGAGTTGTCTCATTGCATAACGCAGGCACACTGATTGAATTACATGTGACAGTGTGATGGAAATAAAGCCACAAAATGTGACTTGTGGATGATTTCTCATCTGTTGTTTGTAATTTTCTGTCCCATTTTTTTGATTCCAGCATGATAAATTCCAGAATTACAAAGGAGAAGAACATTGAGAAATTTAGGGTTGTGTCCATGAGTCACCTAATACTTGGCTAAATTTAAAAAGAATTACTTTAAAACAACTGCTCTGTTAGTTTCTTGTAAGACTGGTTTAAATTACATTAAATTTTTGTATTTGCCATGATATTCAGGTTGATAATTGTGATCGTAAAAAACAACAACACTGTGTTGTCTCTTCCAAGGAGACAAAGTAGAAATGACAGATTATGTCTCTTCACGAAAGCATCAAGTGCGTTATGAATGGAGGAATTAAGAACGAGCTGAAACAAACGACTAACTTCTGAGTATCTCAGAGATTTATTTGAATTGCAGTAGAGCTGTTGTTATAACCCCAGTGCTGTAGTTTACATAAATTTTCGAGTTCCTGTCATTTGCTAGGTGACAAGAAATAAATAGAAAACCACACTGTGGTGACAGCTACTCTCAGTTTCTAATTTGGCTTGGCCATCTAATCCGCTGGATACACAAACTCTGCCATTACAGTGTGTTTAGCCAAGACTATGTGGGAAACGGAAGAGAAAGATGAGGAGGTTCTTCTGGCTACTCCTTGGTATGTGGATAAGCTGTATCTGTTCATCATGAAGCAATGCAGGTACAATATTATACAGCTAAGTTGGGTGACTGCTTATCATAAGGGTCAACTCCCCTCCAACCCCAAACAGTGTAAAGTAGCTTTAAAGGGATACTTCACCCAAACTATTTTTTTAGTTTTTGTCGTATTCCTATGCCAATAATTTGATGTTCAGCGGACCGGTAGGCAGCGGTTCCAGTAAGGAGACTCTTTGTGTCTCCTACCGGAACCGCTGCCAGTCATCAAATTATTGGCTTAGGAATGCGACAAAAACTAAAAACTAATTGATAGGACTTAATTGATAGGAAAAAAGTCATTTGGGGGTGAACTATCCCTTTAAGTTTAATGTACAGTACCACATCTCCTGTGAGTGTGAAGAGAACAGAGCAACAACAGAGAGCGATTAACAGTTATGGGACCCAATGGATGACGAGATAAATTCGGTGGAAAGAAATCTCAGCCACAATAAACACTGATTACCTCACCACCATGAGGCCAGCAGAGGTTAGTTACTATGCAGCTAAAAATAGCCAATATTATGAGCCAGTATAAGCATCTGGGAAGTGGGGGGGGGGACTTTTCCTTTTGTATGCGAGTCTCGGGGGGATAATGGTGTCACCTAAATCTGGACTCCACATAAGAGAACTGTTGTACTTACCGCTATAGGCAGAGTTAACGCCTTCACACTTTCCCCCCTCTGAAATTCCCTGATTTCAACGACCATAACTTTCCCATAACTGTAATAAAGTCGCGAGTGGCACGCCAGGCCGTTACTATAAACTACTCTACTGCTTACATCTTGTTCTCTTGTTTCTGCTGCTGCTGGGGCACGGCCAGCGTGGAGCTTGGCAGGGGGTGAGTGGATGAGGGGCGGCTAGACCACAGACAGAAATAACTTCTTGCTTGCTCATTGGCATGCTAGGAGACTGGGTCTGGGAGCCAGAGGGAGTATCTGTTTTTGTCTAGTATCACAGAGAATGGCGGAGCAGCACAAACTGAGATAGTTCTTTGCTCTGTGAATGGTCCCCACTCCATCGGGCAAAGGCAGGGGTATCCAGGAACTAAAATAGAACAAAGATAAAACAAAAAGTCTGCACATTGTTATTTGCTCCCACTGACTGTTTATTACTATGATCAACGTTTCGATCCTAAAGGATCTTCATCAGAACTAAAATAGAACCCTATTTTGTTCAAGCAATCATGTAGTAATGATAACAACGAACTTTAGCATGCACATCAGGAGAAAATGTTAAAACGGATCGAAATCAGTTATTCAAAACATTGATAAAAAATACAGTAAATGTCCTTATCGGTTGGCTGATTACTGGCATATCACACACATGCAGTATATGCCTACATCTCAAAATAAAGTATGATACATATCTTAAATGACTGATGAGGGCCTGAAAGGTGCTATAATAGATGATGAATAGAGATGATATGACTTTACCTGAAAATAAATGCCATTTTCACCTGGTTTTGAACTTTAAAAAAACGATGTGACTAATTAGCAATATTAGAAGAATATATTAATTAGAGCCGGATCGATGAGTTTTTCGGACTCACATCGGACTTGAGTCCGATGCCGATCTCGGCTTTGGATAGACCTAGAACAACAATTGCCGATGTTTAGACGATTCCAGGATGTCTATTATGTTGTGGTGGGGGTTGTAATGTCATATTCAGGTAAGTATCGGTCAATATATATAATATATATATACTGTAGTCGTGTATACATATATAATTAACACACATACACAGACAAATGCACATTACACTGTATATATATGGACCATCCTTTTTTGGCTTTCCTATAGTCTTAGTGGCTTACATCATGGTTGAGTGAGTGTCCCCAGAAAGGATTAGGGAAAACATTTGTTCACTGTAATAACAGGTAACAACAACATTGTAACCACAGCCTCTGTCCTCAAGACGGACGGATACAAGAGTGGGCAGAGAAAACACAGTCTGGACCACAAGGGACCCATCAAGCTCATTCGCTCTGCAAATGCCCAGACTCTGTGGGTTCTAAGCAGTGCTGCAGTCAAGAAAGACCACCTCAGTCTAAATAAACAATGTATATTGCATATGATTATAGACTCCACACTGAAACGAAGCACAGAACACTGTCCAGTCACGTACGACAATTACACCAGAAATACTAAAAGTACGTAGTTAAAAGAGTCCATAGTTAAACATTTACCAAAAATCGAAACAAAACAGAAAAGACAAAAGCAATATACTGTAGCGCCCAGGCTTGACTATTTAAATAAATAAATAAGTGTGTTAATAATATAATAATATTATATTAATAATATAATATAATATAATATTTAACCAAATAATAATAATAATAATAAACTTTATATAGCACCTTTCATGACATAAATGCAGTTCAAAGTGCTTCACAGAGCAAAAAACACAAAACAAAAAATTATAAAATACAAAATACTGACTGACAAAAAAAAACAATGGCATAAAAATAATGGCTAAAACAATACACAGCAAGCAGTGAGGCAGTGAGCAAAACAGTAAAGACATGAATAACAACACAGAGATTTAGAATACCCCAAAGTACCATAATGGTCCAAATAGACCAATTTGATTAAATTCACACTCAGGATTTGATGTACTTTCTCTTCCAAGAGTTTAAGCGGAGACAGATTTCTTCAGTTGGGTTTTAAAGCAAGTTAACTGGATATCAATCATGACAATTTTGAGAACTACATTATAAAAGCCTACCCCAATACCTCTGGTTTTGACTTCCTCTATTCATCTACTGTCATGTCCCAGGAGTGGACTTCCTGCGTCTGACCATGGGAAACAGTGAAGTTAGCCTGATTACAGACACTTCCTTCCTCCATCAGTCACAGCAGTGCCTGTAATGGATACAGTATTTACTCAGGCCTGAAGCACTGAACTCTAAATCCCACACCCACATTGGATGTGCATCATAGGCCAGCGCGGTCAAAGGTTCCTGGGAGAGTACTTAATCCAGATTACATAATATTCCTCTCGAAGATGCACAATACAATGAATTACTCTGATAGGACTGGGTCTGAAATACTACTTCATGACAACATCCAGAAGCTGGCTGCAGAATTGTATTTAAAATTAGGCAATACCGAGTTGGCTTGTTTGCATGTTTAATGTCTACAGAAATAACTTGCCATTTTGTAGCTCAAGTGCATTTTTTTGGCAGAGCAGTCACACAGCAGAGTGAAGATGACCCGTGATAGGACCCCAGATGTACTTGAATGTTGTTAAACTGTCCTGTTTGTTGCAACGCAGCCACTCCAGATGTATCAGCGATACCAACTCATTAAGCCATCTAGTGAAACAAGGAACGATGGAAGTCTTCCACTCTGTTAAAATTATTCTCTTTGCTACAAGTGTACCACAATTTACAATTTACTAGGCATTTAGAAGACGCTTTTAATCCAGAACGATTTAATGAATTGCATTTTTATAGTAAGCAAAGACAACACAAGATAATATATCAAATGCATAGACATAGTAATCTAATAATAAAGTAATACATAAGTAAACCAAGAATCTAATAATAAACTAGAAAGTACTGTTCCTGAAGAAACAGTGTGGGATCGCTAAGAATGTTGAGCTGGTACTGAGTATTGATAGTGTTAGTAGTGTTATAGTAGGGTCATAATACAATGACATCAGTATTATGACGCCACTAGAATGGCATTACCATTCACTAGAATGGCATTATGCATTATGATGTCACTAAATGGCATTTCTCAATTGAAATGACCCCAAAAACGGGGGGAATAATAATAACTAGAATGGCATTACCATTCACTAGAATGGCATTATGCATTATGACATCACTAAATGGCATTTCTCCATTGAAATGACCCAAAAACGGGGGGAATAATAATAATAATAAATAGTGAAGATAACATTAGTGTGATCGCTAAAGCGATCCCACAACTAGTACATAAGTAAACCAAGACCTATCATCAGCCAGTAGCAGGGTTGCGTTGGTCATGGGACGGGCTAACACGCTGTGCAACCACTATTTTGAGGAGGAGCCTGCGCTCGCAGATGCATAGATTTAAAACAACCTTAAATTCACTCCTCAACAAAGTTAACAATTGTCCATTGTGTGACCTGTAGTGTAGGTGTTAAGCGACGTGCGTGTGACGTCGTTAAAATAGAGTGCAACTACTTTCCAAATCACCAATGCCACCCTGGCCAGTACCAAGCATAAGAGTCTGTTGGACAGAGTTAGGCAGAGCGAGAGAAGCTTCGGAGCAACCAAACAAGGCAGTTAGTGCATCAGGTTCGATCTAAAAACGGTATACTCTGCTATAACAAGCAAAAAAAAATTGCCAGAATAAAACAATCTTTGGACAAGACCAGAAAGTGTGGCCCAACGTGCCCCTTGGAGATGTTACATCTATCACAACTATCGGAAACAGTTGGATACATTTTATTCATTTTAACTTAACTAGAGTAATGTAATCTGTGCATAACTTTGAACTGGACAAGCTGCAGCCTGGCATTGACTGAGCCCGAGTGGATCCTCTTAAGACCGTCGCTCCAGTATGTGTTGATGTTACTCAATCACTGACACTTGCTTTGGAACAGAAGACTTTTTAACTCCCACTAACTGAGGTCCTGGTCTAGTCTAATACCAGTCAAAGAGCAAGGTGTTTGTGGGCCACATCAACATGGACCCCTCATGGACCCCTCACATCTGTGTTGGCATCTTTCAAGTACTGGACAATTATTCCAGCTTCAGAAAAAGAAAAAAAGACAAACGAAACCACATATTTACAGCTTAACTGAATTTGACATTACAACCCCTACCACAACATAATAGACATTTTGGAATCATATCACAGGTATCCAGTAACAACTGCACAGATGGGCACATTGGCTGTATCAAATGTACTGTAGCTATTTAATATATTGTGTATACAAGTGTATACAAGTTACTAGGGCTGATTGATTGCTTTGAACCCAGTCAGGCTCCAAGCATGCATACTGTAAAAGGGAAAGGAAAGGTAAATCTTTGTTGTGGGGTGAACTATCCCTTTAAGTGTCTTGCTCAGGGACACTTTTGACACATAACTAGGGCTGCATGGGATCCTAACCGGGCGGAGACCTTCTGTTTCCCAGACGGCCTCTCTACCCCTTCAGCTCGGGCCACTTTATTCCTATTCTATTCCAAAATAAGCAGTGGTGGAAAGTAACTAAGTACATTTACTCAAGTACTGTACTTAAGTACACATTTGAGGAATCTTTACTATTAGAGTATTTAAAATTATCAGTGCTCCACTACATCTCAGAGGCAAATATTGTACTTTTTACTCCACTACAATTATTTGAAAACTTTAGTTACTAGTTACTTTTTAGATTTAGATTTTATTACTAAACATACATTAACCACTTAATTTTCAAAATAATTGTATACATTTTGAAAACTTTAAATGGGTCATTCTGCATAATGAGTACTTTTACTTTTGGTACTTAAAGTCAATTTTGATGCCAATACTTTTGTACTTTAAATTCTGAATACAGACTTTAACTTGTAAAAGAGTATTTCTACATTGTGGTATTGATACTTTTACTCAACTCCACCACTGCAAATAGGTCATTCCATTAGTACCAAATACAATCCTTTTCTCTATCAAATAGTACCACATCTATGCCCAGTTGTAAGCATGAACTGAGTAAAAAGATAGGCCTGCCCTACACCATAATGTAGGATACACACACCATGGAGCTGAACCACCGGACTGCTTGATGACATGTAGGATAAAGATTCTGGTTATGGATATTGGTCAGGTGTCTGCATCCCATAACTCTATGGTCTGCATGCATTGCAATATGGTATAGTGCACACACACACACACACACACACACACACACACACACACACACACACACACACACACACACACACACACACACACACACACACACACACACACACACACACACACACACACAGAGTATGTAGCCTATACTGTACAGTATATACATGGGCTTACATAATGGTTGAGTGCCCTTTCTGGGGAAAACTCCTCAAGACAGACGGATACACACGCGCGCGTGCGCGCGTGCACACACACACACACACACACACACACACACACACACACACACACACACACACTTTACCGTCCCTATAATATATCCAATTACTTTGCAATAACTTAAAATAATTAAATTAATGTTATTTCGCAGACATAATGTATTTACATAATTAAATTCTGCTCAACTGCACAAATAATGTGCAAACAGATTTTATGCACACAAAGAAATGTGACTGAACCACACAGAACCAAAAACTTCACCAGGACACTGTACACAATAAACTGGCTAAACAAAACAAGTGAAACATTTCCTAAATATCATTATTTTCTTATTCATCGCAAGACAATTAATGGACAGATGCTCCGCTTCCCGAGTTATCAACTGCATCAACTCCAGTCTTACTTAAAATAAAGCGACTTAAATGTCTTCTCAGCGAACCCATGGTGAGTGAAACTTTAATACGTGTCTTCATTTCTTGCCGAGAATATTAATGATGATTCCACTATAATTATATCAGAAGTGCAACACGGCACCTACAGCTATGAAAAATAAATGAGTGTGGTTTTGGACGAGTCTTACCTTATAGATCTACTGCATTGTTGATAAACCTAAATGAACGCAGCTGCTGCATGCTGACGTCACTGCGCTCGTCCTCATAAACTAATTGACAAACAAAGTTCAGCTTGTCTTCTTGTTCCCTGGATTTATTGGTGTAAAAGATGGCTGCTCAGTGGCACTGGCTGGGCTGAGGAATGATGTCATTTACATTAACCCTTCGTGCAGACGGGAGACAAATGAAAGGAAACCCCAACTTAAAGTGTGTCATGTGGTTCTCAACCTTTTCAGGCCGTTCACACCAGAACAGCTTCAATGTGCCTTGTTGTGGCATAAAGCAAGTCTCTGAAACTCTACTGAAGGATGGAGAACGTTCCAACAAAAGCTTGGTAATGGAGAGTTCTCATGTCAGTCCAAAATATGTGTTCAACTGGGTTGAAATCTTGTGATAGTCCCTTTGCTCTCTAGTGATCCAGCACAGGTTGAACTAAAAGAAGACTGTTTTGTAGGTGAGCACATTGGTTCCTAAATAATGTAATCAATGTCATTGGTCTGCATCTTGTTAACTCTGAATATTACTGCAAAATTAGATGTTTTTTCCTCAAGCAACAAAACTGAACATGTTATCGTTTGGACAACACTGCCATCTAGTGAATCTAAGGATGTACTTGGTGACCTATCTTCACACACTTGTTCCTGCACCCTAGCAGCATTGTAGGCAGTTAAATTATTGTATTTCAAGCTTCTCAACAGTGTGGATAACAATAAAATAAGAATAAGATTACATAGTAAAATAGTAATATGGAATAATAAACAAAATATCCATAAAATACTGTCCTATATGCTGGCAATATGTTAGACAATTATAGAGGCTAAATGTTAGACAGTTAGAATATAAACGATCTACAAGCTCACAACGGGTCGACCTGTTTTTTTGAACTGCCAAAATAAAAAGGTTAAACTGTTCCTTATTTTACTGGGGACCCCCTGGAACCTCTGGACCCTACTGTACTTTGAGATCCATTGTTCTAGATGTGCTTCTAGAAGGTCAATCAGACCAAAATTAGCTAAATGAATGAAATAATCTGTGTCCCCGGTTAGATTTTTGAGGAGTGAGCCAGCAAAGCGTCTGCTGTGTTCACCGATGCCAATTTCCCAGAGTTTCAATTTGGGAGATCATTTTTGCCTCAGGAAAATGTGTGGGCTGTAAATAGGCCTGATCGAAGAGTTGTGCTTCGTATTACATTACACAGGAGACCCATCAAAGCTTTGCCATACTGCCAAACCTCTCACTGATGTCCACAAAAGCTCTACAGACTTTTTCCAAATGTCACACAACCAGGGGTGGAAGAAGTGTTAGATGTTTTACTTAAGTAAAAGCAGCAATACCACAGGGTAGAAATACCTACAAGGAGCTGCAGATTGCAGTGTCACTATGATTATTGACTTAAGTGATAAAAGACCAAGCATTAGCACTTTTCATACTGTATGTATGAAAGTTTTGACTTCATTTAGGTGAGTATTAAGTTCAGGTCAATAAAAAGATTATTTTAACTAGAATATACAATGCTTTAAATAGAAGAATTTGTTTTACCTACCGGTATATATTTTTAAAATTTTGTAAGCTGTTAATGCAATGGTGTTGTCTTATTTTTTTTCAGGGGGGCATTGAATACCAGGTAACAAACTTTACAACCACCAAAAAAAAAACGAAACTAATTACGTAATTAGTTACGTTACTCCGTTACTCCGTTACTCTGAAAAAGTAATCCGATTACAGTAACGGCGTTACTTGTGTCTCTTTATCCCCAACGTTGGGCGGGGAACACAGTTGCTGGGTGTCCATGACCATGGCGATGTTGGTGAGGCACAAAATGTTTTCCTGATCAATTTACTTCTCGTTCGATAAAGAGGAGAACAAGCTGTCCACGACTGCTTAGGACCCAGTGATGATCATGTGGTACTGATAATATGTCCATGCAGGTGGGGTATAATTGTTTTCATCATGGGATGACAAGCCCACAGTCCTGGTAATTTATCTTATCTCTTATGGGCCCACTTGGTTACATTTGTACACTCACACTGAAATTAACACTCAGGATTTGAATGTGCAGATCAGCCTCGACACAGACATCTGTGTGAAGCAGATCCAATCCATTTGACAGTTGCATTATTCAAGAAATGGCAGGAAGGAAGGGAGTGAGTGCATTAAAAAAAAGTCCCATTGTGGAGGCCCTCTAATCTAGGCTCTCTCTGTCAGAGCAGAATTGCTGCACTCTTGTCTGGCCACCTGCTCCCGCCTACAGTATATGGCACAAGACTACGCAAGAAATCACGCAGAACTTTGGCACCTGCAGCCGGAGAGTGCCGATCATGCAGCCCTCAGTATCACAAATCACTCAGACCCTTTTTCATGCATGTTTAAAAACCCAATATACTTACCGGGGTACCCCTGGGGTCTGCACTTCCCTCCCTTTTCTGGATCAGGGCCCACTTGAAAATCTCAAAAGCGTTTGCGGGTAAAGCGGCACTACGTAACTTTTTTTTAATGAATACAATGTTATTTTGTCCAATCTGTATAGTATATAGTGAGTACAATATAACTTATACAATTAGAGTGGTTGTATTTTGTCTCCCTGCTCTTCTATTGAGACATTTAGATTGTGTCAAAGGTCATGTCTCACCTAGACACAGGATCTGACACAAATTTTGACCTGATGGTCAAGATTCAATTTATCCCCTGAGAAAGCAGCATTAGCTCAATGGTAAAAATGTCAGCACTTGCGCAGGAAACCATGTTCAAATCCGGGGTAGAAGAGGAAAGTTACATAGTGCAGCTTTAATGTTCTCTGATTAACTAAAACTTCAGAGGGGAGGATATGTCCAGTTCAAGTGCGACACTTATTAATCAACACTTATTCCTCATTAGACTCTGTTCAGGCTGCATGCTTAATTAGCATTTCTACAGCTCCTGCAGTGCTTCAGACTAATGACTGTACACTACATGTATAAGGTGTAATGAGAATGAGCTCATGTAAAATATGTGTTATTCATGCTAGCATGAGTGATTCAGAATGTAAACATCTCACTTAACTGACATGGAACCAACAGTCCAGTTAATCTGAGCCAAAAAAAATAAAAAATCAGAGTAAGTCAAGCTGTTGCTGTATTGATTCACACATAAACTCTCTCACATGTCAAGCGTATAGAAAAACTGAAATGTTTTTAATTATTATGTTCACCAGGAGATCATGTTTTCATTCCTGTGTCTGTGTGTGTGTGTGTGTGTGATGGGATGCACCAGTACTAGCTAATTGCAGACATGCAAATACAGTTGCACAAGTCAATGGTGCAAACATTAATCAGCACGCCTACCCCAAAACCACCAAATCACTATAGTCTTAATGTCCACACATCATGTTCAACTCAGTCTGAACTGTCTTATGTCAGTCTTTAGCCCCTTTGACACATTTTAGACTTGCATGACGTTCACCAAGGCATGCACCAAAAATTGATTAATACATCTTGAAATCACAGCCATGAACAGGTGCCAAATGAGCATGCATGATTTGAGAATAACATGTTTTGAGTGATTTAATTGGTACATCCCTGCTGAATTTAAAGGTAGGGTAAGGGTTATCTTTGGTTAAAATAAGTGTTAAATATATTCTGATAGCAGGAGTCTCCATGTCTCTCCAGCTCTTTAGAAAATGCATTTTCAGGTCGGGATAACAATTGAAAGTGGAAGTAATGACACAAATAAATGAGCAGCAGACACAATTGGAACTAGAACACTATAAAAATGACGCTGATAAATTTTTAGCCTACTCTCTCCTGATTAACTGAAATTTTGCAACCTACACCTGAAAATGTATTTTCTGTTTATTAAAGAGCTGGAGAGACAGGGAGATTCTTGTTACAGAACAAACACTCTATATCAATTGATTATTATCAGAATATAGTGCTTTAATCTTTAAACAAAAAACTTTTTGTTTTAACCCAGAAATATCACTTATACCTACCTTCAATGTTAAATATGTCATGCCTGTGTAGTGTGAATGGGACTAAGCTATCTTTTTTATTTCTCCAGCTCGTGTGGACACGCATGCACGCACTGTACAGTACATATTTTCTTACATGCCATGATATAGGCCTACTTCTCAGTTTCATGAAGGTGCAATTGACTGTCAGCTTAATGTCACATTGCGGAGCTTAGGCTAAGTCCTCTCACGAAGGATTCACAAAGGGACTGTGGGCCAGTGAAAACCCACCACATAGATTTCAAACAAATCACAACCTTTGTTTGACTGGTGATACGAACATAATTGACACATGGAATTAACACTGCAGAGTACGCAGAACACTGAATGACAGAATCCTGTTCAGAATTAAGAGCAGGATCTCTGATATTGGAGCTGGAAGGGTCATGCACACATATGCAATGTATTAGGCAAGTGGTTCCCAAACACTGGGTTGGAACCCATTTGTGGGCCGTGCACTGAGCTAATGGCGCCTGCCTGGCTGCTTGCTCAGGGGAGAAACTGAAATTTGACCTTCAGGCAGTACCACTTGTCAACCAGTCATGTCAAACCTAATCTCTCAAGACAGACATATTTTTGTCTTTTTTTTTTGCTGATGGGTCCCCACTGGAACTTCCCAGATTGTGTCAAAGCAGACACATCTAAATATCGCAATAGAAGCAGGGAGACCAAACCACCCCAATTGTATTCGATATATTGTATTAACATACTCTACATATTTTACCAAATAACATTGTAATCATAAAAAACACTGTATGACCTACAAACAAAAATGTGTTTGTTTCTGGCTGACAAAGACTATCATACAGGTGTTAGCCTAGCCCATGAAGAATTGTTCATTCTATCATGTAAACGTTACAATTCCGGGACAGATTAATTCACATAGGCCTATAAACTACCCCCTCGCCCCCCACCCTCTCCAATCCATCCCCACCCCTCTCAGTATATCTCTCTCCTCTCTCCCTCTCTCTCTCTCTCTCTCTCTCTCTCTCTCTCTCTCTCTCTCTCTCTCTCTCTCTCTCTCTCTCTCTCTCTCACGCACGCACAAGCTGGTCTCCTTTTCTTTCTTTTTGCGTACAGTCCGAGTCGGTTCCGTCTGTCACAAGAGTGAAGCAAGCATCCAATATAAGGGCTCAGGAAAGCCAGCGCACACCTCACAGCAGGGATGCGATGCTCATACAACTAACAAAACAACCCCTGTGGAAAAGTGTTTAGTGGTCACTGGTCACGTTTTAACTGCTTTATTCTTTATAATTAGAACAACGCGCACGTTTTTGTTTTTTTTTTAATTCTTTTTTACGCGATCAGCTCACAAACAACAGACAATGCGCGTGGTGGAAGTTGCAGCAATCAGGAGGATATTCATCTCTGGTGGATGATGTGATGCAGCCAGCGGCTCGTCATCACATCTCATCCTTCGGAGCAAGAAGTGGACCGATGACTCAAAGAAGTGTGTGTGCACCATGATGAGAGGCGCAGCAGCAGAACTGTTGCTCGGTTACTTTCTGCTCAAAGTTCTGGCGTCGTGGTGCGACGCGGAGGGTGAGCCGCCGGGTCAGACAGGGTCCGACAGCTTTCTGACGGTGTCCCTTAATAACGACTCAAAGGATGGCGATCAGAACAACGGGAGTTATTCAGAGACCCCGCTCACAGAAGACGCGTGCCGCGGTTACTACGACGTGATGGGCCAGTGGGACCCTCCGTTCATCTGCACGACGGGGAGCTACCTGTTCTGCTGCGGAACCTGTGGATTCAGGTTCTGCTGCGCCTTCCACAGCTCTCGGCTGGACCAGACCAACTGCGGGAACTACGACACCCCGCCGTGGATGACCACGGGCGTGCCTGATCCCGCGCCCAATGTAGTGGAGACGGACATGGTGCCATCCGACGCGCTGAGCTCCAAGGATAAGTCCAACCTCATCGTGTATGTGGTGTGTGGGATCGTGGCCATGATGGCACTGGTCGGTATCTTCACTAAACTGGGCCTGGAGAAGACCCACCGCCCGCACAGACAGAACATGTCCAGGTACAGTGGTATGGTTTCTCCACACCTAGGGGTCTTCAACAGGGGGTCCTCAGAGTTACTACAGGGGAGGGGGGCCACCAAATCTTTGTGAGATAGGATTTTTTTTTTTTTTACATTAACCACTTGAACCCTATAGCATCCCTTTTCTGAGGGGAACATTGGTCGAAAATTGCAGATGTACAAGCTCACAAGCCTGGCGTTGTGAGCTTGTAGATCTACTATTTTTTGGCAAAGAGGTTTGGTGAGTGAAGGAGGGGAAAAAAGAGTAGACCAAGTACAAGTTTTGAAGGTTGCAATTGCATGCAAAGTAAGCTGTTTTGTTGTTCCCAAGTGTTTCAGACCAAGTACAAGTTTTGAAGGTTGCAATTGCATGCAAAGTAAGCTGTTTTGTTGTTCCCAAGTGTTTCCTAAATGGGTCAAGTCAAATTCTCTATCTCCAATTGAAGGCTCTGGTTGCATAGCCTACTTGTGAATATACTGTACACCTGCGAAAAAAAGAAGCTTTTTAAGAAAATTATTTGTGTAAATGGAACAGCCAAGACTAGAAGAGTAGACAGAAATCCTTGCTGACTCACTCGAAAAAACAGTGAGGTTTCTATTTTCCATAAGGCACTCAGATGGAGGAATTGAATTTAACATTGAGCATCTTGTTATTTTTAGGTATTCAAAATCACTGCACATGAATCTGGACCTCAGTCAACAACAGTTAGCCTACCTGTAGGCCTACTGTAGGCTACCTCTCCCCTGTGTTTCATTCTCTCACTGCTGTTGCTGCTATGACAGCACTTGTCTCTTCTTAACATGTATGACACCAGCTAACCATAAAATAGGGGGACAGGGTGTTTGTAGAGGGGTTGTGCTCTGTGCTATAAGGCTCTTGCACCTTCAGAAGATGGAACACAGTTACAGTCAGTCTGGATTGACCAGGCTGGTAAACACCTTCCTTTTGTAAGTTGCCTCCACATAGCTCATGAGAGAAAGAAAGATATCCGGACACATTATGAACATTTAAAAATCACTGGTTGGTTGTTTTGACACTTTTCAGAGCTGATGATGACATTTCTTCTTTACACTTTATTTGTTATGTTTTATTGTCAATACGGATGAAATTCACAAACAGATATGTCAAACTCATGGCGCTTTATAAGTGGGGGAGGTAGCGGGGGATCTAGGTGTTGGTGGGGGCTTGTCGTGAGATGGGTTTAGAAGTTTATCCTGTGTTTGACCAGGAGCCATGTAGAGGTTGTGGAGGACTGGTGTGCAGTGGTCTCAGGAGCAGGTACTGTACTGGTGAGCAGAGGTTTGTATTGAAGGTGGTGGTACCATACATGATACAGTTTGTTTTAAAAAACACAGGGCTTGCTTATACCTGCCGATGTGAGGGATGATGACGCCATTTCAGGGCCGAAAGAGGTAGGTGCTTCATTGGGGTCATCAGGTGAGCACCCTCCTTCTTTGGTGTTAAGTTGAATAGGCCCACCAGGCCACAACACCTCCAAAGGGCTCAACAGCAACATCTGGTGTCCCAGGTGTGCCCTTCTCCACTCTAACCCCTTCTACCCCTCGCTCAACTTGATGTCATCTCGTTCTTGGTGTTATTTCAGAGTCCAGATGTTGTCTCTCCTCTTAATCCAGAGACACTGACTTGCCCTTTCAGCCGCACCGGAGAGGGCTGTGATGGCTTGACGAGTTGACGTTGGGCCTGGCCTCGGATTCCCATGTCCTTAAGGAGCCTGGTAGCTGACTTGCCTACGAAGCCTCTACAGCCAACTTCCACTGGGCAGACCGTGGCTTGTCTTGCCGCCGACTTGGATGTGCTTCAGGTTTGCTGAGATGCGGTCTTCACCATACCATTGGCTGAGGTTCTGAGGGGATGGAACGACATCATATCGTGGCTCGTGAGCTAAATTCTTCCATGTCCCACAGTTGCTTCCAAGAGAACTTTCTCTTCTCAACTCCATCCCAACTCATCCACTGTCCTTATTTAATTTTCCTTGAGACAGCCGTTGCTCACATTACTGCCTACTCTTTCCGCTGCACCTCCTCGACCACGGGACCTCGTCGCTGAGATGGAGTCGCTTTATACAAGGACGGTTTGCTCTCTCCAAGACTAAGGCCTCTCCCTTGTAGCACGTGCCTGCCAAAGCATCCAAGGCTTTTGACTGGCTTCTCTGTCACCGTTGGTATGGGATCATCACCAAAGTGGAAGTGTTGGTCTGACAGCTTCCTTTTGACAACGGATATGCACCTGCTGATGCAGTTATCAAGCAAAACAATCAAGCCTATTAAACGTCATCAGTGTTAGTACAATCTTACTCTTTCAAATGTATCTACTGTTTACCCACAATGTATGTTGTAAATATTGGATTATTTAATTAAATGCATATACATTATTTAGCATAAGTAATCCTGACCACTGCAAACATATTAAGGAAAACCGCAACAATGTCTGAGAGAAGACTACATGAGGATGATTTGTGATCCACACATTATACTGCACAGCATACTGATTGCATAAGCCATTATTTATTCTTGAGGAGACACTGGAGAGGGACTTAGAGAGCCATAATTTGGCTGAGAAAACAGAAGTATCTTGCAGTATTTGGCAAGCATGAAAGATAAAGTTAATGTCAACAGGCCATAACAAAAGCAAATAATTAAAAATTATCTGTTGAAGAGAGCAGCCGCAGTATTAGGCTGTGTTATGACTAATTCATAACAAAAATGAAAATAAAACTCTGCCTATGATGATACATTGTATATTCTCTGACCAAATTGTGTTTGTTATAATCTGTAAATTGTTATATCTTTCAAGATCAGTCAAATTCTGTTTCCAATATCCATCCTAAATGTATACTAATACCATACATACACATACAGTATATAGTACTACTAATCTATGTAAGTAAGGCATACATTCTGGCAGTCTCTAGAGATTAGTTTTATATTTAGGTGGAATGAAAGTGGATTTATCTCTGAAAGGGGTGGGCCCGTGCTCATGTAGTTGATAAAATGTTGGTCACGGCCGGGTAGAGTTTTGTTGTAGCTGGGGGGATGATGACTGTTCGACAATGTCACCCCTTTATCCACACACTGGCTCCTAAAGGCTTTAATGAGGATTATGATATTAGACAATTGTTTGGGAATTAATACCATGTCATGTCTCTCGCTTACAGTAACACTGCCATTTTCTATGTTGTGTTACATAGGTTGTACAGTTTATATTGTGATTTTTTAATGTACCGTTTGTATATTTGTAGCCATTTGGTAATAGAATATATATATATAATAGAAGAACATAGCTTGTAGATCACTATTTGCTATTTGGCATACAATTAAGTATATAGGGTATATAGGGCGACTAACATTGCCATAATTAGATCCCCACATACTCACTAGTGGGGCTAACAATATAAAAAAAAATATTAGTGCCTGAATATGGCACTATGAATATGAATATTTTTTGTCTAAGGGTGGCGCTAGCGGCAAGGCCATGGGGTAACTAAAATAAGTAGGATTCATCCTCCACTCTCCCAATTAGATTATGAGATTGCAAAGTTAACCGTTTGGCAGTTCATAAACAGACTATTAAAATGACTTCAGGTCCAATCTACTTTTTGCATTTTTAAATAGTTATGGCTTGCCCGTCCTCACCTCCACATCCATGTTCTTCATCAGTGCCCCAAGACAGCTCCACAGCACATCTCAGCACACCTGCTTTTCGTGTCCAATCACCTCCTCTTTACTGTGCTTCTGGATCTCACACATACTAGCTGTAACGGCAAGCTCTGACCAACTTGGACCCAGCCAGCATGGAAGGCAACTTCACGCCCCCCACTCCGCTTCAGGCCCAGGGCAAGTTGCACATCCCTCCTGCAATGCTTTTGGAAGCATCTGAGGTCATCTCAAGAGTGCGACAGGCGCTCCGGAAGGTCCCGCCATCTTGCTACCCCGAACCCCTATGACGGCACATTCACCCTCTGCTGGAAGTTTATGCTGGAAGTTTATCATGCAGTGTGAGTATGTGTTAGACCTCCAGCCCAGCATGTACTCCACTTCCTCCGCCTGCATAGCTTACATAATCAAGCTGACCACTGGAAGGGCCCGTGGCGGTGGATCATGCGCAGCCTACACACAGGACTACAAGGCTTTTGTGAGTTCAGGACTCTGTTTGACCACCACACCCAGGGGCAGGATTCAGACAGCTCTCTCAGCTGTCCAGTTTGGTGGCGGATTATGCCACGAAGTTCTGCATCCTCGCAGCCTGTTTTAATTGGAACGAGCCGTGCACTGTACAGCACACCTGCCTCTGGTCTCCCATCTTTACACCTGCCCTTCATCTCAAATCACCACCAAACTCTACAAGAACCTGGTCTGCATGCTACTTGTGGCCAGAGCTTACCAGCGTGGTAAAGAAAACGCCAGCCTCCATAGCTTGTCAGTGTTTGTAGTGCTATCTAGTTTGTGTTAACTTTACTCGGTTACGTTGCCAGCCTGTTTAACTTCACACAGTTACAGCACCAGCCTGGTTGGTTCCCTCTGATCACTATCACTTATCCAGCTTCTCTCCTCTCATTCTCTCCAGTTTTACGGCCCAGTCATGGCAGCCAGCAGAGCCCTCGCCCCACTCCATGTCCTTACCCGCCAGTTTAGTTGCTCATCTTTTGTTAATAAATCCATCCCTTCGGGCTTGTTAGATGTTTAGCTATATATAACCAAGTGATCAGCAAGTTTCGGCCTGAATACCTATGGTAGATGCCGTCACAGGCCCACGATAATCCTGAGTCATTCCAGGGTAATATTGAGACATTTTTGTTATTGTGATATCACCATAATGTCAATCCCTATAGTATCTAATCTTTCTCTGAATAAATGTGAGCATTGACAAAGCAACTTACATGGCCATTATACACAAATTGTTTTTAAATTAAAGTATAAAGTCCTTTTAATGATTTGTTGTTCTGTATTAAACTGATCAGGAGAGCTTTCTTTGAATGAACTGTTTCTCCAGGGTTCTTGCCCAGGTGATGCGACATCCTGAACACTCTGATGACATCGGAATGCATAGGCAGCCCTATGAGACCATGCAAACCAGGGGATCAGTCAACAGTCTTCGTAAGTCTTATTTCATTGTAGTCATTATTAGGCTGTAACATATTGCAGTGTAATTTATAATGTAGCAGGATTATCACATCTGCAGCATAGTAATAGCAGTGATACACAAGACCAATTTGGGGCAGTGCAACACTGTCCATGGATTTGCCACACACAACTACCGTTCCTTTAATCACATACTGTAAGAATTTTGCATTGGATCATGAATGCATTTCATGGCAATTCCCTCATAGCTTTGCAGATATCTTGTGTGCAAGTAGACAATTTTGTCCTAATGGTGGCACTATAGAGGAAAGCATGGAGTCAAAATCAGTTGTTGCACAGCAGATTCCATGGTAATATAATAATAGTAAAGTAGCTAGTGGTGTTGGAGATATGTTTTTTGGGTGCGTTTGACCCACCGTCAGGGAATGGCAATTGCCACCCTCTAGTGTACACATTTAACCTCAAATTCAGTTATTTTATGCATATTTTCCCCAACTCTGAAATTCTTTTGCAGATTAATCTGCATCTCAATCCATGCCCGTCCATCTACATGTGACATGTGAAACATTGTATAGATGTGTTTCTTGTCTGCAACCACACATTTATTTATTAACAACTTTCAACCTAGTCTTTTCTCCCCTCCAAAATAGCAAAAATAGTGGATGTACAAGCTTGCTTTGTGTTGGAGTGAGTCTCGCTTTTCCTGAGATATGATCGATTATGTAATCTTCATTTTGACCTCTTCAGTGCAGGCAACTACTCATTCCCACCAAGTTACATTTAATCAATCTATACGTTTTCGATGTTGTCCCAAAAGTTAGTAATCTCTTCCAAACAGCCTCCTGTTTATTCTCAGCAAATTTAATGACTGTTTTGTTAACAGCACACATAATGGGGTGAAAACGTACAGAAACCCGGTTCAACTCCTCTGGCTGAGGTTGAGATCTACAGTATAAAAGTTTGTTCTATTTTCAAGAAGGACAACAATAAAATGTTTACAGACTTCTGCAAAGGAGAAGTGATAGGTGGTGTCACGAAGTGGTGTCGTGTTGACCTTTGTCAACACGACACATTTCTTTGCCTTTCCTGAATTAGCTGCTCTAGATGAGAGGAGGCCTGGAGAAAAAAAAAGCTGTTCTTGATAATCCTGGGGGCTGGTAAAGCAATTAGTCATGTCTTCAGCAATCACTTAACATACTGTGATAATTATCATCAGCAACTTAGCTAATGTTAATATAAGGGACTCAGAATCCACAATCTCTCATAATCTTAGCATTCCAACTCACCAGCAGATGGTACCAAAATAATTTGTTTCCAATGTTCTGACCTATAGTAATGTTTCAGTTTGATTTAAAATGAAAAGAAGGAATAGTTCACAATTATTATTATTTACTAATTTAAAAAAAACACACTTATTCTGAACCTCAGTAATTGAAATGGTTGGCATATTTTCTTTGGTTTGAGTAAGGATTCACCTCTATGGAATTAGCTACAGGTTGCTGCTTTTCCCATAGAATTATTGAATATGCATTCGATGGCATTCTGTGTGAATCTGCACATTTATATTAATGTTATGACTACACTGCATTTCATTAAACTCCACAGATGGAGTGTGCGATAGTGCATAACCTATTGTACCGTCATGGTACCATGGTAACTAGCATAGACTGTAAAAAAGGTAACTAGATAAATCTCCCATCGCAGGAGAGCAGTGGGTGTCAGGGATACAGGAGATAAGCATACATGTTGGCCATTGGGGAAGTAATGCTCTGGTCAGATAACATGGACATTTATATCTGGAACTGTATAATGTCAGGGTGCAATTGAATGTTAAAAACATTAACATTAACAATAACATAACAGTTATGAACAATTTGTGTTTACCTTTTAGTTTATTCATGTTCATAAACATACAGTAGTTGGTATTTTTGCGGGTTTCATTTTGATTTAGATTGTGATTATTTAGATTTTGTTATTCCAAGTACTGGTGGAGTATAGTTTTTACTATTGACACTGTATGTTGTAATGATGATAGTAGTGGCCTATAGCAGATGTTGGCTGCAAATTATTATAATGTCTGATTTAACCTGCTTGGAATATCAGATGGGTCAGGTTTACCACATTAGATTGAAGAACTGCTATCTAACCTCTAGCCAAATTGTGCCGCATTCATCATGTTTGTTTACCATGGAATATCCTGTAAAACCACAGTGACCCAATCTTAACCCTAACCTGAACAAAGTGTATTTTTTGTGTGAACATTAATTCAACTGCCCGTCAGCCTTTTACTGAGTACTGCTGTACCTTTTGTTCTCGCTTTTGGCCCTGCTACTTTTATTCGATAAACAAAACTGAATGAACACGCTGTACCTTTATATAACCAATCTACAAGCACATTAATGAGGACAAATTGGGCCAATGCATGGGTGGAGGATTGGGCATGCTTTAACAAATCCTTTTGTGTCTTTTGTTGGGTTTAAATGGGTTTAATGGTATTATCACAGGACAGTAGAAATAGCATTTTGAAGCTAAATGCATTCCATTATGTTTGAATGTGTTGCAACATATTTAAGCCCACATTACCTAACGTACCCAATGACATCACAATACATTTGACACAAACTAGGCTGTGTGGAGTCGTACCGTTCAGTAGCTAATGTCACAAAGGCACAAGATGAACCACTTCCAGTAACTTTAGGTAACGCTTACCACTGTTGAGTGGAGTCATTCAGGTCTTTTCCCCTAAGCTTACAATGTGTCAATCTGAATCTATTTTCTGAGAAAGTTTTCCCCAGAAATAAGGATGCTGGGGTAGTGGTAAAGTTAGTGGGATGTGAGGGAATTAATTCCCTTGTTCCACAAGGTTAGTTCCAGAACACATTATTATTTATCCTCTCTGCTTAACAGCTACAGAAATGGCAGTATTGGGGAATGGATTAACAAGAGTCAGTTAATTTGAGTCACCTCTGTCCTGTTTGCCCCAACCAATCCCTGTGTTGATAGTCTTTGAGGTTCATCTGTGTCAGCTCCCTGTGAATTCTGTATATGCCTGTTTGTTTCTGTGAGTGCTTGTTGGATCATCTGTTTTATTTAACCTGTGTCTGTTGTCAGTTCTGCCACCATGTGTTTTGTATAGACTGGAGAAATTGAACTTTTTTGTTCACATCAAGTTGGGCTCAGTTTTCCTGCATTTATGTCAAAACACCTGAGCCCTGTGTCTGTTCTCTTTTGCCAGTCATGTCAAAATAAGTGTAACCAAGCCAGAACCATGATGGATAGAGGTAGTCATGCCTGCCAGTGTATGAAATAAGTTGAGCCCTTGTTCTGACATGTTGCCTGTCACAGAGAACATGAAACTGTCGGTTCTGTTCAAGACGCCAGCTGGTGTCCTGGGCTACACTGCCTACCATTACTCTCATATCCCTGTCCTTGTGGCCCGCTTGTGTGTTCAAAGGGCAAAGTGTGGCCTGCTTTTACTCTAGGCAGGCAGCCAAAGAGATCAAAGTCACCTCTCACTGCTACAGTAGCTCTCCAGTGGTGTATGATGTCCCGCTTCCTCACTGACTGAAAGACATGTATTTCAATAAGGTTGATTATCACAGTAATTCAATTCAATTCAAACTCTATTCCAGACACTCAGGGGGTCCATAGAATAACAGAGGAATCGCAACCAGATGTACAGTTAAAGTTTGGTTTCATGTTGTCCAGCTGCCACATTCACCCACATGAATCAGTACGCATTCGTAACGTATTACTCCTCCAAAGCGCCGATTAGGAACTGAAGATAGTGATATCTGAGAGAAGTGCTGGCTGTTGGTTGGTTTGGCTACTCGTTATTTTGTAACCGCATAGATCTGTGGCTCTGTTTTAAAACAAAAGTTACTTTTTTTCCACTGGTATAGTTGCAGCACTGACGTCCGCATTCATGCTTGCAGCAATCATGCAATCTTTTGGACCTGGTGCCTTTATTCCTCCATGACAACATCTGCCGTTCTGCTGCCACCATTAACTTCAGGGCTCCTGACCAGGATGGGCAAGTGTCAAAGTGGCTGCCGATATGGCAAACCCTGTTTCCTTTATCAGATCCCTACCACAAATAGTCAGGGGATATTAAAAAAATCTTGGAATAAATTCCTTACCAAAAAAAATCTTCACCAATGTGTTTGTAAAGGTGTCTAGTAACACATCTCACAAAGACTGAAATGCAGTTTCCCTAGGAGAATTTGTGACAGCTCCTGAAAGTTGGGGTACCCACCATAACCTTATATGCGGGGGGGAAAAAAATCAAAATTTAATTCTGTTTTAAGTAGCATGTGAGGGGTCAAACTAGGGTGTTTTTATGATTCTGAATCCATTGCAAGCATTTGTTTTGCACCAAAACCACTCCTTGGGCTAAAAACGGCCATAGCCATCCTTTTCCAGGTATACTTTTTGTGTAAAAAGCCCATTGAGATTGGGCCGTTTTTAGCCCAAGGAGTGGTTTTGGTGCAAAACAAATGCTTGCAATGGATTCAGAATCATAAAAACACCCTGGTTTGACCCCTCACATGCTACTTACAACAGAATTAAATTTAGATTATTTTCCCCGCATAAGGTTATGGTGGGTACCCCAACTTTCAGGAGCTGTCACAAATTCTCCTAGGGAAACTGCATTTCAGTCTTTGTGAGATGTGTTACTAGACACCTTTACAAACACATTGGTGAAGATTTTTTTGGGTAAGGAATTTATTCCAAGATTGGAAAATGTTCTGCTAATATCCCCTGACTAAAAGGCCATGCTCCCTGGAACATTTGGGAAGAGGTGACATGTGGACAATTGGAGATACAGAGGGACATTGTGTTTTTTTTTGGCAGAGTGAGCTAGTTTTCTCCACTCTGATACTCCTCTAGCATTGTCAAGTCTTCTTTGAATCCGTGTTTTTGACAGTACTTCACAACTTCACCACAGGGTGGTCCTGTGTCTGTTCTCTTTTGCCAGTTAAGTGTAACCATGCCAGAGCCATGATGGATATAGGTAGTGATGCCTGCCAGTGTATGACATAGTTGAGCCCTTGTTCTGACTTGTTGCCTGTCAAAAAGAACATTCAAGACACCAGCTATGGTGTCCTGGGCTACACTGCCAACCATTACTCTCATATCCCTGTCCTGGTGGCCCGTTTGTGTGTACAAAGGGCAATTTTGGAAGTGTGGCCTGCTTTTACTCCAGGCAGGCAGCCAAAGATCAAAGTCACCTCTCACTGCAGCTCTCCAGTGGTGTATGATGTTCCACTTCCTCACTGACTGAAATACATGTATTTCAATAAGGTTCACGTATAAACATGAGCCACGTGTGTAAAACTCATGAACGTGCACTGCGCAGTGCACGAGCAGACGGGCACGGGCATGGAGCTCACCGAAGCTTCATTCACTGCTAATTCCTGCAAAGCCATGCCTTTTCAGATAAAAAACTCAAATATATAGAGTCTCACGTCACTAGCGCGACTGAGCAGGGACACAGAGAATCTCGGGTAATGTTATTTGTGTCCAAAGTGGCCGCTGATATCCAACATTACATAGTGCCGGTTTAATCCTCATTAGGAACCGAAGCTACAGTGAGAAGTGCTGGCTGTTGGCTGGTGTGGCTACTTGCTTATTTTATGTTCAACAAACTAAATTTGCAGGGTACTAGAACAGGATAATAATAGGTCAAGAAAACACACCGTAAAATACTAATGGAGATGGATATGTGTATGAGCCCTAATGATGGAGCACATATTTAGCAGGTGGTTCCACTGTTGTATGTGATTTGAAAGCATTGAGGAGAGCTTTGAAGCGAAAACATCACCATTAATATAAAGTAGGCTGCCTGTAAATAGGAGCAGCCTTCTCCTTGTACCATTTATTTCAGGGCATTCAGCTCAGCTCCCAAAATACTCGTGTAAATGTTTTATGAGTTCCAGGGAGGTATCCATGGCTGGAGTGTTAACTCGCTTATTTTCTGCCTTAAAGTCTTTAACCTTACGAGTCCCCACAAATGGCCTACTTTCTTCCATTGGGTCACATAGAAAAGTTCTGACTTTGACCACAAAACAACACCGCATGAGAGTTTTCACAAAGTCAGTAAAACGACGAATTGGCTCCTCAGTTTTAATTATATTGCACAATATATTGTGCACTCCAGGTAAATTAACTACTGTATATATACAATCTTTCTGGGATTCTGAAACTCATAGCAGTTTAGACATCCTAAGAACAACAAAGTATGCCACGTGTAAATATATATATTTTTCACATATTATGCAATCAATCTTCATCATATTATACAGTACATGAAGCTTAAGAGAGTTAAGAATTACTTTGAAAGGGTCAGGGTCACTGTCACTGCCACTTGCCGTACAACAATCTCGGAGTATGTGCAAGAGATCATAGAGAAGTGTGTTTGTTTTCAATGTTCATTGAATAAAATTGACTCTGTGTGCTAGGGGCTTAAGAGTCTAAAAGCCCCACTAGCAATCCCTGGCAATGCAAAGTGGTGTGAGCTTGTAGATAGCCTATTTTCAGTGAGTGAAGTATAAATCAGGCTTCAGTGTACAAGTTTCCTTGTCTTCTTTTTGCTGTTCAGACGTGATAAAAAAAACAATCTTTTCAATCTGGATAGGCCAAAATTGCCAGTCTGAACAGAGAGTCTTTGTATGTTTCATTGTCTGAGGAAGAAAACGTCACCTTTAGTATTAATATAAAAATCGGAAAGTATTCTCCTGTCCAGCAACTAGTATTTTATTGTTTGGATGTGTGTGCCTTTGTAAACCTTTGCATTCAGCCAAAGGGGACAACAACCCCAGATAGTAACTACACAACACTAGCCAATGCACAAGCAGCCAGCAGCAGATCAACATGGGAACATGTTGAAAGTGAATGGATACACTACTTGTCATCTCCATGTGCACACGTGGGGTGGCTGTGCAATGATTAAAATATTTAAAATGAAGCATTCCGTATATCTAAATTATGTTCCAATAGCAACCTGTTGAACAGTCATCGGTATATTCAAATATTTGGGGACAGCTTTATGTTACAGTTCAGAACTCAAATACATTTTTGTTCAACGTAGCTTAACTTTTGTGGCCCATCAAAACTAGACCAGTTGCATTGGTAGAAAGAGTAGGTGACCTACAAAGGCTCAATATAGGACACAAAGAGCTGAAAATAACAAGGCAAAATGAATAGTGATGAAGCTAAAAAAAGAAAGAAAAAAAGCTGAACAACTAATAACACTAAACACAGAAAGATTGTGAATGAGCGTGATTGTGCTATTGAAGGAATAATACACAATACAACTTGATTTACCCATGACTCAGCACAAGTACTGTGTTGTTTTGGAGAAGGTCGGCAGACCAACCTGAGCCAGGATCAGTCAACTGCAAACTGTGGTCACTCAGTTATGGACAGGAGATTAGATTCTTATCTCATTTTCATCTTTACATCCTGTTGGAATATCACGGCGGCCACGACGGCCATGGCCGTCATTTCCCCTCTCTTTGGCCGTGTGTCCCTCAAAAAATCACATGCCCTTCACCACTTAAGCTCTACTCAGAAATCTTTGAAAATAGACAATCTACAAGCTCACAGCGCGTGACTGTTCTTAGTACAATCAGTACTGCTGTATGGGTCCAAGACATGGACGTTCACAGTACAGCAAGAAAAGGCCCTGGAATGCTACAAATGGCACTTGATGTGTAACAAGGGTTACAACCTCTACGGAGGCCTCCCGCAGGGCCACGTAAAAGTTCAGAGAGACAGACGGATAAGGCTGGCAGGGCACTGTGTCAGGCACCCGGAACTGGTAGCGAGCAAACTGACACTGTGGGAGCCAACCAAAGGCAGGGTTATACTTTTTGGGACTTAATGGACAAATGTATGCACAGCTAGGAGGGGAAAGAGGCACACAACCTACAGTATGTATAGACACACTGCAGCGTGACAGCAGAGTTAGCAACACAATCCCTGATGCTGTCCTCCACTCCCTGGGAGTGGAGGGCGGCAATCAATGAGTCCTGAGTTGGTCTTGGCTATTCCGTGCTCTTGCGTCGCATCATCGCAATATATTCTTATCTTTCTGACTAGTGCCTACAATATAGAATATTGGATGTACAGTATTACAGTTGTATAACTTTAACTACCAAATAGCCTAAAAGGTCAAAATAGACAAAATTGCCTGCAGAAAAAATATTTTCTCACAGACTGCAAAGTCTTACAGGCCAGTTGAAAGGGATTCTAATCATTATTCTAATTGATTGGAATGAGTGGTTAGCTGTGAATTAATTTCAATTAGATGTTCAACGACCTATAAAATGCAAGAGCTCAAACGTTGGCATTGCTATAACAACCAAGTCCTTGAGGAGAAAAACGTTGGCCCGGCATCAAATGTTTGCTACCTTGATTAACCTTTCATTTGGTTTGCCATGAACTTCATGCCATAGAGACATGCTTTAGTCTGTAGCTTTGTGATGTAGCGCTAGAACTGCTGCAGCTGTCTGGTGCATCTTTTCATGAGACAACAGAGCGTTTCATGCTTCTTTCCAAAGTAATTAGCACAGCAAACTTTTTCCATTACCTGTGGGAAATAAGGTCCTAATTAGCCCATATTCTACATTAATATTTTTTTTCATCATACGCATTCTAGACAAGAAACGGTACTCTCCCAAACTAATTTAATGGACAGTACAGTAATAATAATAATAATAATAATTATATATATATATGTGCTACAGGTGCTACAGAACACAACAACAACTACACTATAGCACCTCAACCATCCCACACAACCGCTGAAGAACCACCAATTTTGTGTGTGTGTGTGTGTGTGTGTGTGTGTGTGTGTGTGTGTGTGTGTGTGTGTGTGTGTGCGTGTGCGTGTGCGTGTGCGTGTGTGAGTGTGCCTGTGCATGCGCACGCAGTGCTCTCTGGGGAAATGGTATTCCTCACCCTGACAGTAAAGCTCAATACATGCTCCTTCTGACGTCAGAAAAAGAACGTCAGTTTCGGACAGGCTGTCCGAACCCGGGCAAACTACTTTGGACAGTCAGGACATGTGGGAGTGCAGGAGTGTCCGAACAAAAGCCCAGCAGAGGTTCGGAATGACGTAAAAATTTAGTTATCACCTCCCTTTCTGAAGAAAAAATAAACGTGGGTAGGAGCATGTCTTGCGCTTTAGTTTTTGTGTTTCACAACAACTTGTCCTCCATTTCAGTGGGCAGCCCGATGAACAATGCCAGTCCAAGATCATCCTCGATACCACAGCCATACCCCACCTTGGGAGAGATCACTAGCCCCTATGAGCTAGAGCCTATCAAGGATGTCAACAAGTATACCTCGCTCAAGGCTGTAGGTAAGAGGTTTCTTTTTTTTTCTTTTGCAAATCGTCATGGAGTCTTTTACTACTGGTTTTGTCATGTATATATAATATGTATCTAAATAATATTAATTATGAATCGTGAGGGTCCATTTTTGCACTTTACTCTTTCATTTACCATTTAAAACCTGGTATTTTGGGAATGTCATTCTAGGTGTTCAAAATAGTGGATGTACCAGCTCACAATGTGTCGTGACTGGTGTTGTGACACGTTGTGAGGTTGCAGATCCCTGCATGACACTACCGTATGACGAAGTATAAAATAGGGCTTAAGTGGTTTATGCTGCTGTGTAATGTATCTTCGATGACTTCTACTGCAGTTGTGTGCAGTGTGTTTACACCTTAAGATGCAGTTTTCCTTGTCCAGATAACCTACCTATATCCTCGTACACACTGCAATTTAACATCAGCTGTAATTGGGAACACTTGGACCGAAAATGGAAAAATCCCCGTGAACAATTGGGTAGGCATATTTGAGGAAAAGTACTTCATGTGTTGTTTCTATAAGATTTGTATGTGCTGAATCCATTTCTGCTGTAGGACAAGCTGCAAAAGTCACTGTCTAGTCCTAAACATTCTAAGTCCATGTTTGTGATTAGGTAAATAACAGTATGGCTACATTCCTTTCTTCCAGTCATCTTAGAAAGATGATCTTATATAGAAAGTTGACATTAAAGTCCTCTTCATTGGCATAATTTGCATGAATTTCTTTTTATACAAAAGCTTCCAGCATCATATATGTTCGCTGCTTGCCTTCAGTACACCTGGCACGCCTTCCCACTGGCTGTTTGGACTGTTGGTGGATTTGTGATCCACATAGTTGAATGAAAATCAGCCAAGTAGTTTTCCTGCTCACAGACAGACAGACAGACAGACAGACAGACAGACAGACAGACAGACAGACAGACAGACAGACAGACAGACAGACAGACAGACAGACAGACAGACAGATAGATACAAACAAACAAATGGCACCGAAAACATAACCTCCTTAGCAGAGGAATTATAAAAAACTTATTTCAATGGCATGTGGTGGATTCTTATTTTGGACACATTGAAATGTCAAAAAATGCAGTATGCCAACTTTTCCTCAAAAATGCCTGCAGGGTGACAATAATTTCTACGTTACAGTCATGACTAATAGTATACAGTATATGGGGGGGGGGGGGGAGTAATCAGGGCTTTACTATAATTATTATCAAGGGATGAAACCTTCAAGGTATGATGAGAACATTGGAATAATTGTATCTACAGATTAGTTTGACATCTGTTCAAGAACACAGGGACAGGTAACTGTGTTTATAGAAGAAATAATCCTAAAGAGTGGAAGATTCCTGTAATCATAGTATAATTAAATGCGGGTTAATTAACACTAATTTTCATCTCTGGTTTCAACTGGAGGAAAATGCATAATGTACCGGTGAAATGTTCTGCTGACTGTAATTACTATTTACCTTCATCTCCATTCCTTCTCTTTTTAACACTCATGTGATGAGACACAGTGTGTGTTTGACACTAATCAACATACCGTGTTCAAATTTAACTCAAGTCTTTAAAGGTAGGGTAAGTGATATTTTTGGGTTAAAACAAAAAGTATTTTGTTAAAAGGTTAAAGCACTATATTCTGATAGTAATCATTGCTATAGAGTGTTTGTTCAGTAACAGGAGTCTCCCCGTCTCTCCAGCTCTTTAATAAACAGAAAATACATTTTCTGGTAGGTGTCAAAATCTCAGCCAATCAGGAGAAAGTACCCATTTTTAAGCTTCAATTTTATAGTGTTCCAGTTCCAATTTTGCCTGCTCATTTCTTAGTGTCATCACTTCCAATTTCACTTGTTTTATCTATATCCTGATTGAGTTCTCTATCCTGATTGGATAAAATTGGAAATGAAACTGAAACTGAAACGAAAATGCATTTTCTGTTTTATAAAGAGCTGGAGAGACATGGAGACTCTTTATATGGACAGGACACTCTATAGTAACGAGCACTATCAGAACATAGACCCATTTTGCAATTATTTGAATAATTGCAAATCACTTACCCTACCTTTAACTCATCTCTCTCATAATTTTTCAGTGACATTTTGTAGATTCAGTCCATCAATGTTAATTAAGTTTCTTGTTCCTTCAAGACAATTTGGGCCTCATTCACTAAGCTTGTTTACGTCCATATTTTGTACATATCGGTATTTACGCAAATTCCGTTAAGAGTCTGATTCATCAATCTTTTTTTGTCCGTGTCATTAGAATGCCTTATTCTTCATGCAAAATCAATTACAATAGTGCCAACCGTTGCAGATTTGCTATTTTCACAAACTTCTTAAACGTTTTTTATTATTTACGTATGGTTTATTTATGAAACACTTTCGACAAATGTTATTGTTTCTAATTGATGATAGTTTTTTTGTACTTTTTAAAATCTTTTGAAATAATATATATATATTTCTTTTTCCTTTAATGTAGGAAACAAAAAAAGGGGGAATATTTACTTGCAACCCATAAAAATTGGTCCGCGATCCAAACAGGGGTCCCGGCCCACTGTTTGTGTCAAAAGGGCGAAAGACTAATGTAAGACAGCTCAGACTGAGTTGAAAGTGCGTGGACATTTACACCCTCATGAGTTGCAGGTTTCGGGGTACAGTAGGTTGTGACATTAATGTGTATTTTGGGTGTTTTAATGTAATGTGAACTTGTGCCACCGTATTATATTGGCTAGTAACAGTACATCCCATAAGCCAGAGGGACAGGAGTAATTGGCTAGTTAGTTGATCCTAAAACGGACGGACAGACAGGCACCTGATTGGCTAGTGCCGGTCCATAGCTTCGCTGAACGTGTATCCCATAGCCTGGAGGGAGATTTAAAAAGAAAAACAGAAAGGTGAGTGTAAAATGGTAATGGTATCGAATCCACCGCGGTGCATCCGGCTTTGTCGATCGTCTATTATACAAACACTTGTATTGGCCCGTGTTGGAGGAGGGAAGCTGGGCGGGGAGGGTGATATTTGTCACTGCATGTACTCCTATGGGCTGGGGCGGCACCTGTCAGCAGGGAGTGTTGGGCGGGAGGAGTTGGACAGAGTCTCTACCTCCACCCAGTGGGGGCTCCTCACCGGCAGGTACGTAAGTCAGTAGGATGAAACAGCAGTGACAACACACAGACACGTGTGTGGGGAGGAATTAATTGGCATGACGACTACATTTGGGAGAAAAATTATAATATTAACCAACCTCCTGATATTATGAGGTGGGTTATGGGCATCATCATAATCATCATCCTAGAAGTGCCCTCGAGGTCTGAGACACACGCTGCTTCCACTGGTTTCTGTTGCTCATTGTCACACGTTCATTTACAGTCAGCCTGTGACCTCAGTCATCTAAGAACGTCCTCATCGTCTATATGTCATAGACGATCGTCTATGTCTGACATATCATGACGTATGACTGCAGTCACTGCAAATGTGTGCAAGTTTCAGTCCTTTCAGTGGACGTACGTCTGTGGCCTACTGGCAGCGTGCATACTGTACAAGGTTTGGCGCTGATCTGACCAGTGGTTTGTGAGATTAACGCACACGCACGCACGCACGCACGCGCACACACACACACACACACACACACCCCCACACACACACACACACACACACACACACACACACACACACACACACACACACACACACACACACACACACACACACACACACACACACACACACACACGCAAACCCTGTCGCAGATGGCTAGCCAAATGACGGGGCACACCGTCAAAACGCATCATACAGCTTCGTACAAGCAACATTGTGGCTTATAAAGGAATGATGTTCCAAAAATACTAACATACCGTTGGGCGAATATACATCTTGATATTTGTATTGCATTGTAGTGAACCCATGTGTGTGTGCGTGTGTGTGTGCGTGTGTGCGTATGTGTGTGTGTGCGTGCGTGCGTCTGTGTGTGCGTGTGTTTTGCAGCCGAGAGAGCCAATGAGAATTTCTACACCAGCCGACGGCACACGGTAGACATAACAGCCATGAGCAGTCTCCCGATGAAACCGGTGGACGTGGAGCCAGAACCCAGCAACCCCTACAGCTCGCCCAAAAGGCTCGCACAGAAGCAGAACGGACGCAGGCACAAGGGCACGAGGAGAAACACCACCGCCACCTACGGCCTCACTCTGAGCCCCAACGCAGCAGCCCACCCGGGGATGCTGAAGGGCTGGGCGGGCGAAGACGCGACGGGGCAATGGCAGACATACGTCTCCCACAGCGCCTCATCAATGAACATCAATGAGCTTTTTGCCACTCGGTCCTCATCAATGAACATCAATGAGCTTCATGCCACTCGGTCCTCATCAATGAACATCAATGAGCTCCATGCCACTCGGTCCTCATCAATGAACATCAATGAGCTTCATGCTACTCGGTACATGCCAGCGCAGGCCTACTTTGTCACCAACAGCAAAACAGAAGTGACTGTCTGAGGACAGACCAGATTGAGAGAGAATTTAGTGGAATTAGAGGGAGAGAGAGAGAGAGAGAGAGAGAGAGAAAGCAGAAGCCTGTGTTTAAGGGAATAAGAGTGCCGATAGCTCTAGACTGGGGCGTTTTTGTAGTGAATCACAATGGCCTGTAACATGTGACGGTGTGCATGTATTCAGTGCACTCCCTCTAGACACTCCTACAAACAATGGTTGAGACAGTGCTACATCCATCCATTAGTCTCTCGAGACTGTTGGCTCTTACGATTTTCAAATGAGAAACGATGAAGATTATTAGAAAAATTATCAACTGTAAATACAATTAGTCGAAGCCTTTCTATATTGCTGCTTGGCAGAAATGGACGTTCAAAAACATGATTTAAAGATATTTCAAAATAGATGTTTGTGGACAAAAATGACAAACAGGCGGGGCGCAGTTACAGACTCTGTAGCTTTCGAAGATTGTGGAAGAGTTGAGAGACTATCCATTCATGGTCTTGCACGGTGGTTCTCAACCTGTGGGTCGGGACCCCCACGGGGGTCCCCACAGTAGAGTCCTGCAGGCCCGCCAGAGCCCGCCCACGGCCCGGCCCGCCAAAACGGGCCGGTCTTGGGCTGATTCTGTATTTGACACACGGGCCCAGGGCCGGGCTCGGGCTGAATACCACGGGCCAGGCCCGGGCTCGGACTGATTCTGTATTTGACAAACGGGCCCAGGGCCGGGCTCGGGCTCACAGAACATTTTGCGCAGATAATTGATAATTGAACATGATCGGCCGCTCGCGAAACCCCGGTATAGTCATCATGGTTGTGCGAGTCTCACTGCGCTGCCTGCAGCACAGCACGCTGCTAGTCACGTGACAACAACACCGGCACTAGAGTCCTGCAGGCCCGCCAGAGCCAGAGCCCGCCCACGGCCCGGCCCGGCCCGCCAAAACGGGCCGGGCTTGGACTGATTCTGTATTTGACACACGGGCTGAATACCACGGGCCAGGGCCGGGCTCGGACTGTAAAATTGCGCCACCTATCGGGCCAGGGGCCGGGCCGGGCTGAATACCATGGGCCAGGGCCGGGCTTGGGCCCACATTCTCGGCCCGTGCAGGGCTCTACCCCACAGGAGGTTGGGGGGGTCCCCAGGCCAGATGACAGTAAAGTGACAATTTAAGGACCTTTAAGACCTTTTTAATACCTCAAATAAAAAATAAAAAGAATGAAGCTAAATTGTCAAACGATATAAAAAAGAGGCAAAGATTGTGGAAAATAGCCAATCTACAAGCTCACAACAACTCTCAACGCGAGGAGTTGTGAGCTTGTAGATCTGCTATTTTCACAATATTTATATTTATGTGCAACCGAGTCAAACTAAATGTAATGCCTCAACTCCTTCAATTCCAAAATATAGAGAGCAATCAGTATTCAATATAATCAAACTTCCTCAACCGAAAACAAGAATATGAATAGTCCCATCATGAGGGGTTAAGATGAGGAATCTTGATGCTGATCCATTGCAGTCATTGGAAGAATACTAATCGATTGACATAATATATTTGTCAGTGTTTATCTACAGTAGCAGAAGAACAGAAACCCATCATGTGTTGTTAATACTAAATGCACATCAGCTATGTCTGGAAACCTTCCCTGTACTGTACATGTATGTGATCAGATCTGAGAACCATTTCATTCGTTTGAGGAGGTGAATTCCTCCCTCAGTCAGAATCCTACAGTGGTGGAAAAAGTACTAAAATGTTTTACTTAAGTAAAAGTATCAATACTGCAATGTAGAAATACTCTGTTACAAGTAAAAGTCCGGAATTAAGAATTTACTTCTTTATGCAGAATGTCCCATTTCACAACTTTTCAAATGTATAAAATGTATAAAAATCTTTAGAAAATAGCAGATCTACAAGCTCACAATGCGTTGCATCGTGACGCATTGTGAGCTTGTAGATCGGCTATTTTCAAATGGCCGAAATGTATAGGCTGAAGTGGTTACTGTATTTTTGTAATAATAATCAAAATGTACTAAGTAACTAGTAACTAAAGTTTTAAATTCATTGTAGTGGAGTAAAAGTACAATATTTGCCTCTGAGATGTAGTAGAGTAGAAGTAAAAGTACAGAAAATTGGAAATACTCCAGTAAAGTAAAAATACCTCAAAATTGTACTTAAGTACAGTACTTGAGTAAATGTACTTAGTTACTTTACACCACTGGAATCGTAGACACTGTAGAAAACGGTTTTAGCACTTTTCATACTCTATATACAGTATGTGCGACGCTCAGTAGTTAAACAAATCCAACTTAACCACATGAACCTTTTAGCATGTATTCTGGTGCCACCATTCTGTGAAAATAGAATATCTATCAAGCTCACAACGTGGTGCAATGTGACTGCGCAATGTGAGGGAAAAAAGGAGGGGGCCTAGTATAGACCCCGGGGGGACTCCGGTTAATGAAGTATATAGGTTTAAAGTGGTAATTATAGTGATCTGACAAACATCCAGAGAATTATAATATAATATGAAATATATTCAACTGGCTCCTTTCCTTTGCTGCAAAGCAGACAGTAAAATCAGGAGTCTTAATTTGACTCAAAATGGACCAGTGATTTTTTTGTCATGTTGACCTTAACCGTCTGTAAGATCTTGCAGAAATCTGCTATAAAACTGTTGTCAACCAAATGTAATATTCAGACCACATTCAGCCTGGACATCATTTTAAAGTATTTCTAAGCATAGCAATCGTTTCTGACCAAAATCTAATAAACTACTTCACTTTTATTGTATTATATTATTTATTTCTGTAGTGTTTGTACTTATTAGCCTAAAATGTGTTTTGTTGGGGAGAGTGAAATATGCCACCAAAACACGAATTCACCCAAAACATCGTAACCAACTAATCTTGAAATATTTAAATTACAAACATTACAGCATTCCATGCAGAACGAGCACTGTAGATTTGAAAATATGTTTTGTTTGATTGTTTTGTTGGCATCCATCAAAATTACAGTAAGAAGTGTGGGGTAAAAGCTTGAAATCAAATGACTGTTATCTACCAGCTTGACACATCTACCAGCTCCCAATGCATCGGAATGCAACACTTTGTTAACTTGTAAATCAGCTATTTTTTCTGCATAACAGAAAACATTTGCAAATCTGGCTTTAAGATCATTAATGTTATAGCTGTACTAACTTTCCTCTTCTACCCCGGATTTGAACAGATAATTCACTAAAGTAATTACATAATAGAGCTTTAAATATTCAAACAAAATAAAATAAATAGAAATGACTGTGTTTATGCCTTCTTATATTTAATAAATATATTGTTGTGGGGAGGTCCCTGAGGATTGTTCAAAATATGCTAGTGGTAAAAAAAAAGAAAGAAAGTGAGAACCACTGCTGTAGGCCACTAAGTGAAGTTCACACTGAACAGAATTTGATAACATTTTGGTCAGAAACCATCGCTAAAGTTTTAGAAAAGATATGAATGTGAGGTCAGGTCAAATTTGGCCAGAATTTCTCTTAAAGTTACCTACAATAATTTGTATCAATCATTGTCTAATTGTAATGTAATTTTGGAATAAACTCTTCAAATATGCCTAGATTTAGATCATGTCCCTTCCAATAGATTATGTATTTCTATGAACATTAACAAAAATGTAGGAGTAGAGTATTGAACCAGTGTTGTATTGGTGTCATAGTGCCTCTCATCAGTACCAGCATGTATCGGATAATCATAGATTAGCTTATCATATCGAGGATTTGATGGCCCAGCTTTAACTGTGGAATTATTGTTATGATTATTGTTCCGATTCATAGTAAGCCAATATATGCCCCCAAAATAAATCATATTCTCAATGTATTGACAATGATGGCCCAGAGCTTTTTAAAACTCTAATACTCTGCATTCCTTTTTGTTTGGACTACAAGCATAATAGCATACCACTGACTCACTGTCACATTTCTCTTCATCTTAAGGTTATATTTCAGTTTCTAAGAACATATACATTATAGGAGTTTTTGTCATGATACAACAAAAAAGTTACTACTGTATTTTCTTTGAGGTCTATGAGACACGGTAGTGAAGTTTCATTCTGAAGATATCTAAGAGAACAACAACATTTTTACAATAGTGATTTGAAGGGGCTGGTTCCTGACCTTATCTGGAGAGATCATGTGTATACCGTTGCTGTCAGGCAGAAACCTTGTATCTCTATATTTCAACTTTGTATGTTTTTTTCCCCCCGTAAATGAATCCCCTAGTGTCACATAAAAGTAGAGAAAATAGAAGATCTGCAAGCTCACAACATGTCGCAATGCGATGCGCTGTGAGCTTGTAGATCGGCTATTTTCATAATTAAAAGTGTTTTTAAAATAATAATAAAAATGTTACAGTTTTGGACATAATGGTTTTCACCCAACAGCAACGATATTAAAAAGAGAAATGCTGCTTTAGGGGCAGTGTGTGTCACGGAAAGCATTTTTATTTTACTTGTGGATATTATTCCCAGAGGGCTTGCAAATAACACAGTGTGCATGAGCACAACGGCTGTTAGGTTGGAATGTCATCTGTGTTATTAGCACAAATAGCCTAACCAAAATAACTTATGAAGTAACATACATGGACAGAAAGTCCTTACCATTGCTCAGAGGGCAGATCTGGATGAAGATCCTCTCAGGAGAAGGGGTAGTAGGAGTGTGTGGGTGCACAGTTGCTATTAGCCTGTGCCATGTTTGTTAATAAAAATAAATTAGTCTGGCCTCGATTCTGACTGGTCAGTCAGAAATAGTGACATTATTTAGCGGTGATCCTCTTCAAAAGTTGAACTATTTTCTACTTGAGGTGCCCAGGGTGCTCCGCTCAAAAACACAGCCCCTTAAACATCTATACATTTTGTTCACTGCCCACTGTGCCCAGGCATATTAGCCATGTTCACATGTACTGTATTGACATTCATTGCATTGAATGATACCTCTGATTTATAACTTCAGGACTTAAAATTGTTTATTTACCCCATCAGCATTACATGTCTATGTTCCCCTGTAGATACAAATGACAGAAGATAACAGCAGCACAGCCGAGAACAAGCAGAGAAATGTCAATTTGAAAAGCATGGAATTGCTTTGTAACTCTTGTCATATTTCTTATGGAGCAATGCTGCATCAGTACGTTACATTTTAATTCATGACACATATTCTTTAAACAAATAAAGGGCTTCTGGCCATGTGTCACATTGATCTCCTTGACATGTAAGATAGGCTATAAGTGATGTCGGCATGCATTCATAATTGCTCTAGAATACAACATTTCCTTCATGTATTTTAGGTAAACAATTAGTGCAAAGTTGTGATAATAGTTTAAACACAACAGGACACATGTCACATTCAAACCTTACCAAATGCCAAAATATGACAAGGAAAGTAATGACACAAATCGTAACAAAAGCCTTGTCAAAATGTGATTAATTGTAAACAGCGACTTACAAACTAAGAGATCCAGATAAATGTAACATTTTTGTGCCATGAAATACTTTTCTACAATGTCATGCTATCATTTACTGTATGGTGGCAGGGTTTCTGTAGGCCATTGATGATGTCAAATCACACACACACACACACACACACACACACACACACACACACACACACACACACACACACACACACACACACACACACACACACACACACACACACACACACACACACACACACACACACACACACACACAAAATCTGTTAATTAATGTATCTGTATCTATATATGTACAGTATATTGAAATGGTGGTATTTGTAATATAATGTAAAGGTAGTAATCAATATGTCATTGGTTGGTTATATGACATATTTGCCATACCTCAACAAAACTCAATTTCAAACGATAAGCAGATGGTATAGTCAACCTACAGCAATGTGTACTGTAATTGGTTTGTTGAATTGATTTAAAAAGGTTCTTCAATTTAGTGATAATGTGATAATCTTCAACTTTTTGGTGCTTAATAAAATATATTCTGTATCTCTAGGGCTCCATTCAGACCCTTCAAACTGGTTTTCTATATAGTTGATTTATACAACATAGCCTAATATGGGGGGGTGACTCATAAACTATTACATTGTGTGTTGACTATTCATAAAACATGCCGTCATTGACTGTAGCCACAATCTCTCTTGTACAGTTCGCCTTTATATACTGCAGAACCTTTCATTTTTTACCGAGTGTTTAGTTGAAGGGGAAGTGTTGTCCTATTCACATTAAATTATGTTGAATTATGTTATCAGCTTTCATTGAGGTTATTGATAGTGTACATCCTCCATGTTATATCACTTGTTTGATGGCCTAGTTCCCTATACTGTATGCTGTTCTTATGTTATTTAAAGAAGTCAATAAAAAAGGTTTTAAAAAGCAAATAGTTATAAAGCAGACAGACGTCTTTTGATGCAGTAATGGTATTTTTTCATTTATTTTATTTTTTTTGAGGTATTTAAGGTATTAAAAGTCCTTAAATTGTCACTTCACTGTCATCCGGGGACCCCCCCCAAAAAATCATGTGAACGACTGGTATGAGTTATCTTGAGCAGCATCCAGTATTTGTCTGTAGACTAATAATAATAATAATAATAATGAATTGCATTTATATGGCGCTTTTCTAAGTACTCAAACTTACTCAAAGAGCTTTACAATGGTTCATTCATTCATACAGGGGGGGGGGGCATTGGGGGGGTGGAGCGGCGAACAGTCGACGCCAGCGTCCCCACTTTTCCCACATTCACACACCAATGGTGGCAAGCTAGCGCCGACCGAATCATTGGAGGCAATGTAGGGTTCAGTGTCTTGCCCAAGGACACTTCGACATGTGGACAGGAGGAGTTGGGATTCGAACCGCCGACCCACGGATCAATGGACGACCTGCTCTACCTCCTGAGCCACAGCCGCCCTAATAACTAAGACTAATTGTTCACATTGTTCAGGAGCTCATTTCCTAGTATGAACACTGCGTCTCCCAGTAAGGAGTTAATGTGCCAGTCCACACTGATCATTCCGCAGCCCATATCAGTTTATATGTCATAAGGTGAAGAAAGAGCCCACTCTCCTCATGTTACAACACATCTTAATTGCCATAACCTAATCTACTGTGCCTGTGAAATGTGAAATTGAGCTGAACTTTCTATTAAGCTTGTTCTTTTCAGCATTCATCAGCATCAAGAACAGAACCGCTCCCTAGCTAATGTGTTCTTGAGACGTGGGGGTTGTTAATAACCTCAATACTGTGAAGTTTTTTTTCACCAGTAAAATGGTGATGATAATTTGTCATCCAGATGATAGATGTCTGTCTCGGTCGTCTAGTCTGGTGGTATGTTTTGAGGTTGTAGTTGAGTGTTGTTCATAGATAATTATGTTTGTGTCATAATAATAATAATAATAAACAACTTGATCTGTATAGCACCTCTCATACAAAACATGCAGCTCAACAGTGCTTTACATTAAAGAGGCAAGAAAAACAGAAAACAGGAAAATAGATTAAAAGAAAGCAAGCAAGCAAGAGAGATAAAGTGCTTTGTTTTGAAAAAGAAAACAACACAGTCAAAAGTCTTAAGTAAAAGCACATAATCAATAAGAAAGTTAAATGGAAAATGTAATACCTTAAAATGGTGATAAATGTTGCTAGGTTACTAAGATATGTTTCTAAGTGTCGTTTAAAGGTGTCAACAAAGCCTGCCTCTCTAATGTCTTGAGGTAAGGTGGTCAATAATTTGGGAGTATAATTGAAGATATACAGTATATATATATATATATATATATATATATATATACACACATTTATTTTGGGCAGGGTTATGTATGTCTAGCAAGCCTGAAAGAGCGTAAAACTCAATTGGATCTGTTATGTAGGTCGGCCATCACCGGTTGAGAGTTTTATAATAATATAACAATATCATTTAGCCCCCTGTACAGTAGTTGTTTTGGGGGTATTTGTCACTGTACATTTGCACATACAGTATGTGAAATGTATCGTCTGCATTTAACCCATCCCAACTACTAGGAGCAGTGGGGAAGAGCCTTTAATACGGACCCCAGGGAGTAGTTGTCGGTGGTGATGGGGGCGCTTCTGATTACCAGACAGCTCCTTTCTACCCACTCAGCTGAAATGATGTCTAGAGGATTGATCTAATTTAGAAAGTTGTTTATTTGGTTCAAAACAACTTTTCCAAGTATCTTGCTGGACAATTTTGATATGAGTCTATAACTGTTTAGGACTCAATCTAAATAATCTAAATACGGCTTCTTCAGTAGGCCTAAAGAAATCACAACAAGTTGCACAGATGTACCATTACCAGAAGTGTGAATCCTCCTTGTACGTACATTGAAATGACTTATTTTTCACTTGCTATACCTTTTCCAAGAAATCATACCATTTTGCACCTCATTGCTACGCATGCTGAAACCCTGTAGCTCATATTTCAATGTTTTAACGTTGACACAGTATCACACAAAAGTAGCCAATCTACAAGTTCACAGCATGTTGCATCGTGACATGTTGTGAGCTTATAGATCTAATAGATTTTGCTATTTGCTCAAGTGAAAGTGGTTAAGTGTAACAGTTTTGGACATACAAGGATTCCACCAGACAGCGATGACCTGTTACCACAAATGAGTCCTGTTTACAATCATGTGTTCCATTAGAACTTGAGTTTAAAAATAGCCTCTGGGAGTATTGTCATTTTTCTTCAAAATGCCAAGAGACACCATTTTAATTAGTGAATGATGTTTCCTAACACTGAGGTGGTCCCCTCTGGAAATTCTATCAGCATAATAACCTAATTCAGGCATATAGAACAGAAGGATATGTTCTGACGTGTGAAAATTTAAAGCTGTGACCTGCTCATAGGCTAAAGGAACTCAAGCACAAAAAGCTGTACAATGGAGATTTGCCTTTAACAAACAATGGGTTATACATTTGTTTAGACAGGAATTTGTTCATGAATAGAGATGAGTAACTGAACTGGGAACTGAAAACTAAACATACTCATGTTCAATCCTACTGCAAGTAATGACCTTAATGGAAACATATGTATTATGCACAGACATACTGCATTATACATATTTATTCCTGTAGTGAACATGTACAGTAAAGATGTGGTGGTAAATTTTTGTTCAGGATTGTACATTTATGTGTGAAATGAGTTCACTTTACTCTTGTTTTTGAGTATTATGCAAAGTAATAGAATGAGAAGTATATTAGATGGCTGGGGCTTATAGGGAGAATGTGTTAGGTCATCTGTAATTGTGACATTTGCAAAGACAATTATGTAACATGCTACTCTTTGAACATCGATCACTTTATGTATTATATGCATCAAGTGTTGAGTGTCTCAGTCTTTCAGTTATCTTCATATGAAATCTCTTTCTTATATTTAGGCACAACCAAGGTACTTAAAGTGATTGCTGAGGACATGGGAGAGATGAACAGATTAATTGCCTGTCAAGTAACTTGAGAGGGAGGAATACAACGCTTTCAATCATCTGGAGAGGCAGAGCAGCAGTAATGGTATTTTCAGGGAGAAACATACTCTCAGTGGTATTGTCTATGGGCCTAAGGTTTGTCAGCTCTGAAGCACAGATTTGCTGTGTATGGCACTGTACCAATATTGCTATCACAAAGGACATAGCACTTTGGTAATTTGGTTCATAAATGTTTAACCCCACTACGAGCGCGGCTTCGGATGGGCGATGGCGATATCAGCTGTCTGTCTGTCCAACACTTTGTTCCGAAACGATGCATCTTGAAATCTACTAGCTGGATTTCCATGGAATTTGCTGTGCACCTCCTGCGCACCTTCATGCTCCCCTACTGATTTTAAAGACCCCTGGTCTTTCCTCTCATACAAATATGTTCAATAATTGGGCCCCCCAACAGCTTGACATTAACCTACTGTTTAGATTGATGGTGACATTGGAAATTACTGGATGAGATGGTGAAGTACAGGGCGTAAGTGGTTACACTGGAAAAACTGACACCATTAAATGCGTGTTGACTTTGTGTTATGGACAGATGCACTGACACCCACAAGGCAAGAAGAACGTGTTAGTGTCCACAATTCCTGTCATCTCTGGGCCAGTGCAGAGTCACACCGCCCAAACTGCAAGAAAAGCAGCTTAGCTGGACCACAATCTGAGAGGATGTGAAAGAGACAGATTGGGAACAGAGGGCTCCACAGAGAGTCTCACATAGGAAGAAATGTCATGCTCTTTCATGCATAAATAGATATAATAAAAAACACCACAGGCACGGCATGACGTCATCATAGCTTATCTGCTTAGCCTGATTAGCTGATTAGAATTCAATGCCAGAGAATATGACTTTTTGTCATATTGAGGGCAGATATTGCATATACTGTGAATTACAAGAAATAAGGGCTAAAAAACGTTAACGTTGATTTTTAGAAGTCAAAAACTTTAATGGTTAACAGAACCCGAACCAGCTTGGGAACACTATCATGAGGATCAATGCGTCTGTTTTATCACCCAAAAACAAGTTTAATATATATATTTTTGGTAATTTTTAGTAAGAGTCATCAGTTGACAGTATTTTTCAAGGGGGTTAGCTTGCTGCGAGCTGATTTCTTTTTTTCCCGTGCAGCTTCCCCATTGTGAGAACTCACAATGGGGTAATTAAGTGGAGATGATTTCATTAATTCCAATATATTTTGTAGTATATTTGTATTGTATTGTCTGTATTATTATGTATTACTGATGAATTGAGTACAAATGACCACAATAGAAAAGAAACCTGGGGCTTATTGTGTTATCCTTTTAGCATACCCTTTGACTGTACTAACTGCACTGTTAATAAAGTATACAATCAATCAATAATGTTATCATATTGATGCTGTGTAATGCGTCTAATGTTGGCAAAGTGTCCGTGTGCTCGGCACCTCGCGATTTCAGCCCTCACCGCTGGCTAGCTATGCTGTATCAGAATGTTGACCTCTGCACTGCGAAAGGAGAGCAGGCCGAGTCAGCCTCATCCTGCCAGTACAAAGCCTCTCCATGGCAATTCATTTAGAGTTTATCTTCAGTTTGGAAGTAGCTTGCTCCTCCTGTACCTCCAAATGACCCGATATCCCCTAGGTTTTTTGTTTTTGCACTTTTTGTTCTTTAACTTGTTCTACTCATTTTCCATCCTTATGGGTGTATTCCTCCCTCTTCTGTTGTGCATTTGTTGTTTTGGTTGTATGTGCAAACTAAACTAAACTAGACAAACTAAACAAGCATGACCAATACAATAGCTATATAGCAGAGAGTATGCAGGAGGATACGAATGCAGCACTGCAGAAAAACTACTTTATTTAGAACATAAAGGTTTCTAAATAAAGCTGTTTCTCTACAGTACACCGAGTGTTGCTGAAATGCTTTGCCTACAGTTTTGTCATTTATCATGCTAGTGGATGAAGCTACTTTGTAGCAGTATGCAAACATATTTGGTTTCTACAGTCAACACTTTCATTCTTTTCAAGTGGATACAATATTCAGTATTTCTCATTTGTATGAGGTTACACCATTTGACATTTTCAGCCTTCTGTAATTTCCATAGCAAAAATGGGGCAAATGTCTTTTCAAATAACATGAAACCTGATACATGCCTTTAAATTAAGATTTTATTTTAATGTATTGATTTTTTTTTGTCATCATGCCAACCCCATTTTGTCACTGACCCTAATTCATAATGTAATTTTGTACTATAAGTTTGGGTCCTGGGAAGACACCAAATTTCTCTTTTTGGAACCCCCAATCTAGGCCATCAGTTTGTCCATTTTATTTTGAAAGTCTCTCTTACGTCCTCTGGGCCTTTGGATCCCACCATCAACCAGACGTGATTAAGCTTCCAATTAGGCTGTCTGTCCATCTCTCCACTGCCACAATGGACCATGTTTCTAACAGCCAGGCCCCTTGGAGGATTCTGGCTGGGAATTGTTACAGTGACAAGAGTATGAATGTGAACATAAATTGACCTGATAAAACTGCTGGCAGGTCAGACAGTACCATGGGGTGTCCAAATGACGGCAGAGCTGTCGATTGAGAAATGGGGTCAGACTGTGAAATATGTCGCAGGTAGGCCTACTGGAGACTTGCAACTCGCAGATGTAACAAAGAGCAGATTCAACTACGTAACTAGAAAAAGTGCTCCTCGGAGCACAGGTCTCCGCCAGGTCAGGTACGTTATTGTGGCCTCCTGGTGGCGCTATAATAGGCCAATGTGAAATGGGTGTCATTTCTTCTTAGGCTTTTCACGTCAATCAGACACTGCATTCATGATTTGAGGCTTTTGTTCCAAAAATGTGTTTTGCTAAATTAGACCTGCTGGTGGCGCTATAACAGGCCAATGCAATTTTTTCCTCTGCCTAGTGGGAATGTGCGTGTGAAATTTCACGGAAATCGCAAGCTGCGTTCATGATTTGAGGCATTTTGTTCAAAACTGACCAATCCTGCAAACTTTGGAAGCAAACCTTAGCCAATGAGGATGGAATATGGAAAATCGGACAGATCTGTGTTGATCACATGACTATAGAGATAATGTGTACCGATTTGCATGACTGTTACGACCCCCTGTCTAGGGTAGGGGAGGTGACATAATGATGGAGGACAAAGTCGCTTTCAAAGATGAATTGATTTTATTTTCCTTTTTTTATGCAGAGATCTCAAACTCTTTTTGTCTTTTTTTCACCAGTGCCAGAAACTTCAGGGTGCCGGTTTACATTTGTAAAAAGGCTAACTAATAAAGAAAATTACCCCCTAACCTAAACCTAACCAAAGAAAAATATACATTTACTAAACTCACTTACCTAACTAAAGAATATACAAAAACAAGTAGAGAAATGGTTGAACCAAACAAAAAGACCAAACACCCCTACAAGGCGAGTGAACAGATAAATACAATACTTAATAGAAATGACAAATATATACAGAAAACTCTTAACTCAAAATAATAAACTGAAATAAGTCAACTGAAGGGCAAACAAAATAACTGATCGTATCAAAAGTCACTGAAGGACAAATGAACAAACAGAACAAAGCAAGAACAAAACAAAACACAACAAAACAGGCTACATGGGTTCGGGGAGACAGAGGGATTGAATCTCTGCTAGCTCTTTCAAATGAGAGCAACCAGTCCCCATGACAGTCAGGGCAGAATGAGCTTTTGTAGGTGAGCTTCAGAGAACAGCCAACCCTGGCTTGGGCGGAGACAAAGGGACGACGAATGGGAGCAGGGGAACAGGGCCAGAGGCTGGACCTGTCAAGCTGGACAGCTGGAAGTCAATCACTCACTCACTCATACCAGCACCACACCCAGACTCACTCACAGCTTCCACCACCACTCATGACCTTATATGGAACACAGAAACACAACAATATAATACAAGCCACACATAGCACAAAAATATAACCACACATAACATAACCATACGGCTAGGGCCGTAACAATGACGTTTGGATAAAATCTGTAGGAGTAAATGGGTTTTGCACAAATCGGCCTCCTGGTGGCGCTATAACAGGGCTATGTGAAAAAATTTGGGCAGAGGTTCTGAATTGGCATCCAGGGAGTGTGTGTGCACAGTTTCTGAGCGAGCGGGCCAACGGTGTCGGAGATTAGCTGTTCACAGACGGACACACGGACGGACGGACACACACACACACACACACACACACGGACGGACGGGGGGTAAAACATACTCTCTCGCCATGCCTTTCGGCCTGGCGGAGACAATAACAGTTTAAATAGCTACAGTAACTCTATTGTTGTGATGCCAAGTTGAGTTGTGAGATTAATAATAGGCACCCAAATAACAATAGAAAATATTTGATTTAAACAATTTCTGCAGTGTTTAGTGGAACACACTTACATTAATGGCCTTAGGAGGCTCCGGGAACCCTTAAACTTACTGTAAGTTAGTATTGACTTGTCCATTTTACTCAAATAAAAGTCATCCAACGTTTTGCTGTAGCCAGAGTTGTAATGTGGCTCCTATAATACAAGACAGCTGCTTCAATATTCTGCACAAACTGAAAAACTTGTGCAATGATGTGTAGCATATTGATTCTTCAATTGCCAGGACCATTGTCGTCGGCTGAACGGTCTCTGTCTTGTTTCATTGTTCTACATTGATTCCATGAGCAGTGAGACACTAACATTTGTCTTCCTGCCTTCTCATAAGCCTATGCCCTATAGGGAGTCTGGATTCAGTGCCAAAGTCATGTAATCAGTCAATGACTAGAGCAGATTTTTTAGGATAAAGCACCTACAGTATATCGTCGCTGTCGGGTGGAAACGTCATTTCCAAGGAAATGGAATGAAAATGTTCAGAAATAGTGAAAATAGCAGATATACAAAAGATTGTCTATTTTCACTACTTAAGCTTGACACTCTTGTATGACGTAGGGCATTAAGTGACGAAAAAACATAATGTTTGAATATGGAATAATTAAAACTTAAGGTTTCTGCCCAACAGCAATGATATTCTGTCAATCCAACACTATAGCAACACATTAATCTTGATTTGACAGTTCGGTTCAATCAGTACAGTATTTGGCAACATAAACAACTTTAACCTTAAACCATCTCACCTCACACACTCTAATTTGTGATGCCACCCAGAAACTAATCTTAATGTGCTCAGTGACAGTAACATTGGGAACCAATTCTCAAAATGTCAAAGTGGAAAATGTATTAATTACATACAATAAGGGTCAGTAAATTCAAGTCAAGTCATCCCCTTCTTATTGCATGAGCTTGGTATGCCTGTGAGAGAAAGGATACACAGCAAAATCCTCTGTGTTCATATATATTTGTGACTGTGGGAGTGTATAAATGTAGTATCATTTGTACACTACCGGAGTTAAATTAACACTGAGAATTTGACTGTGAACCACCAAAAGACATCTGCTTCACACACTGTCAATGTCAATGTCGGCAGACTGTTACAGTAAGCCATGACGGACTCACTGGAGTTTCTTTGAGAGACCCAAAAGTGTTGGGATTACCATGCGGATAATGGCCTACTTATCTCCAAAGGGAAAAACAGAGGCTAGCAGTTGAGCGTTGTTTGAATGGCACAGATACAGCAGTCCCCAACCTGCTATCAGCTCTGTGAGTCATTCTGCAACAAAACCCACTTTTGGACCGCTTAATAATTCATCCATCTCTAAGTGCTGACCGAGTGTTTCTGTGTGTCTCCAAGAGAATGAGAGAGAAGAGCGATTTAGCGTTTATTAGAGAAGTTGCTTTAAGAGAAGCAGAGAGGGGTGCTTTTGAAGCTGTCCCCCTAACAATTTCTGGTTTAAAAAAATTATTCATGTTTACAACAACAAAGCTCTTGAGCTGGAGGAAATGTTGGTGTGATGTTGGTTGAAAGTATAGCTCACTGGGCGCATGCCAGCCTATATGCTAGCTCCCAATCAGGAGCTTTGATTGGGGAGCCAAAGAAGACATTTGGTCAGACAGAGTTCTGAGGCTCAAACTGCATTGCATGGATACAGCATTCTCCAATTACACTGAGGAGGCAGTTTGTGCTGCTTTCTTCTGATCGCATGCAGCACAAACATTCTATCCACGTGAAAGACTTGATTTTCCCGAAGAATTATAGGCCTATGGGAGGTTCAACAGTTTACAAACTTCAACCACTTCAACCCTCTTTAGTAAACAAATACTTAGATGACCAGGGTCGGCTCTGTACTCCCCCCCCCCCCACACACACACACACACACACACACACACACACACACACACACACACAATCTCTTCGGCAAAAACAGCCGATCTACAAGCTCACAATGCGTCGCAATGCAACACGTTGAGACCCTATTATTGTGTGAGCATCCCCCCCAGAATGCTATGGGATGCTATAGGGTTCAACAGCTAGCTCAACAGCTAGCTTTATTGTGTACTAGTTACTATATATCATGACATAATGTAACCATAGTGTAGGAAGGTCATAGGCAGCATAAAAACAATAGGACATGACAACACCAAAATACCACAGGATAATTGATTCAATATATTTTTGCCTTTGTTTGTTTTCTTTGCCCTACATAAAAACTGCAGAAAACAGATGCCCAATGAAAACAATGAGCCAGCAGATAGAATCTACACTTTTAAAATGGTGTATAAGGCTGATAAATAAAAAAGGAAATACATTTTAGCACGATTCTGTGTAATTTTTGGCTTAAAGTTAAAACCTTTTGCTTGTGAAATATCTACATATTCTTGTACACCTAATTGCACAAACTATAAATGGAACTGAATCCCCTAAAAGGGTCATTAGTAAACAATGAAACATTATTACCAGGGGGCTTTGCAGAGTAAAGCGCACACACACACACACACACACACACACACACACACACACACACACACACACACACACACACACACACACACACACACACACACACACACACACACACACACACACACACACACACACACACACACACACACACACACACACACCTGTAGCAGGCCACTCTCCCTGCACTCGCAGTGAACCCACAGCAACTGACAAACCTGGGAGGCTTTGCAGGAGAATGAACCAATTAGATGTGTTTGTCTGGGAAGAGCAATCAACCCACTGTTGCAGTATGCCTGTTTTGCTACAGGAAACAACAACAAAACAGATCTGTGTTTTATGCGGCTGTTTGTAGGATTACTTGTTTACTTGCTATCAACAAATAATTTGACATCAAACTGTAATTGTATACCCAATAAAGCCCCCCACCCTCTTTCAGGACATACGCATTTCTTTCAACTGCGTTACACAACTAAAGTAAACTGACTGGAGGTGAAAGTGGTCAGACATGTCTTCAATTTAAATAATGACTTTTAATGTGCATTTCGGGTTCATGAATTTGTTCTGATCATCACAGAAGATCAGCAGTGCTCTCTACTGGTAGGAGAAGAAAACTTGAATCACTTTTCCACTATGTATACTTAGGTCTGGTGTGTAATGAACAGCACTTTCACAGTCAGAGCTAAGTGCAATTTACAGTTACAATGTAGGTATTTAGCAGACGCCCGCATCCAGAGCGTACAAGTGCGAGATCAGAGTAAGCAGAGTAAGGATGCACCCTAGTCAGCAAACTACACAAGTAGAGTGCAGAGAGAACACTGATGTGCCTCAAAAAAACTAGGATACCAGGTAAACAATGAACCTAGCATTTGTCCAAACAATATATGCTCTCTAAATAACATTCTCAGTGGTACATAGTGATATACTGTATATCATGACTATAACATGACTACGGGTGTTTGTTTTAACACCCGTGGCCATGGTATAATCATGATACTGTGCATATTATGGTGTTCATTGTATTGCTGTGTTTATACCATGGCTGCCACCAATTAGCAAAATGATTCCCCCACAATTTTAACCACAAAAGTTATGCTTGCTGACTAAAACCTTTCAGTGGGTTATCATGATTATGCAACAGAGAACTTCAGGGAGTTCCAATTTCAGTGTCATCATGCTTATTTATTTCTCCAAATTCCTCTCCCCTCCTTTTCCTCACATGGCCCTTTCATTTTGCAGGGTCAGCGGTTTTTTCTCTCCTTCTCTCTCCATATCTCACGCACGCACGCACACACGCACGCACGGCATGTTTAAGTTCATGCCCAATATCCATTTCTTTGAAATATGTGAAGGCATTTCCCAAGTAATGATGATGGTTTTAATAGTTTGGGCAACTTTGCTCTAACGGGGTTAAAAGCCAATCCTTCCGAGTATGAACCATGGTTACCCAAAAGTACCCAGATATCAATAATTAAAGTAAACAGAAAGTTAGTCATTTGAAACTGTGTCGTGAATGACGTGATTCGGAAATGGACCTCTGGAACTAAACCTATCCTGCAGGGTAAGGTAAATAAACCAAATATTCCCCCATCCCCCCAATGTTAATGCCCTTACTACTAAGGTCAACATGAACTCTCTAACTGCTTTGCCCAAAGGAGGTGGGTATTTTATTTATTCATTTATTTATTTATTCATTCATTCATTCATTCATTCGTTCTAATAACACAGGAGATACAAGATGCCAAGTGAAAAGGCGATTTCCTCTATATTTCCCCCAGCAATAAAGGCATATGTTTACACAGTCAGTTAGTGTAAGGTCCTTCTCTCTTATATATCACCCCCTTCCTATGAGTCCTTTGTAAACCAGGTGAAAAGAGATGTGATTTTAGTCCCTAGAGCAATGAGTTCATCTTATCTATTTGTCACTGTGTATCAGTGCAAATCTACAGTAACTGCACTCTGTGGCAGGACCCTGGCTTTGGTAAACAGCAAAGGCCATTTGCTAACATGTTCACGTTTTGCCTTATTTAGTGCAGAATGTGTAGAGACTACATGAAGAACAATACAAGCTCAAACATCTGAGGCAATCTTCCAGCTTAACCAGGTAAGCTAAGGGAAAACTTGTAACGGCTGTGTTTTACTGTGTTTTACTAATTATTTCAGGCCAATCACATTATCCTGATAACTAGGTTATGGACAATTTAAACTTAAAACAATACACTTCTCTTTTTTTTTTCTTCTTTAAAATGCTTGATGACATGCTACTTTAGACAGTTATTCACTGTGGAAAATAAAGTCTCACTTCTTTTATAAATATGCTTAACCTATTAAAACTGGGAAAGTATCTGTGTCATTTTAGCTTTTTGTATTGGCCATTCAAAAATAGCAGATATACAAGCTCACAGCGCGTCACTGCGTGTGAGCTTGTACATCTGCTATTTTTGAACATTTGAATTGAATTATCTTGAAAGTGTGAGAACTACTAATTTAGAAGGCATTTGTAGAATCGGCCTCAGGTCTTCATGAGTTAAAGGAGGAGTTCACCCAAAAAATGACTTATTTTCTATCAATTGTACACCCTATGAAGCCTTGAATCCATGGATTATTTTTTGTTTTTGTCGCATTCCTAAGCTAATAATTTGATTCCCGTCTCCTACCGGCAAATGTATCCGGTAGGAGACACAAAGTAGATTATTTGTGTCTCCTACCGGAAATACACACGGTCATCAAATTATTGTCTTAGGAATGCCACAAAAACTAAAATAAATCCATGAAATCATGGCTTCATGGGGTGTGTAATTGATAGAAAATAAGTAATTTTTTGGGTGAACTCCTCCTTTAAGAGAATATAGCTTATATTCCATGAAATTTAGCAAACAACAAACAACAAACATGTGGACGTTAATGGGTTAACTGTACAAATAAAGTGGGTGGAAAAGTGGTTTAGGGTTTGCCAGAGTCCCTGTTCTGCATACAAACAATTGCACAGAGGTTAGTGATTCAGTATTTCACTGCCTGCAACCTCGAATCAAGATCACTGAGCTTGAAGGTGAGAGCACACAACATAATTTAGGTACTGTCTGCAACATAATTAACATTTAGAGCGGTACATAACTAAAGTGATCCGGTTACATAACGTTGCTGTCGGGCGGAAACCATGTCCAAAAATGTTACTTTTCAGGAAATGGAGAAAAAAATTACCTGTGTTCCAAATGGAGAAAATGTAGTTATTTAGTCACAGGCTGTTGTTAATACTGTACTTTTTGGTTTAAACTTTATAAAACCCACTGACAGACTTAACCACATTCAACCTGGCCATATTTTGGGCATGTCATTATAGGTGATTTTTTTTTTGTAGGCTACAAGCTCACCACAAGCTTGTAGATAGGTGATTAAGTATAAAATGGGGAATTAAATTATATAAAAAAAAAGAAAAGATATGGAGATACAAGATTTCTGCCTGACAGCAACAATATATATCTGATCTTTTTTCCCACCTAATCTGACCATGTGTATATGTATGTTTCTGAGGCTTAATACAGCACACACTGATATGTCCACAGCTGGTATGCAAGCCCTCGTGCTGCTGGTGGTGGTGTGGGTGCTGGGAACATCGCTGGTGTTGCCAGACCCTGACACGGCGGGGGAGAAGGTGACGGAGGAGACCATTCCATGTTCCCGTGGATGTGCGTGTCTCCCCGATGACTACAGCTTAGAGCTCAACGTGTACTGTAGTGCACGTAACTTCACACAAGTCCCCTCTGACATTCCGCTCGCCACGCATTCCCTCTGGCTCGATGGCAACTTGTTCACCTCGCTCCCAGCTGGCTCTTTTAAGGATCTCACGAACCTGGACTTTTTGAACCTACAGAGTGGCCAGTTGGTAACACTCGACCCTCAGGTGTTCAGAGCGCTCAGGTCGCTCGCTCACATTCACCTTGAGCGAAATCGCATGCGATCGCTACCGGGGACAATCTTCCAGAACACGCCCAACCTCGCCTCTCTCAGTCTCCATAACAACCAGCTCTCTCGCATTGAAGAGAGGCTGTTTTCAGGCCTCTCACACATGTGGCTTCTCAACCTGGGATGGAACTCACTAACGGTTTTGCCTGAGAATGCGTTCCACGACCTGATCGGCCTGAGGGAGCTGGTTCTGGCAGGGAACAGACTAGCATACTTGCAGCCACAGCTCTTCCAAAGTCTAACTGAGCTGAAGGAGTTGGATCTGACCGGAAATTACATCAAGGTGATCAAAGCGAACGTCTTTGTGAAACTCCAAAAGCTGCAGAAGCTTTACCTGGCCCAGAACCAGATTATGACGGTGGTGCCCAGAGCCTTCGTAGGCATGAAGTCCCTACGATGGTTGGACCTCACAAACAACCGGCTAAGTTCCCTCCATGACGAGACGTTCCTGGGGCTCCACAGCCTTCACGTGCTGCGTCTCTCCAACAATTCCATCACCGGGATCAGGCCCAGGACCTTTCGGGATCTGCAGTACTTGGAAGAGCTACGACTGAGTTACAACAGGATCCGTTCTCTGGGGGAGAGGATCTTTGAGGGGCTGGGCCATCTGGGCCATCTAGAGTTAGAGCACAACCAGGTGCAGGAGGCACAAGTAGGCAGCTTCACTGGCCTTTCTCACGTAGCCGTCATCAACCTGTCCGGAAGCTGTTTCCACAGCCTGCCAGACCAAGTGTTCAGAGGCCTGTCAAAGCTGCACAGCCTTCACCTGGATAGAGGCTGTTTAACCAAGGTCACAACTCAAGCTTTCACTGGACTCTCTGGACTGCGCCGGCTTTTCCTGCAACACAACAACATCTCTATGGTGGAACGCCAGAGCTTCGTCGACCTGGCAGGCCTGCTGGGGCTAGACATGAGTTTCAACAAGTTGGAGACTATTCCGTCCCACACATTCTATGGTCTTAAGAATCTGGAATATTTGCTACTGTCTGGCAATCTTTTCCAGCAGTTCTTGCCCAACGGCACAAAACAGCTACTGCCTAAGCTGCGCTATCTTGACCTAAGAAACAATGGTTTGACTAGCATAGTCCCTGATTTCTCAGAAACTCTGGAAAAACTTTTGCTGACAGGGAATCGGTGGCAATGTGATTGCAGTGCTCTTCCACTCAGACTTTACAGCTTGAGAAAGCCATTGGTTATACCCCGGCAAGTGGAAACTCATGCAGAGGGTGAAGAGCCCGACACGACGGTCACCATCTACAATAACATTACATGTGCCAGCCCACCAAGCCTCGACGGCCTCGACCTACGGGATGTTGCCAACGAACATTTCCTGTGTCTTTGACATTTCTTTTGTTTATCTCTCGCCTATAATGGCATATGCAAAATAGGGATGCCAGGTTTAAAGTGGTTAAATTCAATTCCTGAACTCTAATATGGAACTGTGACATTTATATGTACTGATTAGACATTGAGTATTGTTTATAAGCGTGGGTTTTGATTGACTCACTGTTACAAGGTATGCAATATGATTCTGGGTCTAAATTTCACATGATGGGCCTTTAACAAATAATAAAATACAATCTAATTGTTGACAGACAATTCCACTTTTGGGGGGGTCTATAAACACTGCATTCTCTTTGATTGTAGCCTGTGTTCAAGTTATGTTTTAATGTGTAGTAGTTTATGCTGTAATTCTTGATTTTACAATGAACCATAATATGCCAGAAAAAGTCAATTAACTTTATATCATACTCATAATACAACTGTATGCAGCTTCAGTGTACTGTACGCCTATGTTTTGGGACTCCTTTGCAAACTGTACATTTATGTGAAAATTAAACACATTATAAAAACAATAACTTCAGTGTGAGTTTTAAGCCATTGTGTGTATTCAACACTGTATTAAATCATGATACTGGGACCACATGAAGAATGGCCTAATTTCATACATCTAACTGATACAGAACAAGTCCTTTAATGTGGAGAGCTACTGTACAATAATAAACATGATTTTTTTAGATCATTACCTGTAGTATGTGCTCAAGGACTGTCTCTAAGGGAAAAAAAGACTATTTTGTCCCTGCTAGTAGAATGGCTTTAAGTCTATACTCCACTTTAGTTCCAAACCGCTGGCTGGATTGCCATGAATCTTGCTGAGCACATTCATTCTCCTTGGATGATGAACCCTCATGATTTTGGTAACACTATGGGATTTCCGCTAGCGCCACGCTTAGGCCTAAAGGCACTTAGTATCTTTATTATTATCATGGTACTTTATATTATTTTCCTGTAAAATATTTTGGCTATATGTGTTCATCTTTAGGGCCGTGAGGGTGTGGGCAGGCAGTCAGTGGGTTTAAACTACTTAAATCTGGTTGGGTACAGCTATCGGGGTTTTTAGTCTTCTTTTCAGAAACATCATCCCCCATACATGCAGTGGTGGAAAAAGTACTCAAATTCTTTACTTAAGTAAAAGTACCAAAACTGCAATATAAAAATACTCTGTTACAAGTAAAAGTCCAGATTTCAAAATGTACTTGAGTAAAAGTACAGAAGTATTGGCATCAAAATGTACTTAAAGTACCAAAAGTAAAAGTACTCAAATGTTTGAAAATAGCAGATCTACAAGCTCACAACAGCCCGCGACGCGTTGTGAGCTTGTAGATCTGCTATTTTCAAATAGCCTAGGAATAAAATAGGGCTAAAGTGGTAAATGTATGTTCTATAATACTTATATAGATAATTTACATCTGCAAAGTAACTAAAGTTTTCAAATAATTGTAGTGGAGTAAAAGTACAATATTTGCCTCTGAGATGTAGTGGAGTAGAAGTAAAAGTATTGGAAATTAGAAATACTCAAGTAAAATACAAATATCTCAAAATTTTACTTAAGTACAGTACTTAAGTAAATGTACTTAGTTACTTTCCACCACTGCATACATGTATGGATTAACGAACAATAGCAGCCCCCAATTTGTTTTTCCACTGGTGACTCAGGACTCCTGAGTCACCAGTGGACTCCGGAGTCAAGAGGAGCTCCTATGCTTGTTGAAATTCCTTTTTAAACAATTCCTGCTCACAACATGTAGCCCCTAATAGTTTTAAGCAAAGTAGCATTTCATTGTCCATTTGGTTAGCACAAACACCAATCCATCTCATAAACTGTACCTAGAGCGCCATCAAGGCCCGAATCGATATTCACTTTCAAAACATGACATGCTACTTTCCGTTACCACGGTAACAGAGGATGCCACTGGGAATTCTGCAGGTGCTACAAGCTTTCCACTTTCCACAAACATTATGCTACTGATGATATGGACCTGAATCCTTATAGACCTGAATCCTTGGACAAAGTGTTCCCCTGTAAGTAAAAAACATTCTCTTTTTCTGTGCAAGCATTATGTTTATACTATACATACTGGGACTAACAGTGCTTAACAACAATTAAAGTTACCGCACTTCACTTACTTTTAAAACCAGTTAGAAACAAACACAGGCATTATCACTTGATGTATATATGCAGGACCCATGCTCATGGTGCCAGTCACACACCAGGTCGCTCAAAACGAGAGTGAATACCAACAGAAGCATATTGGTGAACACTGAACACACGTGTGTGTGTGTGTGTGTGTGTGTGTGTGTGTGTGTGTGTGTGTGTGTGTGTGTGTGTGTGTGTGTGTGTGTGTGTGTGTGTGTTAGTGATGAGCGGGCCGACCCGTAACCCGCGGGTGGTCGAGTCAGGATTTCAGAGGCAATTATGCGGGCTGCGGGTGAGCGGGTCAGCCGCTCTCACACGAAAAAAAATATATATATATATATTTTGAACAACATGCTTGTTTATTTAGCCCATGACAATGTTGTGCTACTGTAGACATTTAAAGTGACTTTGGGTACTTAAAAGAGCACTATATAAATCTGAGCTATTATGATGATGATTATCTTTTTTTTCCCACCGCGGGTCGCGGGGCGGGTTGAGCCATAGATTTATATATGGGTTCGCGGGGCAGGTTGAGGCGGGTTGGGTTCCGTGGCGGGGCGGGGCGGGTCATGAAAAAACCCGAACCCGCACATCACTAGTGTGTGTGTGTGTGTGTGTGTGTGTGTGTGTGTGTAAATTGTGTTTGGTATATTATTTCTCTGTTGCAACTATGCTTCTTGGCAATAACGTTTATACTGTTGGCTATTCATTTCCCTATTTCCCTGTTTACCTCCAGGCCATTAAGGGGCCACGAGGGACAGGCCTTCATTTTTTCTAATACTATACCTGCTGTGGCAAGCTGACTGAATCATGTCTCATTTTCTCCACAGATCACAGTGTGCAGCCATTACGTGCACTTCTGCACAAGCCATGCAGCACAGCTAGTGGGCATTATAGAGAAACCCATTCTGAGTGACTATGTTCTTCTACCTGAAATAACTTGAGTTGTTTTTGGCCCATTTCATTTTTTTTAACATCATATCATACTATAGCTGATCATGTTGTGTAATATCAGCATTTCATCCATTTGAAAGCACATAATGTCACAGCATGATTGGAAAACCAGTCTGACTGAAAAAGGTGACTTGTTTTCCAATCATACTGTAACATATACAAACTTGGTAATGTATAGCATCTATCATATGACCTTATATTTTAGATTCTCGGAGGGAGTCGCTGCTCAGGTGCAAGGCATAAGCTGAACTATGATGCTTCAGCTTGTGAGAGAAATAAGCAACCAGGTCTATGAAAACAAGCCCAAAAGAAGCGACTTGGCCACATGAGCACTTTAAACCCATATACTGTGTACATATTTGAAAATAGCCGATCTACAAGCTCACAGATGCGACGTGTTGTGAGCTTGTAGATCTGCCATTTTCCCAAAACATCTTGAAATACAATGTGGAATATTTGGAATACTTTTGAAACATTCTAACAACACAAATCTGGTACGGGGCTCCCTGGCACAAAACATTTTCAGATGGGGGTTAGGGACAAATACATTAATTTGGGGGTCCATGACATGAAAATATTTTAGAACCACTGGTTTAAATATATACATATATATTTTTTGGAAACAAGCCTTACTACACTTTAGAAACAAGCCCAAAAAACCACAACACCCAAATATCAATATTTATTTTAGCGACTTTACAGAAAAAGAAGCCCAAAGTCGTTTATAAGAAGCAGACATGGCAACACTGGTTTCATGTGATGGCATTTGCTTCATACAACACAACTTATAGACTTTCTGAACATTTTCATCATTTTCTCAAAGCTACGCGCACAGTCTCAAAATGGACAATATGAACCTTCTATCATCCACAGCGTCTACTCACGGTGTGTTCGCTCAGACCTGGAGTCTGGGATCGGGCCCTGGCCAAAATCCTCAGCAGCGTGTGGTGGTCCTGGACAAAAACACGGCTGCATCCCTGGCATCTGTTGAAAAAGTCACCTGTGGACACAGCTGGGTTTCCATTATAGTAGCCTATTAATAGTGGTGGAAGGTACCTAAGTACATTTACTACTTGAGTTCCATTTTGATGTATTTTTTACTTTACTGGAGTATTTCCAATTTTCAATACTTTTACTTCTACTCCACTACTACCTCCTGGGCCCTGAAGAGTAGAATCAAGCTGTGTAGGAAAAAGCACTCAAATTATTTACTTAAGTAAAAGTATCAATACTGCAATGTAGATACTCTGTTACAAGTAAAAGTCCGGAATTCTAAAAGTACAAAAGTATTGGTGGAAAAATGCACTCAAAGTACCAAAAGTAGAAAGTACTCTTTATGCAGAATGTCCCATTTCACAAGCTTTCAAATGTATACAAATCTTTTGAAAATAGCAGATCTATAAGCTCACAACGCGTTGCATCGCGACGCATTGTGAGCTTGAAGATCATTGTAGAAAAAGCCAAAGTTTAAATAAGGCTGAAGTGGATAGATAATGTATGTTTTGTAAGAATAATTACAACATCTACAAAGTAACAAGTAACTTTTAAAATACTTGTCCGTGCTTTGAGGTTACAAAATGTTTAACTCATTTGAGAATAGGCCTATCTGTAAAAACACAAATAAGGAAAAAAGGAAATCAGTTTATCTGTTTGCTTTCACTGGTTCAAAATAAAATAAGGGACCCTTTAGTCATTTGGAACATTGATTGTATATTTATGTGACTCAGTGACCTTTGTCAACAGCCCTGGGGACAAACACAGTGGTCTTGTTTGTTTGTAACAGGGTCCATGATGATACACAGTGCTCTGTGCCAGAAAAAAGTGCCTGCTGGTGCCCTCAAAATGTTCTACAGCAGGGTTCTTCAACAGGGGGTCCGGGACCCCTAGGGGGTCCTCAGAGTTACAACAGGGGGGCCGCCAAATCTTTGTGTGAGAGGATTTTTTTTTTACATTAACCACTTGAACCCTCGCATTCCTATTCTGAGGAGAACTAGCAAATCTTCAAGCTCAAACTGAGGCGTTGTGAGCTTGTAGGCTCTCTCTAGTCAGGGGATATTTCAAAAATCTGGGAATAAATTCCTTACCAAGAAATTTCTTCACCAATGTGTTTGTAAAGGTGTCTAGTAACACATCTCACAAAGACTGAAATGCAGTTTCCCTTGGGGAATTTTTGACCGCTGCTGAAAGTTGGGGTACCCACCATAACCTTATGAGGGATTTTTTTTAAAAATTTAATTCTGTTTTAAGTAGCATGTGAGGGGTCAAACCAGGGTGTTTTTATGATTCTGAATCCATTGCAAACATTTGTTTTGCACCAAAACCACTCCTTGGGCTAAAAACGGCCATAGCCAACCCTTGCAGGTAATTTTTTTGTGTAAAAAGCCCATTGAGATTGGGCCGTTTTTAGCCTAAGGAGCAAAAAAAATGCTTGCAATGGATTCAGAATCATAAAAACACCCTAGTTTGACCCCTCACATGCTTCTTAAAACAGAATTAAATTTACATTTTTTTCCCCCTCATAAGGTTATGGTGGGTACCCCAACTTTCAGCAGCTGTCAAAAATTCCCCTAGGGAAACTGCATTTCAGTCTTTGTGAGATGTGTTACTAGACAGCTTTACAAACACATTGGTGAAGAAATGTCTTGGTAAGGAATTTATTCCTATATATGACATTATTGATAATATTCCCTGACTATAAGGAGTCCTTGGACTGAAAAACGTTGAAGACCTCTGTTCTGCAGCTTAGCCAAGCGCCTTAGACCTACTGGAGCAGCTGATGAGGTTAGGCTGCCACCTGGTGGCAGGGAGGATGTGTGCACTAGAGGAGAAGCTATTTTGTGAACACTGAAACTACAGTCAAGGAGATGCTGCAGGAATTAAGGCTGGATGACTTAAATCCAATATCATGATAGTTTTGACTAAATACCTCAATTTTGATATTGTGACAATATGGTATTGACTATATATATTTTCTTTCAAATTGAAACATTATATAAAATAATAAATAGCATAAATATCTGATCAACAAGCAATGTTCTCATATAATGACATGCCCAAAATAGGGATGCCAGGTTGGAAGTGGTTAACAAGCCATTGACCGTTTCCCCCTCTTTCACAGGCCAAGACACTGTATTCAACCATCCTCATTTTTTGATTGATTGAATACTTTCTTAACAGTTTGCAAATAGAACAGTGGTATGATTGATTATACAATGATGCTAAAAGGATAACACAAAAAGCCCCAAGGGCTTGTTTCCATTGTGGTCCTGCATGTTATAACTAGTGAGTGAGGCAATCTAAAAACGGTGGTTCTCAAAGTCTTGATTTCAAGGACCCCCGTAACTAAGTGTACAAATAGAACCATATGGACTTTAAGTGGTACTTTAAGTAAAAATTAAGTTACTGAAAAGATAGGCCTGTTCTACACTGTGTGTTCAGAGACAAAAAGTATTGCACACATTTCAGATGAAAAAGAGTTTAATTCCCAAGATGATAAAAAATAATGTGAATTCTGTAAACCATTGCATAACTGTAGTGTAACATTTTAACAAGTGTTTTAACAAACTAGTAATACACTACAAAATATTATGCAGTACACAATTCTTAATGTAGAAAACAAAAATCTATCATTCTATGAGACTTTCAGCTAAGGTATTGTGTTTATAACACAAAAATATCAATATTTAACCACGATATGTTCTAGGATTATCAGAATCATGTGTCCTACATATCCATACACCTTGTAACAAAATAAGGGACATGTTTATTTATAAATAAATATCTAACCCACTGACATCAAGGTAAATACATCTGTGAAATGCAGTTTCTTCAGATTTAACACATTGCTCTCTATTCAATCGTTGCATTAGCCTGAGGAAAACACATCTCTTTCTCTCATTACACTTACAGTACACGTACAGAAACTTGAAAACTTGCATGTGTTTTAGTTATTATAAATTTATTTTTATTGAATAGCAATTCACAACTAGATGCTACATCATATTGGATTAACTGCTCTCCATAATATTCCAGTGACCTATTCATTGAATATCTAATTTAGAACAAAATACATTCAATATTTCAGGGCTTCAATGTTAAAATAACATTTCTACTGAAATTCTACGGTATATGGAACAAGTGGTTCCACATTCAGATTATTTTATGACCACACTTGTACTAGTATCATTTTTACTAAATTTGAACAGCTCCATACATCATACTCATATACAAGATTGCATAAATCTTCAGGCTCCATTTTCATAATATTAAAAACAAAAGACAACACAAAACAACTAACAATAATGCAAAATAGATTAAACTATTCCAATGCAGAGCATAATAATACATCTATTACAGTTCATTTACAAGTGTCTATTTGGTGCTTTTGTTTACAAATACTTTTTTGGTGCCACTAAAAGACTAATTGAGATCAGAAGGAGTTGTTTCAACAATGGTAGGTATTGCTGTCATAATGGTTTCTCTAATGGTATGGCAAATACAGACTGATAGGGGACTTTTGTGTCTCTTTCTTCATTCTGCTAAACCGTCTCATTGGAAAAACAGTTCTATGCAAACAGTGATACACTTTTCAGCACAAGTGGCCTGAATACAGGCCATCATTTACAGTTAAATTTCCTTAAAACATGGTCCACAAAAATATTGTAAGGCACTGACATTTCAATTCTAATTACGGTTAGGTACTTTGTTACATTTCTGCTTTTGTAGAATGTGGAGATGCATCTCAGAGCAATATTCCCTAAATTCCAATTGAAATGATTTCATTTTAATATCGCTAAAGGCACCGATGTACTTGAAAATGTAATTGGTCCACTGTAGAGATTAAATTTAACACACTTAACAAAGAAATGTTATAACACTATACATGTAAGCTGAGCTTACTGAGAGAATTGCTCAAAAGATTTAGGTTAGCCGACCACTCTGATGAAAGACGGTAAGGGCCAGCAACAAATTCACATAATGATTCAACTTAGGTCTGTATCTGCCATTGAGATTCGTTACAAGAACCAACTGTCCTCTGTAATTTCATATAAAACGTTAAACCATTTTGACCACATGACGTTACTTTCATGGTGATTTTATGGATGACGAGTAAAACCATTAAGCAATCAAAAACTGTCCAATGGAGAGAAAGCACCCTACAGTCATTGTAGGCCTAACTTGACGGCATACAGTCAGTGCACAACTAGCACTAGCATGTAGTTGAGCAAAAACAAGGGAAATAAAAAATACTTCAAATAGTTCTATATTTAAGTTATATGGCCACTTTAGAATTTAACACAAATGTCCAACTTCCCTGGCTTTCCTTCACTGTAGACAAAAGCTGATCTAACTGGTCAGCATGTGCTCGCCAATATTGCACAAATCTGCCATTAACAAACAAATATGCTAATTCAAATTCACATACAGAGATATCGAGTCAGAATTCAACCCACGTTTTTGATCATTTGTATAACAGCCGAGTACAACTACAGCTAAACTAGATAGTAAAAAAAATAAAGAAAAACTGGATATCAGTGACTGAATAACCATATCAATCTACTTTAAGGTATGAGGTGATTTATCAAATTAGATGTTTTGCTGATAAAAAAGAAAGAAAATAATTGATGAAATTAAATTATATTCAAAAGAAACAACAGTACAGGTGTCTTTGGTAAAACTACTAAATGGACTTGGAAGTCCATTAATATTGTATGCAAAAGCCATTGGTATAGTTCTCTCTGTCATTTAATCACTGTAATATTTTTTATGTCATATTAAATGAAAGGTTAAAGTGATAAATCCTTCCCCAAAACAGAGCCCATACTGTTCATATAGGATGTAGATCTTTTCATCTGTGATTATGAGCCCTCACGTGGAACCAGCATTCAAATCTGTGTAAAATAGGGTGGCTCCGAATACAAAAGCATTAACAATTCATTTGACATTTTTACAGTGTTTAACTTGTTGCCATATTCCTATAAAATTGTCCAAAGTTGAGAATTGGTAGTCATAAGACAACGAATAAATTAGCCATTACTGTCCCCGTGTCCATGTCAAGTCTACCAGGCGAGCCTTTTCCCTCCTCTCGAGCTTTAGGCATGACTTATCCATATTTACAAATGTTAACTGTCATACAGTAGTAATGAATCTCTGCGGGCAACATTTCCCACATAAAAATACCTATTTGAATAGTTACTAGAACACCACTTTGGTTCGATTTTAAAAGTGGACATCATGGATTAAAGTTTGCTTCACAGGCAGAACATAACAAAAGCTCAGTATGTCCTGTGATAATGAAGCTAATCAGGAGCGGGCATATTAAGCTACACCAAATACTGCATGCCGGTGGAGGGAAGACTAATGAGGCAGGTCAACCAAAATATAACCGACTTCAACCAATTGAAAACTCGGGGACATTGTACAACAGTACAGGTCTGTTATCACCATCCTAAGCCATTTACAGAAGTACCCAAATTTAACTCAAAACTGATCCACAAAGAATAATTATATCAAATAAAAGGTTTAGCCAAGTCTGATGCAGAAAGGTATGCAAAATCTGAGCTACATGTACTGTATGTATGCATAATAACATTCAAACATCTAGATGTATTATAAGAAACTACGTTAATACCTTTTCCAGTAGCAGCAAAGCTTGCAGAAGTGAAGCTAAGAAGCCTTTAGTACACTAAGAATGACTCAATACAAATATTCTGGCAGTGTGACAGTGTGAACAGTTTTTTTAAGCTGGTTAACATATCGCATAATATCACATGCAATATGAGAAGTGTTTAGCCTGCCTTTTATGCCCTGTAATAAACGTGTAAAGCAAAATAAAATACTTTCTTGAAGAAACTTTTTTTTTCCTCCGAGTTGCTTAATTGCCATCTATGTGAATGTAAACAATTCATTTTCCCATTTGTAAGTAGCAAAAAGTGTACCTGGAAAATACATGGTTTTCTATTGAACCAAAAGCAAGAATGAAAAGAAAATGTTTTTTTGTTTTGTTTTTTTTGATTTTTCAAACACAGTAGGAGGTCATTTCAATTAGAGTAACCTAAGCACAATACACTGTCGTAGTTGAAGATGCAACTTACATGTTAACCACAGAATTCTTCATTCAACATTGCAAAATATGTATTACAAGAATATGAATTAAATCACTGAACGATTGAAAAAAAGAAAAGAAAAAAGCCTTTTGACTTGTTGCTATACAAGATCATATATTATGTCCTATGTTTGCATACTCCCAAACATGAAATTGAAAAATGCTATTTAAAATATTATATAAGCTGCACCCAAAGAGCACCACGGCCAAGGACTGGGGGTTTTATCTTCATTTTTTAGCTTGATGTCAGGACACAGGCACTGACACAATTTGTTTTCATATAATTATCGTCCGCAGAAATACTTAGGCGGGATTGGGCCAAAATACATTATGGCATATATAATTATATATACAGTATGTGAACGCCTCTGCAAACCTAAATTAGACTTGTTGTGCAGAAACAAGCTTTAACTACTTGTGTTTTGCTCCGACAATCTCAAACATAACTTTTCATCTAAGGAAGGCAAGGCACTTGAGAGTGAGAGGCCGATATGTTCTAGACAAGGTCAAGAGGCTAGGATTTCTACAAAATTTACCATTTCAGGCTTTAGCAAATACAATACATGCTCCTCTATTGACTAGGCTATATAAATCTCTAAAAGACAGACTGATTGAATAAATGCCTTAACATTTTAGCATGTGCCTCACTGATATTACCGCTGCTGGTTATGCCTAAAATGCATTTTTAAGTTTGCACTTATTTGATTGAATGTTTTTTCTTTTAATATAAACGTAACTATTAAAGTAGAAACTATTAAGTACTTTTCTATGAAAGCCAACTAATACAGAACAATACTATGATTTAACAATAGGAAACATAAAACATTCAAATTATGTTTCACAGTACACTGACACAAAAGCTTCAGACATTAGCTTATATAGAAAAAAATATGTAAATCTAAAACAAAGAACGGGAACAAACTACAAAGCAGCTTAAAGCAAAATTCTACATCCCCTTTAACAAATTCCCGGGTCAACAAAGTGCTTTAATAAGAAATCAAATTTCTTGGTCGGTCATAATAATGCTTGACTGGTCGGTTAAAATACAAATTACAGCATGAAAATTTGGGTTGTACTTAAAGAGGTATGCCACTAAATTCACGGGAGTCACGTGATTTACTATTTCCTTACGGTTTCCTTTACGAACAGTTTTGTCCAGCGGTTCCCAAAGTGGGGTCCGGGGACCACAGGGGTCCTTGAGGTGGTTCCAGGGTTCCCCAGCAAAATATGATATAGCATGAAAATCTGCTTAAACACTTCAATGCCATCTTATACTTCGGCTACTGGAAAATAGCTGATCTACAAGCTCACAATGCCTTGTTATGCGACACGTTTTGAGCTTGTAGATCTGCTATTTTTGAACCCCTATACGTGACTATACCGTTCAATCCGGGAACCCCTTTTGGGGTTGTTGTTGCTATGTACAGTATATAGCAACATACATTTTTTTTTTTTTTTTTGAATAAATATTTGAAGTTTTTCAGAAAACTTAGGTCAGGATTTAGAAGGCATTTTTAGAATCGGCTTCAGGTCTAAATGGATGAAATTGACATTTTCTAGTTAATAAATTATTCAACTTAATTATAGCTAATTGGTCATGCAGTCTAGCAATTTGTATCTATGAAGCCACTCAATGCTGTACTGTACATCAGCATGACATGGTAGATCAGAGGCGGCTCTGGGTTCTAGCTTCATTTGTACACATACTGACAGGACTGCCATAAATAACATGACAACTCTTATATTTAGTGAGATTCCCCTTTGAAGTGAATTAACAATTGCGTTTGCGTTTTGCCCATTTTATATTTCACACCACTACCAGATAAGTTTGTGATGCATTTTGTAGTTCATAGAGCATTTACTGGCAGTATTTTTGCAAAGATATTTTGACATCCTTGCTCATGCCCTTTAGTATCCACCACGGGTGTTGCTATAACTGCTAGTAATAGATTTGTATATGCTGTTAATTTAACTTGTCACCCTTATTTTACTTTCCACTTAACAGCTGATGAAAAAATGAAATACTGGAGAATAATTAACCTTGCAACAAAAAAAAAGGAAAGCACTGATAAGCCTAATGCCATTAGCTCGGGAGATGTTCAGTGATGCATTTAGCAACATTGAACAAGTAAATGCAATGTTTCCAACCCTCATACAGCAACAATATAGATGCTGTAAATATAATACATACGCTTTGTGCTCAGCCTTGTTGCCCGACTTCTGGAATTTGTCCTTACTTTTGAAATAAAGGAAAATAAAATCAGAACTATCAAAGAACTATGATGATTAGTGGCTAAATTAGCACTGATCAATATAGTAAGGGCCAGCTGTCACTCCATTTATGCTAACAGACCTTTTTCACGGTGAACAACAATGGTGGACTTTTCAAATTGAAAAAGGCGACATCAATTACGTCACCCGTTACTATGGAACCTGGAAATGTGAAAAAGATCTATTGAAAAAAAGCATACAGTGTTGCAACTTTCCATGAGTCGCTACCTTTCTACTTACAACGTATGACTTTGATTTTGCATATTCTTCAAGAAAAGAAAGTAATGGATGGTAAATGCACATTTGCATTTTGCAAGATAAATCCCTATTCCAATGTAGAGAATTCAGATACAGCTTGACGACAAGTGTAAATAAAAAATAAAATTCATATACTGGATGTATTAGATGAGAAGGGCCACAGATGGCCCATCGTGTAATGCACCATGTTGGGGTTGTGCAGTTTGTGTTGCAAGTGCTTCACTCAAAGATTAAATTAGTAATATAATGGAAATCAAACGAGCATTGCAAGGTGATGCCACTATTATGGTTTCTAACTGCATAGCTTTTCTATCAGAGCATTGAAAAGGGCGATATTGATAGAGGGCAAACATTTAAAATGAGCAAAAACTTAACAATCCCTTTTGCACAGTCCAAATTATAACAGGTCTTATTTCATCAGTCAAACATCATTTATGTAATTCTAATCAATCATAAATTATTAATTCCATCACTATATTAAACAAGTTGCTATTTAGAAAATGTAATGTAAGCATAATATGCATTAGTAGTTTTTCAAAGGGCTAATTCTTTAAATAGTACCTTGAATAATTGTAGAACACCACTTCAATATCTTTGTTCTACAGTAAGGACATTCTGTTTTACTAGGCGCACAGGTCTCACAAAGTACATAATGTTGGCAAGGCTGCAGAACAACGCAACGATCATGCTTTTGGCAAACTATACATTTCTTTGACTGAAGCTGATATATTACCTGGGGAGAAAAGAACGAATATCAGTTGCAACGTATGAAAATATAACTCGTGCAAACTTTTCAAATATACATGCTTGATGACAGGCTTTTGAGTGATAGTCCTGATAGACTGGCTAAAAATGGATCAGCTACAAGTGAAATGCTATGCGTGATCTAGTCTTTCTTACCCCGTCTATCAGGTCTAGGTCAGTACGCAGCTGACTCTGGAGGGAGTGGAGCTTTGACAAGGGGAGCTTGTCCAGCTCTCCGTAGCTGCGCAGTAGAGGTGTCCCAGGGCTTCGACAAAGCACATCAAAGTCCCCCTGGAGGTCCTTCAGCTTGCGCTCGGTCTCCTCCCACTTCTGTTCCGCTAGCTGTCGCTCTGCCTCCGCCGACTTTGCTTGATCCTTTGTATCATGTGCATCTTTCTGGCAAGCCTCACATGCCTAGACCAAAGTGTAACGTAATCATGTAACAATGCTACCTCTGTTGGCGTTAGATGACAGGTTAGCCTCGATATAGGAGTTGGCACACTAGTTCTGCCTGAAGACCAGATGCTGAATATCTCCCTTGGCCGAGGGGGATAACCCTTTTAACCCATTAAGACCTGAGGCGATTCTTTAAAAAAATCAAAATCCTAACAGTTTTTTTAAAAAAAAATTATAAAAAAAAAAAACACGATTTTTCAAAAATAGCAGATCTACAAGCTCGTAGCGCGGCACTCGGTGCCGCGCTATGAGCTTGTAGATCTGCTATTTTTGAATAGCCTAAAGAAATCTAAAAGTGACACAGATGCGTCACAGGTATTAACACATCCACCGCCAGAGGTTAATCTCATAATGTACTCACCAGTGCCAAGGTGTTTTTGTTGTTTTTTTGTTTTTTTCATGTCGCCATAGATCTTGTTAAAATCCTTAAGATTGAGCCGTGAACGGTCTGTTTACATCCGCGAGATCTCCCTGTATCTCCCAGTGAAGATCGCGTGTCAAACGGGGCATCCATGTTTGAGTTAGAGCGGATTACGTTAAACAGTGAAATGCGAGGAGAAAAAACTACAGGAAGAGAATTGAGTTTCAGTTTCGTCTGTAGAATGGGAGCGGGCGTGATCGTCGAAACCGGATCCCAAATAATTCTATTTCCTGTCATCAAACCGGAAACGGAAGTGGATCAAAAAAATTCCGAAAGTGCACCCGGACCGCGCATGCGCGAAAAGACCGCAGCCCGTAGGACTACGGGCTCGGCGCTTAACCGTTGGATTTAACGGCCCGTAGAACTACGGGCCCGGCGGTAAAGGTGTTAATGGGTTAACTGAGCAGTAGACGGATAGATTTTCATGCGGCGCGGAGGACGGCTGTTACAACACTACATTTATATTGAGGAAAATGCTTCATGGGCATTCACTGTACTGCAGCTGTACTCCAACCTCTCTGATGTCTATAGAACCGTGTACTGATTTGATTTAAATGTATTGTACCCTTAACTTTATCCTTGCATTTAACCCATCCTAAGGAGCAGTGAGCAGCAACTGTAATGCCAGTACCTGACACAGGCAGGTGTACCTAGCATGCATGCCTTTTGGTGTGAGAGGAAACTGCTGTACCCTGAGGAAACCCAACGCAATCATGGGGGGGGGGGACATGCATACTCCACATAGAAAGGCCATCCCTGCCGGGGTTTGAACCCAGGACCTTCTTTGCTAAGAGGCAACAGAGCTGCCCCACCGTATGCTTACGATTGCATTGTGTTAATTGCCAATACTGTATAATTGTAGTACTTCAAATGACACCGTCACATTGTTTGAGTTCTGTGCCTTTGAGCATGAGGTTACTGACCTGTTTGACTTGATGCCACGCCTCTTCCCACTGTTTGATTTTCCTCTTGGCTTCATCCAACTCTCTAATCAGGCGGGCCAAATCAGCACCGCTGCTGGTGGAGGTCAGGCTGCTGAACACTGGAGATGGGCTTGGTGAGAAGCTGCCACTAACAAAATCCCATATGCTGCCGGCTCCTCCATTCAACCCTGAGAGTACAATGGAGGATTATTACAAGCACAAAACACGGGGCCGTGTTGTACTGTAATACACAGCACAATCCTGTTAATTTAGAGTGAAACAAAATACACAAGGGTAAATTTTTACACTGTCAAGAGTCTAAGATGAGTGGTCTTTTCACACAGTGGGGGGGACACTAGTACTACGCCTGCCTACCCGCTTGGATTCACAGGGTCGCAAGTCACGTTTAATTTAATTCTCTACCAAAAACTATATTAAATCCTTCTAACAGTTTCCATGTTCTAGCTTCAAATAACTGACACAAACCCGCCGAATAGAATTCTTCATTATACCCAGAAGGTTAATATTGTTCCTGTTTCCTCAAAATGACATCCATTTCATGTCTTAATCTTTGCTCTCATCTACTATTTAAACTAATGTGTACTATGTAAACTCATTAAATGTCTTGCAACGGTGCCAATGGCAGCACACTGGCTAAAAGGCTTGCACACACGCACGCACACGCACACGCACACACACACACACACACACACACACGTAAACTAATGAAAATGAAACCATGCCATCCTTGCAGTCTTACCCAGAGAGTTCTGGGAGTTGGAGGCTGGATTTCCCAGGAGGCCGTGCTCGTGTTTGGCTAGCACGGCTGGAGGCTGATTTGGCTGTGATACCATCCCTGACATCAGGGACTGGGACAGGGACTGAGAAAGGGAACTTAAAGGGGAGGTGGAGAGTGATGATGAGGAATTAAAGGAAGCGCATCGGGCAAGTGAGCCAGGAATGTTAACTGGGGCGGACCCGGCTAGCAACCTTTGACCTAGGGAGAGAAAGTACATAAATAATGATTTTGTTTGTGTATTAAACATGGGGACGGCCAAGGAAAACACTTGTATATACTAAGCGCTCTTACTTGTTAGTCCTAAACAGCTGTTTCCCTGCTCTTCTAACTCCTTTTCAAGAGATGCAACATTGATGTCACTGAAATTCAGGTCAAGAGCCGATCCTTAAAGACAAAGACAAAACAGAACAATGGAATGTAAGATACATGATGGTGGAAGTTTGAACCACTTAAGCCCTAAATTACACTTTATTGTAAGTCAAATAGCAAAAAAGCCAATCTACAAGGTTGCAACACATTGTGAGCTCGTAGATCTGCTATTTTCGAATACCAGGTTGAGTCTTGGCTTTACTTACCTATAACAGACTCCACCGTGTTGCTCCCAGGATAGAAAGGGGTGGCTTTCACGTTCATTGTTGATAAGGTGGTGGGTGAAGAACTTTCCGAGCCAATACTAGAAGCCAAGCTTGATGTTATACTGGAGGTAATGCTTGATGCCAAAGGGTTCACCACAGAAAATATACTATTTTGTATCTAAAAGGGAAGAATTTAAAAAAAAAAGGTATTCATTAATGGAACTAAGTACGTGTTAAATAGTCAATCAGAAACATCAGGTTGCTTAGCACTCATGTACTACAGCTACTAATATAATTTTAAAAAAAAATCAAACCATGTGGATCTTGGGATCCACAGAGATCTCCATATATGGGCATATTATTAAAATTAGGTATTTCTGTGGCCTACTGGTAGTCAGTCCAGCTGTTTACAAGATTAGTGCCAGACAGTCCCTTTTCTACACAGCTCGCCTGAGGAGCCGTGCTGTAAAAACAGCAACATTGACTACAACATAGCATGTAGTAACACTACTGTGCGTACAGTATGTAGTCATTTGAGCACAAACCTGTTTGTCTTGGTCCATAAACTTGTGATCCATCTGTCCCTTATTCTTGATCTGAAAATAATTGAGTAACAAAAAAAGAACATATCAAACACCAAAGGCCATTATCCTAAAGTGGTGTCCATATCTACATTTATGTGTTTGCATACAGTAGGTTAGCAACTACAACCTCCACATTCATTGTATTTAGCCAAGGGCTAAGTGTACATTATAGGAACCGTGTAAACCAAGAATGTGCTAAATTCTTAGCCCCAGGCTAATTAACATGACATTTGCAGGTTCTAAACGTGGACACTCCTGACTTGAACCCAGTTAGCAAGTCTTGGTCTGGAGGAGGGTTGTCTACATACCACAATGTAACAATCTACTCTATGTTGCAACCCATTTGCTAATGTGCTAAACTTTACATCGTTGTTTTACTGTATCTTCTATGTTTCTCAAGTTTCTAGTGAATGTGTACAGTATGCACTTTGCTTCATGTCCTGCTGCAAATCAATTTAGATCAACATAAAGCTAACTTTGAATGCCAAACTTGCAAGGCAAGCAATTCTTCAAAAGCAGTTCAGGGCAACAAGTTAGGGCAACGATGTGGCTGAAGTAAACCATAGGCCAGCTCTTAGGCTTGAGCCAAGGATAGCTCTGGTCTAAGAATTGGTCAAATATTTGACGCTAGGATTGGACTTGATGATGCATTAGAAACATTAGCCTAATAGCTTGAGGGCGATGTCGTTATCGCCAGTGCAATTTATGGGTTCAGACGTTGGAGCAGCAGCGGTACCTACAACTGGCATGACATGATTTTTATGACAAAGGTAATGAAAAGGGATAATCCACCACAACTACCATTTTATTTTCAGTCTACGTGGTTCTAGGTTTCAACTAGGGGTGCCAACAGTTAATCGAACAAGGAGATTTCTTAACTGCGTTTATGGAACTGTTGACAAAACCCTGCATTGGGTTGTTATCAGCCCAATGCGCCAGACTACCATCCTCAAATTAGAGGCCATTGAGTGCTAAGCCCAATTCAGACTTTTGTCGAACAACGTCGAGCAGCGAAAATAGCAGAACTACAAACTCACAATGCGATTGTGAGCTTGTAGGTGTGATATTTTTGCAGTGCGATACCGTCGTGCGACAGGAAATAGATAAGGCTTTACTGCTGCAAACGTGAAATGTGCTCAGTTGTGGCTGCTGTCTTGTTAGATTATTAGGAACTACTGCAGCATGTTTTATTTAGCATGACATTTCACAATGAATAAAATAATGAAAATGAACCACAAAGACAAGACAGAGAACTTAATGTTAAGATTAAAACATGCAAGATTGGCAAAAATAAGTGTCAGGCCCTAAGTTATGCAGTGGTCTTCCTGAGACTATAGAGTGGGAGTCTTGTGTACCTGATCCTCTCGTTCAAACCCCGGAGCTTTAGGGTAGTAAGACGTCAGAGAGGAGACACTGGGCGTGCTGGACTCTGAACATAAGCTACCATTAGTTAAGGATTTGGGCCTGCAGGTGGTTCCCACTGGGGATAAACTGTGGCTTCCTGAGCTTGGTGTTACAGTTGGGCTACTAGAACATGAAACCTGAGGAAGAGAAGTGCACAGGATCTTAATGAAATGCTGATCCCAAAAAAAAATATATAGAATGTCCCTGGATTCGAGTAAGAAGGCGTAAGTTTAGACCTTAAGTCAGGAAAAAATATATAGAGGCATATTGCTATACACTAAGTATCCTTACACTAAGATGACTTTCTTCTGTTCTTCAAAACTAACTCATGAATGAAATGTAGAACAGCAAACAAAAACAATTATGTAAAAACAAAATAAATATTGAAAATGACACAACTTGAAGCAAAGCATAACTATGCAGACATGTTTTGTAGAGAAACACACTGAAGGTGAATTAACCTCTTAAGGCCTATTTTATACTTTTGCTATTTTCAAACAAATAGAACATTTTGGAAACATTTTTTACATTTTCACCTATAATGACACACCCAAAACAGGGATGCCAAGGTTAATGTGGTTAAGGCATTTCGTAGTATATCACGTAGGGCTGGGCATTTAACCTAAAACATATCATAACAGATATTTAGAACCTATAACCTACTTAATCTTGCTCATGTAGATTAATCGAATAATCAAGAAGCAGTTTTCAAATTCAAGTTGATTTTTTTCTACTAAATCGATTGGTCTGATCAACTACTTGAGCCCTACATTATATTTCGTTGTACAACGGTGGCGTACACCGTGGTGTGCACAAGTAGCGTACAAAAAACAGTCGATCTACAATCTCACAGCGTGTCGCATGAGCTTGCAGATCTGCTATTTTCACTATAGATAAAAAAAATATCTATTAATTGTTCATTCGTCGTAATTGCAAACCTTTGAAATAATGTTGGAAACTGATCTGAAGTCATATCGCCCAGCCCTAGCGTGACGTGTGTGAAAACATACACTTCCTACTTGTCCGTTGCTGCTGGTAGCAGAGTTAGTGGAGCTGCCTCCACTGTTCCACTCGCTGACTGGACATTCTGAATACTGCTGAGACTGAGATCCTGACTGGATCGCTGTTATGAGCGAACTCATGGTCTCTTCTGTGGAGGGAATTCCTGGATCAATTAAATAAAATAAAAACGCACACAAAAACAAAACTGTGAAACACACACTATCTAGAAACAAGTTATTAATAAGCCAAGGCATTTAGAATAACATTGATGTCATCAGGCAGAAACCTTGTACATTATGTCCAAAACCGTTACTTTTCAGGAACTGGAGAAAAGAGAACCTGTGTTCCATTGGATCCAATGAAGTTATTATAAACGAGTAGTCAAAAGCTCTTGGAAAATACTTTTTATTGGTTAAATATTGGTAAAAGCCACTGACAGACTTAACCACTTTCAACCTGGTGTCCCTATTTTGGGCATGTTATTATAGGCATTTAAATTTGAATGCATTTACTGTATCTACAAGCTCACAGTGTGTATTTTTTGCAAACTTGTGTAATTTTATGAAAAAAAACATAAATAGACATTTCATGAAAAGACAAGGTTTCTGCCCAACAGCGATGATAAAGAGAAGTGACTGATACTTCACTTACGTTCTACATGTGCAAATGCACAGAATGGACCTCTAGGGCAGTATCCAGTTTGCCTCATGTCATTGCATTTGGTTGATTTGTAGATCTTAAGGAGGATGGAAATATATCACAAATGATTTAAAAAAAAAACATTATTGATAAATGATTCATACTAACTGGAATACAACAAATAAAAAAAACTGACAAAAAGCCTATTACAATATTTTTTTTGGAGAAAACAATATATATTCACACACCTCTGGGTGAAACTGCTGTTCGGTGCGGGAGTGACAATACTGGCAACCGTCTCCGCTGTCACACTTGGAGGGCTCACCCCACTCGTCCCCGTGTTTCACATTAGGGCATGGAGTTGACCTAGCGTGCAATTCACAGGATTCCACAATCTGAGTCATACAAACCCTTGACAACGTATTCTTGCTTATATTCACAAAAACACAAGAGTCACAACATCATCTCACCTGTATTTGAACTTGCGTGGATTTCTTCTTCGGTCTCTGCTGTTGTGGTAGTGAGGGCACGCATACCCCTGTCTGCATAGTCTAGGAGGCTTGGTACATTGATCCGTTTTGTAGTTGGCCAATACAAAATTGGTGTCTGTAAAAAAGGATTAAAATATGATTAATTCCATTTGTTCTTCAATTAACCACATGAACCCTAACATCCCTATTCTGGGGTTAACTATCGCCCAAAATAGGTGATCTACAAATACAAAAGAAATCTCTGAAATCAAGGAGTTTATCTGACACATTTAAACCATCAGCAATGATGTGTCTGGTCAGGTCCTCACCTTGCCATCGGGGGTCCTCTGTAAGTGTCTTCTCTATCATAGCTTGGCTGGCCAGAACACCAGGTTGAAGATCAGGAATGCCTTCTCCAGATCCCAGCTGTCCGTTTTGGAGGGCCTCTTGTGCTTGGATCTCTCTGTGCACGAAGGTTATGTCAGTCAGAAGACTAGGACAAAATAGTTGATCTAGTCTCAGTGTGTGGTCTATGAAACCAGCCTGCGACTAGATTCAAGCACTACATGATCACTGAGTAAATTACTAATGTTACATAGTAAAGGTTACAATTAAACTTGACTGACATTCAGTAATCCAGATAACAGTGGGCAAATATAATTTCCTGTAGACCATGGAACTATGACCAATTCTGTGATACACCTTATTAAATCTATTTACTAATGGTAGCCTTTGGGTTTATTTAAAAGTGCCAGTGTTGTCATCGTTTTATAAAAATCAGCTAAATACCGTAACCAGATATGGTATATTATTGAACCTTAGCCATTAAGCACATGAACCCCTATTCTGGGGTGAAATTCGCAACTTCTTGAGTGTGTAGATTGGCTATATTTGGTGGAGAGAAAAGGCGGCGGCCTAGTATAGACCCCTGTGGGACTCTGGTGAATGTAACTGACCAGCTATTACATGGTGGAAACAACTTTACCATTCAAATCTCTTGGCTACATCGACCATTTTGAGGCATTGCTTGGGGGTATTATGGTAAATAATAGAACAGAATTAAGCCCTTTGCAGACAGGGTGCGATTCTTCACACGGAAAAAACGGACAATATAATTTTTTTAATGAACACATGGTTCTCTATGACCTCATGCACACCGGCTCAGAATTTGCCATGCAGCAAGTGGCTGCGGCGATGCGTTTTTTTTTCTTCAATCGAACCCAGCTCGATTCGTGCTTCTAAAAACTGATTGACTAATCGCACCCTGTCTGCAAAGGCCTTTACACCTAATGCGGATAGTTCATTCATGACTAGGGCCATATCAACAGACATCAGATTTTTTTTCTCCCCCTGCCCTTGACAGACATGTTGCTTTGTGTATCTTGTTGCTAAGCAACAACCTGATATGCCAGTTATTCCATAGCACAACATGAACAGAAATTCTCAAATGTTTCGTGGCTGCTATAGGCATTGATCGTCACCTGATATCGTAGACTGGGGGTCGGAGATCATGTGGCCCGTGAGCAAAAGCACAGTGTAGACCATTCTTCACACAATGCCCACGGGCATCTGTTTCATGGATACAAGTGCCAGTCTTGTAATAGCGTAGATGGTACTTGCGCTCCGTGTCACCAGTGGTCCGGTGTAAGTAAGGACAGCTGAAGGGACAGGGACATTGTGGAAATGGAGTGAGTCAAGGCAGTCAACAATGTAGTTATTATCTAGTCACAAGCTCTTGTTAACACATTTCATAGGTTATTTGGTTCTACATTTATAAAACCCACAGATAAACAGCGAAAATAGAAGATCTACAAGCTCACAACGCCCGTTGTGAACTTGTGGATCGGCTATTTTCGCTACTATTGCTCGACACTCTTGTACAACAAAGCACTGAAAGCAGGGCATTCATTTAGGAAAAAACAGTTTAAGTTGAAATATGGAGATATAAGGTTTCTGCCAGACAGCAACAATATGCTTAATAGACTGCATACACCACTAATAATAACTCATTCATCCAAACTAATAAAGAATAGATTGGTTGAACAGAATGTAAAATGATTAACAAAAAAAAACAATGACTGCTAAGCACTGCAAACATTTGAAAGACACCATACCATCTATTTAGATGCACACAATACATCTCAATTGTATGTAAAACATGAGGATGCGATTTGTTTCCCGTTTTGTTTATTTCATGTTTTCTCACTACACATTTTCGACATCATTCCATTCCGCATCCTGAGCTGGCACAGAGTCCATGCCTTTCAAAGTGCATAGCCAATAAGATTCTTGAATCGAACAAATTGTCCTATCTGTAATGGCAACAGTTGCTATAGTAACACTTAAGGTCGTACAGAAATAGCTTCCATTGGTAGAAGAGGAACAGAAGACGATGATGCAGTACAGTAACTCAATCTTAACAGATGCAACCTGCCTCTTCTTACTTCTCTGTGGAGTTGAATTACTGTAAAAGCTGCATTGTGTGGATCCAACTATTATACACAATCAGCATTGTAATATCGTCGCTGTCGGGTGGAAACCTTGTATGTCCAACACTGTTACTTTCAGATTTTTTATTTTTTTTGTAAAAATGTATTTTTTAAAAGCTGGGTTCCAGTGAATTCAATGTAGATATTATTTAGTCACAATCTCTTTTTAATACTTTTCATTGATTCAATATATAAAACCCACCGACAGACTTAACCACTTTCACATCAAATAAATAGCACAAATAGCAGAGATACAAGCTCACAACGCCTCACACCGTGGGCTTGTAGATCGGCTGTTGTTGCAATTTTTAAGCATTAAGGGCATTCACTTAAAAAAATGCAATATGGAGATACCGTATGAGGTTTCTGCCTGACAGCAATGATATGTTTTGCAAAAACAAGATTAGAGTAAATCCGCTAAAAGACCGTTAACTGAGCAGCATGTACATCAAACACTGTTTAAACTTGTATTTATAAGCAGTAACAAAGAGCAAAGCAAGATGCCTTATACAGTAAGGGGGGGGGGGGGGGACTGGGCTCTATAGTATTAAATAATTTACTTGTAATAAAAGACAATAACCTGGTGATTTGTGTGGCAATGTGGTAAGATCAAATTCAATTTGGGACCCAAACATCAAATTACCGGTGCCACCGTTGATGTATACTATGGTGTGCACCCATGGCCAGGCATAGCATACATTGCGTTTCCCATGGTACAGAATGGATACAACAATGCCCGTCTAACCAAGAACAAAGGAAACTATACAGTATAATTAATATCCATTAATCTGTATCCTCCAATATCAGACAGGTACAATAGGACTTTTACAATTGTTTAAAGTTTGAGAAAAACTTAAGCTTTGTCAATTCTACAGGAAAAAACATCAAGTTAAAAACAATGTGAACACGTGAATACATTTGGAAATCTACAGCACAGTATCCTTGATATAAACGTCTTAGTGAATATTCACTTTATGCAATTTACATATCTTAATTTCTTTTCACACCATAACAAAGTCATGCGAGTTCCTACGGGTGTCTTAAAAGATGTTATTTACTCATTTTATATCGGTCTGTGTATTCCCATTCCCTGAAAAATCTAAGCTTCTTAAATTAAGGATTGGCTTCAAATATAAATGTATTTAAAGTGAGATAGTAATTGTGAATACTGAGACAATACATCTAATTATCTTAAAGCAACCCAAATGCAAAAAAATATGTAGCACTTCTCCTGCATTATTCATAGAGGTGGGTCAATCAATATTATTTTAACACATTATTTAGAGATGAAGGTCCCTCAAAAATGTCACAAACAAGGATACACCCAGTAGTGTTTTACAGTAGCTTTAGCTCTAACTTTCAGTAGTAAGATGGTGGTTCAACCACCAACTGGCCTGAACCAAACAAAGCTGCACCATAAAGTAGAGTAGAGTGTCATTGCTGGAAGGCCTAATAATGTAAACAAAGAATACTACGCTTGTGTGTGTGGACCAATGAGAGCAGACTGTGAGGAGAGACTGTTCAATCAGGACACAGGGAACAGGGGGTGTGTCCACGCAGCTTGGCTTTACCACACTCAGCCAGCGCCATTCACACACCAGTGTTGCCATGTCTGCTTATTAAAAGCGACTTTGGGCTTGTTTTTCTGTTAAGTTGCTTGTAAATATTGTGGTTGTGTTTTTTGGGCTTTTTTCTAAAGTGTACTTAATAATAATAATAATAATAATAATAATAATAATAATAATAATAATAATAATAATAATTCATTTTATTTGTAACACACTTTATATTTGAACCAAATCTCAAATTGCTACATATTAAAACAAAAAAGATATAATAAAACTGTGAACTTAATACAATTCTGATCAAATGGTCAGCTATACACAGCTAAGAAAAGAAAAATAAGTTCCTTGTTTGGGCTTGTTTCTAAAGTGTAGTTGCTTATTTGGGCTTGTTTCCAATGTTGTTTTGTTTTTTTATTATGGTTGAAAGCAGTGCTCCTCAAACATTTTCATGTCAAGGACCCCATCTGAAAATATTTTGTGCCACAGACCCCCCATACAAGATTTGTGTTGTTAAAATGTTTCAGAAATATTCCACATTTCTCCAATTTTCTTCAATAGTTTTTTTAAAATAGCAGATCTACAAGTAAGATTGTGGAGATCTTGTAGATCACTTGTAGATCGGCTATAGCCAATGTATATGTTTAAAGGGCAAAGGGCTCGCTTCTTTTGGGCTTGTTTTCATAGACCTGGTTGCTCGTTTCTCTCGCAAAACCTGGCAACACTGTCACACACCAAAACAAAACAAACACCAACCTGAGCATGACGCACGTTTCTGACAATAACAACTACTTTGAAACGTACCATCATTACAGGACAATTTTATGTATACTTCACCCTACTGAAAAGCTACCAATATCAGAGGGCAATTTCATTGAATTTTTGTAACAACATTGGTGTTTTTTAAAAGCCTTTTCAACACGTCCTGCTTGTTCATGAAACACATCAACAGCAGTAGTACAAAAAAGTAATTATATTCGCACAACAAAAAAACAAAACAATCTCTGGCACTTATAAACAACACTTTTACTGTAAATATTTTTGTTTTTGTTTTCAAACTGTTAATATGATGTTTTGCATAGTGTATAAATTTGTCTGTCATTAATGTTGGAATGGAAAAAAGCCATAGGCTTTCTTGGGTTTAAAATCCTCTGAGCAGACCTTGTACTGAACTGTACTTTCCTGTGCTTTTTTTTTTGTTGCAAACTGCTAATAAAGTATTCAATCAATCAATCAATCAATCACTTACTCGTCTCCATCCGGACAGATGCCTGTGGTCTCGTCGTATTTGGTGCAGTAGACATCAGGGCTGTAGTTAAAGGTTCCGTCTCTCCTCCTGATGGGTCTTCTGCGCCGCTGGTTGAGAAAGTGCCAGTGGAAACACGTGAAGGGTCGATGCTGCGTGCACTTGTGCTGCAGAAACAACGGGCACTGCTCCGTCCTGAACTCCTTCAAGTACCTGCAAACAAAGACATAATAACAATAATTATGATAATAAGAAGAAGAAGAAGAAGAACAACGGGCACTGCTCCGTCCTGAACTCCTTCAAGTACCTGCAAACAAAGACATACACAGTAGTACACACCCACGGATTAAAGTTCTCAGTTGCCAAAATTCCATAGAAGCCAGCATGTCTTCAATGGAATCAAACGTTGCACAGCGAAAATAGCCTATCTACAAGCTAGATCTGCTATTTTCGGTTATTACTGTAGCCTACTATTAGTGCAATTTGAGTGGTCAAACTAGCAATATGTGCAGAAGCATCTTCCATAAAATCTTAATAGTCTTTCTTGGATATTTTATCAAAGATTAGGTGTGTGTGTGGAAGGGCTCCTTTTCATACCGTTTCACAAATCGCACATAGACTTATTTGCGATAACAAAACATTAGGGGTGCGTTCGGAAATTACGCACCGGAGCACACTCGCCTATTAGTTTGTATTGGCCAGTGCGCTCAGTGCTGTATTTTCGAACGCGCCCAAGATAACACAGCTTTAAAGGACTAGGGTCATACAAACACTTTTTCAGTAGTGAGATTTTATTTTTTTTGCTCTAATCCACGAACACCGGATTAAACAGCCTCCAGCACAAACCAGGGGCACAGCAGCAGATACACACAATAACAGATAAATATGAAATACAAATACACCAGAATGAGGAATATTGTATTATAGCCTACAGCTAGTTGGTGTAGTAGCCTGAAACGCGGTTACGTTACTGGCGTATACGCTGGGGCATTCACAGCGGAGATACGCGCGCGTTAGAGCGTAGCCCTCATCGGCGCCCGCGCAGCGTACGTCCGATAATGTACGTAGCGAGAAGGAGGAACTTCAAATAAAGGCCGTGCTATTTACAACAAGCAGCCAGCCAGCCAGTTCCTGGCTAATCATTTAGCAGCAACCTAAAGAACAATAAGGTTTTTAAAACAAACCTCTCGACTCCACCACTCGGTTAAAAGACACTTCCAACACGTTTACGGGCTCGCAAATGTATTAAATTCCACGTTTCCCAGTCTGCACGCTCACTGGCGCTAGCGTTGCAGTCGGAATGTGCTGCTATGTAGGTAGTCAGTGTCACAAAGCCAGGAAAAAGCACCATGTTTTTAACGCACCAGGCTGCAACGGCCAAACGGAATAAAACCTTTGCACATGAACGCCGCTGCAACGTGCACGAAGCGCCATGGGGGTGTTTTTTTCTGTCAAAGTTTTAAGTTCTCCGGCCCGAGCGCGTTTTAACTTACGTATAGTGGGTCGGTTTCTCGGTTTGAGGAGAAGCATTGCTGGCCGCCGTTTTCGAAACCGACGGCATTTTCAGTCAAAACAATGAGGTGCGCAGGCGCGGCAGATCTGTTGCTGCTCTCTCTCTGCAGGGCATGTATTGTGATGACGGCCAGGCAGTATGGCCCCCCCTGTCTGTCTGCACTCTGTCTGTCTGTCTGTCTGTCTGTCTGTCTGTCTGCACTCTGTCTGTCTGTCACTCTGTCTGCACTCTGTCTGTCTGTCACTCTGTCTGCACTCTGTCTGTCTGTCTGTCTGCACTCCGTCTGTCTGTCTGCACTATGTCTGTTTATGGTGGTTAAACTGACTTTGAAGCTATATTAACTCATTTTGTTGGGGATCCCCTGGAACCTCCTCAAGGATCCCACTTTGAGAACTAATTAGAATAATAATTTTAAAAAGACTGTCATTTCAAGTACTGCAATTGAAGTTAATTTCAGTCATTTCAAGTCCACCTCACATGAATTAAGCCATATTTATAGTTCAGCCCTGGTGTCTTGCAAACAAGTGTCACAGAGTGATGCTTTGAAAGGGTGTAGAATAGATCTATTTTCAGTGGGCGACACCATGCACAAGTTACTTAGTACAGGGGTTCTCAAACTTTTTCATGTCAAGGACCCCCAAAATGATATGTATTTGGCCATGGACCCCATCTCAAAATATGTTGTTCCAGAACCCCCAGAAGCTAAGATTTGAGTTACGAATGTTCGATTTAAGAATATATATATTCAAAGATTTGCAGATCTACAAGCTAGCACTGAGTGCCGCGCTACGAGCTTGCAGATCTGCTATTTTTGAATAGCCAAAGTATGGTAAGGTTAAAGTGGTTAAAATGATTGTGACACCATATTAACACATTTTGCTGGGGACCCCCTGGTAACCCCCCAAGGACCCCTGGGGGTCCCCGGACCCCACTTTGACAACCAATTACTTAGTATATCAAGGCAATTACAGGTATGCTCTGTTATAGGCATTGTCTTTATGTGCATGCTGCACATGAGTCTGAGTCCGACCCATGCATGACCCCGTGCACCAGACAATTGCATACAAATGAACCAATTACTAGTGAATTACTTGGTTGTGAGGCATATTGTCTTCTGCATATACTATCATATGAGGGCACTGCACTTACACTACTAATATAGGGATAATATAGGGATCACAAATGATTCCTCTCATTACAGGAATCGCAAGAGAGCGCTGTGCATTCAACTTTAAACAGCTTAATCTTATGTTATTGGGTGATAATTGTGTCATGAAAAGATTTGAGAGGTTGGAACAAGGAAAGAGGGTTGATACTAAATTCCACATGTGTTTGACTTGATTTAATTTCACATTTTTAGAGGCTTGGTTGTTTTAAGAAAATCTCACACCTGTGCATTGGTAGCATGGCGTTTTATTTTATGATTCACCTGATGGGGGTAATGCTCTCAAGGGCGTTGCAGGGGGGGGGGGAGTGGGACTGAGTTACAAGGGCCCCTAAAAAACGTGTTTTTCTTTCAATTTTAAAGAAAAAAATCATAGGGGGCCCACAGTGAATCCTTGTCCCCAGGGCCCAGAATTTGGTGCTACTCCCCTGCTCTACATACATTCTTTTGATATTTTCACTCCACTACATTCCAAAGACAGATATTGTTTGACTACACTACATTTCTACAAAGGGAAAAAAAGTATGAGTTAAAGCGGCACTATGTAACTTTTTTTAAATGAATAAAATGTAATTTTATCCAATTTGTATGGTAGAGTATGTTCATACAATATTACTTATTCTATTGAGACATTTAGATCGTGTTAAAGGTCAAGTCTCAGCTAGACACAGGATCTGATGCAAATTTTTACATGCATGGTCAAAATTCAATTTATCCCCTGAGCAAGCAGGCAGGCTCTATTAGCTCAATGGTAAAAATGTCAGCACCTAAATCAGTAGTCCATGAGCCAGAGCCCCAAAATTGAGCAATGATTACCAAAAGAGTGGGCAAAACCATACCTATATTAAATTGTTCATAGGGTCAATATAAGTAAATAAATATATGATAACCTTTCCACATGAGTAGCTTTTTCATAGTTAGGCAGGTGAAATTAGGCATTATATAGGAAAATATGCCCTAATTTGCATATTTAAATATACAATTTCAGAAAACTTGTAATACGATAAATCATTGTCTTCATGTAAGTAATCAACTGGGGAAGTTTCATTATGATAACTATTTTTTAAATTGTGTTTTTTTCACCTGTCATGTACGTATGGGGAAAATAACAAAATGTGTGATAACTATGAAAAATCTACTCCTGTGGAAAGGTTATCATATATTTATTTACTTATATTGACCCTATGAACAATTTGATATAGGTATGGTTTTGCCTGTTCTTTCGGTAAGGAAATCTTGTCTGGCTCATGGACTACAGGTTAAAATCCGGGGTAGAAGAACACTGAAGCCCTATTTCAAATATAGCGAAAATAGCAGGTATACAAGCTCACAATGTATCATGATGCAATATGTGAGATTGTAGAGCTGCTATTTTCACTATTATTGATTGATATATACCAAAACGTTGACACATTTAGGAAAACGTGTACATTTGATGTTGCACTGGTAGCTGTCTATGCATCTGTATATATCCATCAACTCACATACACATTTCTTTTCCAGGTTTTAGTGAAGTGTGACCAATTTTCACCTTAGTTGGAGATTAAAGCAGCTGACTTGGGTTACTTACTTAAAGCAGCTGATTTTGGTCAGTCAATCTCAAGATTAAAAGGTATACTTGCTTGCCATTGGAGCATGTGCAGATCTCATCCGTTCCTTTCCAACTGTATTCCTGGGGAGCTAATCTATTTTCTCCAACTCTTTTTTCCTGTAAAGATTTTAATTTACAAATGCAATTATAAATCTAATCCATTATTCAGTATCTGAGGTCCACGGTGTGCACTGCCTTGTAATTATGCATAAGCCCTCAACTATCCAGTTGTAATTACTTCAACATGCACCAGGCCAGTTTGCAGCCCACACTCTACTGTTGTTCTGCACTTTGACAATGCAAAGGACCTTACGTAAGTGGATCTTCCTTGTGGGGGGATGATTATTTTCATGATGTATCAGATAGATGATTTATGTTTTAAAACGGAATTAAAATGAAGCGTTGTTCACGTTTGACAGTTTTTTTGTTGATGAGAGAACTTTGATCCACTAGCCTGTTTTCTTTTCTCAAAGAAACTAAATCAGGAATAGTTACATTAATAATGCATTGGAGGCTAAATCTGTGAACACAGTAAGGCTTAGTTGGGCCATACAGCTTCCTACTGAAGTTAAGAATAACCAAGAGGTGGATTTGAACTCTTATGTCCCCATAAACAGCAATTGTTTAATCTAGCATCGCCCAGAGGAAATATTACAAATGTAAGCAAGAGAAAAGTTTCACCCTTTCTGCTTTCTATGACGTCAGTCACCACAAACCTTTAACCTTGGTCTGTGGTCCCAGCTGCAGACCCAATCCACTGTCAACCTCTTCTCACAGGGTGTGTGTGTGTGTGTGTGTGTGTGTGTGTGTGTGTGTGTGTGTGTGTGTGTGTGTGCGTGCGCGTGTGCGTGCGTGTGTGTGTGTGTGTGTGTGCGCGTGCGTGCGTGTGTACGTGTGTGTGTGTGTGTGTGAATGTGTACTGTATGTGCGTAATGCATGGGTCATCTGCCATTCCCCTAGGGGTTGACCTTGGTTGTTCTTAGCTTGGACTGTCTAGGTATTGCTTCATTATGTCAATGAACTTGGCAGACTTCATTGTATTCGTTTTTGCCCCGACTTCCCGTGTTCCGGATTCTATTGCTTTCCTGGAGTCCTATGCCTTGTCTGTTTATACAAGGACTATAATGCTTATTTACACATCCACATGCCAATATCAAGCTTTACTCAATTCAGACCTAGTTTAGGTTTATAGACTGAAAGACAAATGTGTGAAAATGAGAACCATGTTGAAGGCTTTTCTGTACAAGCCACAGTCATCTATATAATGTAAACCCTGGTAATTGAAACAGAGTGAAAAAGGGTCTTTAGTATCATGTACCACAACAAGTTTGACATTTTTTTGCAGACCTCCTATCAACAATTGTTCAAACAGTTGTCTCAGTTGATTTCCCAGGCTGCAGGGATTGTCACAGCTGGAATAACAGTTTGTGTGGTTTTGGGCTCCTGTTTTTTCCAGTCACACAGCAGTCTCTCAGCACAGCATTTTCACTGTCACCCAACAAACACACACACACACACACACACACACACACACACACACACACACACACACACACACACACACACACACACACACACACACACACACACACACACACACACACACACACACACACACACACACACACACACACACACACACACACACAGTACAAGTCTGTAGATGTTCTCTATTTCTGGTCATTGATATTGAGTGGCATTAGATGAAAGGATGTGACTGTAAGAGTAAGATATAATACACAGTAAAATCCAGACTAGAGTGTTAATGTAACTCTGAGAGTGTAAAAACAACTCTCAGAATTACATTAACACTCGTGATTTTACTGTGTATCTTCAATTAATGTGTTTACAAGTCTCATCCCCCTCCAGGAAAAGCCACACCTGCCAGTTGGCTCTCATTTTAACAAGAGCTGACAAGTGAGGTAATAACACTATAGCAGCCATCTTTGAAATGATCGCTCATATTTCTCAGACTCTGCAATCTGACAGCAAAAGTAATAACCTGTCATTTTACCATTTGCAGTATTAGCCTGCTATGTATGTTGACAATGAATGTATTTATGATATACAGTATGTTCTTGACTCATGTCATCATGCCATAGTGATTGATCTCGGTCACAAACAGGTGATTGTAATTAAATAGCAGGTGATTATCATTAAATGACCACCATGCCCACTGAGCTATGATGCGGCATACTGTATGTGGCAAATGCCGTGATGAGAATACTAGGAATACATTAAGGAAGGTCTTCTACGCATTAATATTCTTTCTGAAAAGTGTTACTATTTATTTTATTTCTATAAATAAAACAAATTTGAGAACATTTGTTTTCAGGGGCAAAGGAATCGGCTATTTTGATGTGCATCCCCCTGAAATGTACTGACTATAGGTAAATAAATAAGTAACCGGTCACTGGATTTGTTCCCTAAACACAATTGTCCATGCTGTTTTGTTACGTGGGAGTTATTTTTGTGATGGGGATTTAGTTGTAAATAAAGAGCACTCTGATTAAGTTTGTTTGCAAATTTGCATTCTACAATCCACACTTACAGTATGTGCCATCTGGAACCAGATTTCTGCAAAGAAATAAAATAGAAGGATGTAATTTAGTCATGTAATGGAGTGTTTGTGGTATAGAGATAACAAATATAAAACTTTTCACCAATACGAAGTACGCAAGAGTCAAATCTGCAAAACAAAAAGGTTCAGGCTTAGGTTAAATGTGAACGCCTAGGTGGTGGCAATTACCCCCCCTGGCAACCCTGTTTCATAAGGTACATCTCACAGAAAAGCAGAGACTAGAGTCGATTATCTGTCTCTGGTGGTTGGACTCACGAGGATGATGCTAATATTGCAGTATATTGTAGCTTTCTGAAACATGTTAAATACACTTAAACAGTGTAGGACTAAATATAGTAGCCTGGCGTGGCCAGACTAATATCACTGCATAGATATTAGTCTGGAATCTCTGTGTGGAACCTGCATTTCCAAGAGGCGGATAAAAAAAATGCCTCTGGTGATAAACCTGCCACATATATGCATACTGGGCCCTGATTGGTGCCCCACAACTTTGAGGGAATCAAAGTCCAATCACAACCGAGCAGTTCTTTTGCCTAACCCTGCACCGTGATTGGCCAATCACAGTCTATTCAGGACTGTGATTGGCTAGGGAAACATGACACATGTGCATAGCCCTATAAATAGGACTATGCACTTAAAAAAAACTGAAAACTTAAAAAGTTTTTTTTAAGTGAATCACACATTGTGGGTGGAAAGGGTATATCACTCTTTATGACTTTCTTTATGACTTTCACTCTTTATGACTTTCATAAAGAGTGTTTCAATAAATGTATTTATTTTTTGTATATGATTGGTTGACTCCATTCAGTATTGTGATTAGCTAGCAAGACACCGCCCACTTCACACTGGGTGTGATTTTTTTTTTTTTGCACTGGCAGATTCGTCTGGTTTCCAGGCTATAATTAGAACACAATTACATGTACCGATGGGCATCAAATTATGGGGAAAAAAACATGTAAGTGAGCTCACAGTTTAAGTTAAATGTTAGACTTCACATCATACATAATGAAATATGACTACATTTTGGATCTCTTACAGGGGAACATTTCATGTAATTTTCAACCTTCATTTACAGTGTGTAGTGGGTTATCTCTATAAATGTTTTCCAAGTTGGAGGGCATATTATTTGCTGGAGGGACGCACTGGGGGTACGGCCACCCTGGGGATCTGAAGAGCGAAGGGGCTAACGGAGTAGCGCCTAGTGAAACAACAGATTGAATGATATGGCGAGATATATAACTTTAATAAAGTAATAAATCATTTCTTAGCATGCAATGTCGACTGGGCATGAGGAACCGCACCCCTGGCTTCTGTGTATTCAAATGTTCATGTTAACCACTTAAACCCTATTATACTTAGTGAAACGGACCTGAGTTGGCTCTGTACCTGGTCTGCTCTTGTTTCCTTCTACACCAAATCTCCTCACCAGAAAAAGCCGATCTACAAGCTCATAACGCGTCGCATTATGAGCTTGTAGATCGGACAAACGTTCCCCCAGAATAGGAGGGCGCTAGCATTCAGGCAGTTAAGCCGTCAGTCTCTTGCAGTCACACCTCTGACGCCTCACTAGTCCTGACAGGGATGTGTAAGTCAAGGGCATGGTGACACAAGCGGTTCAGCACAGACCAGCTGGCCTTCTGCTTAATGAAGAGCCGCAGCTTGTCCCTGAACGTCTCCCCGAGGAAGCTGTAGATAATAGGGTTCAGACAGCTGTTGGAGAAGGCTGCCAGGTTGACAATGTGGCCTGTGAGTGGATAGTCGTGCCACAGGGTGGTGGCGGTCCGCCGCGCCGGATCCGCCGTGCCTTGGAGCAGCTGGATGCTGATGAAGACATTCTCTGGCAGCCAGCAGATGAAGAAGACCAGCACCACCACCACGATCATGCGCAGAGCCTTCTGCCGCCGTGGCCACAGGCCGCGGTGCTTCTGAGCCTTCATGAGGATGCGCACGATCCGGGAGTAGCACAGGCCCATGATGAAGAAGGGCACCAGGAAGCCGATGGTCACCTCCAGCCACATGATCTCGATCACGTTGGCGAAGCAAAAGTGCAGCTCGCCCCTGTGCTGCGTCTGCACGATGGTGAAGGGCAGGAGGGTGGCCAGGATCGACGCCATCCAGATGAGGCCGCAGCTGAGCTTGGCGTGCTGCATGGTCCTCAGGGGGCTGCTGCTCACGGAGCTGTTCAGGGCCACGTAGCGGTCGAAGCTCATCCACGTGAGGAAGAAGATGCTGCTGTACATGTTGACCTGCAGGAAGAGGGACATGAAGGTGCAAAGGACGGCGTAGTCGTAGTATTGCTCGTTCAGATTGAAGACCTCGATGAGGGAGTCGGCCACGAGGATGAGGTCGGCCAGCGCCAGGTTAACGAAATAAAGGTCAGGGATGGTCATCTTTTCTCTGTGGTTTAGGTTCACCACCAGGATCAAGATGTTGCCGATAAATCCAATGGGAAAGAGGAGGATGGTGTAGAGGCACGAGAGGAAGAGGCCAATGGCGTAATATTGATATACGTCCGCATTTTCAGTCAGTTCCGTGGTGTTATAAGACATGTTTGCTTGTTCTGTACCGTTTGCATAAATCCACACCAAAGATGTCGTCTGCACTTCCATTCTGGCTGTGTCCTTTCTTGGAAATATGTCACATATAGGTCACTTATAGCTGCCACATACTTGAATTGTGCTAGTCCCCAATTCTCTGTATCAAAGGGGTGACTCATTTATGCTGTGTTTGCATGCTGACAGAAGTCAGGTCATTTAGATGAAGAGTTTAGGGTGTGTCTGACCCCATGTCTAACGTCAGGGTTCACCTAACCAACAGACGCCAAGCAGACGAGACCCACCACCACCTCCTCCATGTTTTCAAACAGCCTCGCCTTCGTATGTGATTAGACTCACATCATCCAGACTGCAGACCCGTGGACCCGAGATTAAGGGATGGACTTCTTCCGCCTTTTTTGTGCGGTTTGTTTTGCACAGGTCCTGATTCTAGTGCTGCTTTGTCTCCTCAAGTCCATGTGCATCCTTATTCAACGAACTTCCGTCAGTGACGCTATCGCCGTGACACCTGAGCTGTGAAGCGGAGAGAGACGATTAAGTCATTATATTAAAAAAAAGAATTAGGTGCAATGCCTTTTAAATACATTGTGTATGAATCAAAATGATGTTATATAAGAGGTACGTATCCTCATGAGGAAAACTGGGGTTACATAATTGTACTGCTGCTGTGAGAGGGTTTTCAAAGGGGTGTCAAATGGAGAGGTTGACCACCAAGCAGGTATATTAAAATTCAAGCCCCCAGACTTAAGCAGATGCATTGAAATGCTGCTTTAGAATTATCAGCCAATCCCTGCTCAGTCACACAGGCCTGACCAAACTGGATTAGTATTAATTGGTGTGATGCTGGGAAAAATATTTTATCATAAACCTTTAACAAAACCTCTAACTCTGTTTTGATGGCCTCAGTCGATACACGTTCATCTTTAATACAATTTCTTCTTTCATATTCTATTAATAATGTCCGTATTGTCATGCCACCAATCTGTTTCAGGATTTAGTAATTCAATGAAACATATAATTCATGTTCATTTACGTGACAGTCTAATGTGACCCACATTTCCTGGGCACCTTTATCCAAGACTCACAGATTTACAGACTTCCCCAGTGATTACAAGAATAATTTGGTCGAACAAAGGAAACCGTGACCTTTATTTACAGCTCTTGTAGTTTTATTTCAACCTGAGTAAAATCTTTACTAATATTAATGCATTCATTTTAGCATCTAAAAGCCTATGAGGATTTTAAAAGCTTTGCATATGAAATTTGTAATGTAACGCTTGTGAAACAATATGTCAGTGACAATATCATATTTCTCAGATTTTCTGAATACTATTAAATTAAATATGATCTTGAATTGCAAAAATATGCCATTTTTAAGAGCGCTTGAGCCCAGTATCATTATTTTAGTTGAGAAGAAGATGACATGCAAGAAGATGACATGCAAACTCTTAGCTCCCTACTAGTTTATCAGCATTTGGTACAAATATTTGATACATTAATCTATAATTAATATTATGCAACAAGTTGATCGTATTAAACAAGGGGACATTTTGTTTTTGACTGATTTTCAGTTCAATATTTCTCATCTGAGACTCATTTCTGTAAAAAAAAATTGATCAGCTTGTCTAGACAGTTAGGAATGATTCACACGGGTTGATCAAATGGCCCAGCGGCACCAAAATCTACTTATCCACAGAAGAAAAAGATGCGAACGCCCTATATGAAATACACATAACTACTTTTCTCTGCAATCAAAAAACTCTACTGCAATTTAATTCAATTAGAAGTACAAAACCAGAATATATACATTTGTGTCTCTGAGAGTGTACACATTTGTACACACTCACAGTTAAATGAGCACTAAGGATTTTAATGTGAACATTCACAATAAGGAGAAAGTAGATCTCATGAACAAGACTTACTTTACTCTTTTTTAATTAATGTTGGGTTTGTTGCCTAGCGTCCGTCTTCAGTGCAGAAGTCAAAGAAGTGTTGTTGATTTGTAAATCCCATATCCAGCTGAGGCTGTACTCTCAACACCACCTGCTGTTTAGCCCGGCCCAGTAACATGAATAGAGGCAGGGGGGGGAGAGAGAGAGAGAGAGAGAGAGAGAGAGAGAGAGAGAGAGAGAGAGAGAGAGAGAGAGAGAGAGAGAGAGAGAGAGAGAGAGAGAGAGAGAGAGAGAGAGAGACAGACAGACAGACAGACAGACAGACAGACAGACAGACAGACAGACAGACAGACAGACAGACAGACAGACAGACAGAGGAAGAGAGACAGAGATAGATGGAGAGGGACAGACAGACAGACAGACAGACAGACAGACAGACAGACAGACAGACAGACAGACAGACAGACAGACAGACAGACAGACAGACTGACTGACTGACTGACTGACTGACTGACTGACTGACTGACTGACAGTCAGTCACTTCCTGGAGAGAGGAAGAGAGGCAGAGAGAGATGGGGAGAGAGAGAGAGATGGAGAGTGGAGAGCCAGAGACGAAGATAATTGGCTGTGAAGGCAGACAGAGAAAAATGAAGCTCTGGGAAATCAGGCCCCTACTGTATTTCACTGTCTTCCCTCCAAAGGGAGCTGTGCTTTGGTGATGATCACAGGTGTCCAGAGAATGGTAGGAGCTGAACAGGTTGTGTGTAAACACACAGGATGAGTGCAGTCTGCTGTTTGTCTTGATCAGACCTTTGATGCTATGGAAACCACGTTTATGTAGTACTTGTTCACCTGGGGGCGTAAGACCTTTGACCTACGGCTGGGCAATTAACCGGAAAGATTTTTAAACCGACATTTAGAACCAATAACCGACTTGATCTTGCTCATGAAGGTTAATAGAAAGCAGGTGTGTATATGTAATTCTTTTTATATCGTATATATCAACGAATCAACACAAGAAATTAATTTTTTTTAAAAATCGACTACATCAGTTAAGCTCTGTGTTATACTTCGTTGCACAACGGTGGTATGCACAAACAGCGAAAATGGCCAGTCTTCAAGCTCACACCGCTTTGAGCACGCTGTGAGATCTACTTGTAGATCTGCTATTTTCACTGAATAAATACAAACAATCGTTCATTAATCGTAATCAAGGCAAAAGTTTGAAATAATATCGCCAGCCCTACTTTGACCCACATATCACCTTTTGTTTTAGTTATTGACAAATTATTATATCATATCTTTATATTAACAATCTGATTTGGTATCTACTTTAACATTTTTAAGGTTTTTAATTGATGACCTCTTGGCTTTTAAGGCTTGAATTTGCTTCTCCTTTCACGTCACACGGAAATGAGTGAAGTCTGCCTTTTTACCTGTCATTGATTATGGTGATGTGTTGCATGTACATGAATGCATTTCAGTGGAGTATTTCTATGTTGCAGTATGGATACTTTGAGTAAAAAATGTAATACTTTTTCCACCACTGATTCCTTTACATGCTGAGTAGTGTGTATCATAGAGCTCTGAGATGCATTACAAACTGTACAGCTCTTACTCACCACGTTATTTACAATGCTTGGTTAAATTCCTACTTGGAATAGTACTCTGTTCTCAGGCCACTTTGCGATTTGTTCCTTCCAAAGTCCAAACATAACTGGGAAATGTTTTCTGCACCTGCTTTGCATGCACTCTGCAGACAACATTTAAAGGACCACTTCACCCATTTCTTCATATAATTGATCCTCACTAATGCTCATTAATGGTAGCCTGGTAAAGCACCCCAGTCGCGGAAATCACAGTGATTTCCGCGACCGGGGTGGTTTACCAGGCTACATTAATGGCACCATTTCAAGTCTATTTGGTCCGTGTCTCAGAGGAGGGCTGTGGACAGTTCAAAAACCTGCCTTGCAGTTTTTATAATGAGCATTAGTAAGGACCAATTATATGAAGATAAGGTTGAAAATGGGTGAAGTGCTCCTTTAATGTTAAACGCTGTACAATTTTAAAACTAGAAATCTACTGAATCCAGGTTGTCTGTGTGCAAATGGTACAGTATTTGGGGTAATATGATGGTTACTCAAACCTATGTATGTTGTTTTTTTATGCAGTTGTTCTCTTATGTTATTGTTCAAACTTTGTGTTGCTGCTATTCTTTCCCAGGTCTCCCTCGACATCCTTGACAAACCTGGTTAAATAAAGGTTAAATACAGTTTAACAGTGACTCATTATATTTAGCAATGTGGAGACAAACCACGCTTTTCACTGCAATGTCAGATAACCAAAACACTATGACAGATGAGACTTACAGTCTGGGAATTCATTTCATTTCCCTTCTCTATCAATAAGGGGGAGATGGAACAGGCTTTGTGCTCCAGGTCAGAACCTAGCATCCTTCAGACCAATTTACAGTACTACCTGTTAGATACCTGTTTTAACTGTACCCAACCTTCTGGATAGAGCCTTCTACAAGCAACACACATTTTCCCCAACACTTTAGCCTTGAGGATGCTACAAGGACAAGGATTGACAGGACCAGAAATGACTACATTAGAGGATCAGCCCAGGTTAGAAGGTTTGAGGATAAAACAAGAGAGGTGAGGTTGAGATGGTTTGGGAATGTGCAGAGGAGAGATGAGGGGTACATTGGGAAAAGGATGCTGAAGATGGAGCTGCCAGGCAAGAGGAGAAGAGGAAGGCCAAAGAGGAGGTTTATGGATTTCAGTGAGAGAGGACATGCAGGTGGCTGGAGTGACAGAGGAAGACACAGAGAACAGAAGCAGATGGAAACAGATGATCCACTGTGGCGACCCCGATGGGAAGTAACCGAAAGAAGAAGAAGAAGACTTTAAGCTACTTTAAGCTTTAAATTAAAGTAACTGACCTTCACTGAACGTTGTATTGTGACATATTATATATTTTCATAGTATAAAAAAGTAGAAATGATCTTTTAGTCTAAAGAAAACCTCCTTTAACCTATTTTCGCACGCACGCACGCACGCACGCACGCACGCACGCACGCACGCACGCACGCACGCACGCACGCACGCACGCACGCACGCACGCACACACACACACACACACACACACACACACACACACACACACACACACTCTCTCTGTCTGTCTCTTGCGCATAAGGTAGACACATTTTGAAGTTTAAATGTATATGTCATTAAAACTGCCACCGGAGGTCTACCAGTCATTCAGTGGAAGTTGGTGGCAGTTGGTGGCAGTTAGTGGCAGTGGTATATCCCCACAGGCCTTGGTAAATCAATTATTGTAAAGATCATCGCCATAGCAACAAGTGTAGTCCCCACTTGAAAATAACCTTTGTGAATGTCATGTCTATATTCCTAATTTGCCAAGATTTAAAGCAAGCCAAAAGTGCCCAAGGAAAACATTAATTTGACTTATTAGCCTAATTAGAGAATATCTAGATCCATGTAAAGAAAGAAGAGGTTGGCAGAGATTTCTTTTTCTAAATAAAACACAATTTGTTTGTCAAATGTAATGGATTCTGCAGGTCTGGGTGTATAGTAAACCTCAAAATTGCATAATAACCTTGGCGATGTGTTGGGGAAAAAAAGTTTAAAAGTTAAAGCTTTATATTCAAATAGTAATCATTGCTGGAGTGTTTGTTCGGTAACAGGGGTCTCCCCATCTCTCCAACTCTTTGGTAAACAGAAAATATATTTTCAGGTGGGGATACCAATTATATCCAATCAGGAGAGAGAACACCACAAAGATCATTTATCAGCTTTATCAGTGTAATAATATTTCTCTCTTCTTCTTTCGTTTCATTACTTCCATTTTCACTTGTTTATCTTGTATCTTACATGAGTTATCTCTCCTGATTGGATAAATCTGTATTTTATCTTTGCTAAAGAGCTGGAGAGACAAAGAGACCCCTGGTACTGAACACTCTATAGCAATGATTATTACAGAATATAGAACTATTTAACACTTATTTTAACAAAACAATATCTATGAACTTCACCAATAATACCCGATATGAGTGATGACTGATCAGTCAGATGAAAGTTTACTTGACACACTATTGTTCTCCTTGAACTCTACTTATGTGACTATTTGCGTCGTTCTTTATTGACTAGAGTTCATGCTTACTTTATTCATTACGATCTCACACTTGTAACTAAGTCGCTCTGGATAAAAGCGCCCGCTAAGTGCCTTAATCTAATAATTGTATTGCATAAGAAAGATGAGCCACAGAGATTCTGCAGGCCAGTCACATCAGCAGTGTGGGAATGTGGAAGAGGCAGAGTCCGTGGAGGCAGAGGAGGGAGACAGACAGTTGGAATGGATGAGGAGACAATGCTGGAGGAAGGACAGAGGAAGAATTGAGACATCACAGATTCATGAGTGGTGATAGTGTGAGGCAGTGGTATTGTAAAGTAACTAAGTACATTTACTCAAGTACTGTACTTCAGTACAATTTTGAGGTATTTTTACTCTACTGGAGTATTTCCAGTTTTCCGTACTTTGACTACTACTCCACTATATCTCAGAGGCAAATATTGCACTTTTACTCCACTACAATTGTTTGAAAACTTGAGTTACTAGTTACTTTGTAGATTTTGATTATTATTACAAAACATACATTAACCACTTCAGCCCTTTATACATTTCGGCCATTTGAAAATAGCCGATCTACAAGCTCACAACGCGTCACAAAGCCACCCGTTGTGGGCTTGTAGATCTGCTATTTTCAAAGGATTTTTATACATTTGAAAACTTCTGAAATGGGACCATCTGCATAACGAGTACTTTTACTTTTGGTACTTTAAGTACATTTTGATACCAATACTTATGTACTTTTACTCAAGTACATTTTGAATTCCGGACTTTTGCTTGTAACAGAGTATTTCTACATTGCAGAATTTATATTTATATATTTTAGTACATTTTCCACCACTGGTGTGAGGTGAAGCCAGCTTATGAGGGTATAGTGGAAGAGAGACATCTGACATTCAAATAACTTTTCTGATCCTGATCCACTGGTCCTGTGCAGAGCAGACTTTGCAGTGTACAGTAGGTACCAGTTCTTCCTGCAACACTCTCTAAAGAATGTGGACACCAACAAGATCAATAACCATGTGTGTTATGACAATGACTTCAGATTTCAGGTCTGGGCTTTCTCCAAAAGCTCTTTAAAGGGAATCATTCAAGGTTTAAGGCACTGGATCACCTCTCCAAGGTTAAATAAACAGCAAAGCTTCCTCTGGGAAATGTGTTCACTTGAATGAAAGCCAAGTATGTAAAGTCACTTACTGTCTTCACTTTACAGTACACTGATGATGCCAAATGTCGGAAGCTGTGTGTTTTTTGGTCAAAACATGTGCTTCATGTGATCCTCAAGATCTGATCTGCTTCCACTGCTTCCTGTTGCTGATGATCAGACTGACTAGATTAATTCGTGGTCAGTCCTCTGCAGACGATAGTGATCTTCTTCCTCTTGATGAGCAAGAATTGGCTCCAGACTGAGCAGAATATCTGAGATGATCTGGTATTTTGCTCTGTAGCAATGTCCAGCAAAGCGGACTCTTCTTTGTGCCACAACAGCTGAGTTGGGAAGGAATGGGATGTAACACCATAAATCTAAGCTTGCGAGGGATGGTACCTCCATGAAAGGTTCAGGACACACATGAAGAAGTCTTGTGTATGTTCCGTCAAGACGATTCCTGGAGGTCTTTGTAAAGAACTGTAAAGAAGGATGCTTTCCTCACAGGCTTTGAAAACGTTGATCTTGGTAGTGCTCGAGACGTCTGACTCCCGTATTAGATGCACTCTCCAGGCCTGTCATTTGCTTGTCAGGAAGTCCTTTCTGCTGCTGACTGCATTTGAGGTATTTGATGTCTTCAATTTCCTTTGATGTCAGTGTGTGGATGATCCAACTCTTCATTCAAAATCAGGCATTCTGTCTTCTTGGCATTTAGCATTAGGCCCACTCTGGCTGTTAACTCTTCAAGGGATGTTAAAAGCTCTTGAGCAGAATGTGTTCAACTGTCAGTGTGTCAGTCTTCTGTGTACAGGTCAGTCAGGTAAAAGAAGAAAAAAAGAGGGTAAAAAAAGGAAAAGGAAGAAGCAGTGCCGGTGGATTTGTTCCCCTTGCTTGTCTCGTTACAGAACTGCTGTACTGTACAGCTTTTCATGGAATGGTTTGTCTTCCATATGAAGGCGGGAATACAGTCAGGTCCCAGAGATTTTGACTTGCTGATTTTTCTGTTGATTCAACCATTAAAAAAGGGACGTTCCTGATAGGCAGTTAATTGGATATACCTCCAATATATATCCAATATATATATATATATATATATATATATATATATATATATATATATATATATATATATATATATATATATATATATATATATATATATATCCAATATATATATATATATATATATATATATATATATATATATATATATATATATATATATATATATATATATATATATATATATATATATATATATATATATATATATATAATACACACACACACACACACACACACACACACACACACACACACACACACACACACACACATATATATGGTATACATACACTATATAGCCCAAATAATGATACTATTCTGTGTCCATTTGAGGGACAATTCAGCTTGAAGTTAGAGTGTTTGTTCAGTAAAAGGAGTCTCCTTGTCTCTCCAGCTCTTTATCAAACAGAAAATGCATTTTTGTTTCAGTTTCAGTTTAATTTCCAATTGTATCCAATCAGGATAGAGAACTCAATCAGGATATAGATTAAACAAGTGAAATAGGAAGTGATGACACTAAGAAATGAGCAGGCGAAATTAGAACTGGAACACTATAAAAATGAAGCTTAAAAATTGGTACTTTCTCCTGATTGGCTGAGATTGTGACACCTACCGGAAAATGTATTTTCTGTTTATTAAGGTAGAGAGACGGGGAGACTCCTCCTGGCTGTTACTGAACAAAGTAAACACTCTATAGCAATGATTACTATCAGAATAGTGCTTTAACCTTTTAACAAAATACTTTTTGTTTTAACCCAAAAAATATCACTTACCCCCTACCTTTAAGAGACAATATGCTTTTAGGTTAATTGACAATGCCTTGAATTTGCCGATACATACATTGCCGTAACATAACATAGGCTAACATTTGGTGGTATAGATATTATAGTAGATAATGATGCACTTGTTATTTGTGACCACTGGGTGGCACTCTAGCATAAATGATGGTGCGTGTTTTTTTGTTTTGTTTTTTCATTCCACAAAAAGCTATTCATTATTATAGCAGCCAATATGTTTCAGTCATAGGCAGGGTAGAAGTCAGACAAATCATCAGCACCATTTTGAGGATGGTTTATAGTGATTACCTTCAATTTATGACAGGCAGAGATGTTACGATTGTTTGATATTGTGTTGCTGTGTGGAGTATAGGAGGTCTGTAATGGTCTCTTCCGTTAGTTATTCTGTGAATGTGTGTAGGCTATGTGCACACACATAATGAGGTGTACCATTTTCACAGTGAATGTCTGATGTCTGCCTGATGGCCAGCCTCACGTGGTGTGATGGCCAAGGCACCCTGGGGAGAGTGAGAGAAGCAGTGGTGTAACTAAGAACATGTACTCAAGTACTGTACTTAAGTATAATTTTGAGGTATTTTCTTCAGTATATACAGTTTTTAATACTTTTACTTCTACCACATTAAAAAATATTGTACTTACTCCACAACAATTATATGAACACTTTAGTTACTTTACTTTGTAGATTTTGATAATTATTACAAAACATACACTAACCATTTCAGCCCGTATATATATTTCGGCCATTTGAAAATAGCTGATATACAAGCTCACAATGCGTCATGATGCAACGCATTGTGAGCTTGTAGATCTGCTATTTTCAAAAGATTGTGAAATGGGACATTCTGCACAATGAGTACTTTTAATTTTGGTATTTTAAGTATATTTTGATGCCAATACTTTTGTACTTTTACTCAAGTACATTTTACATATGGGACTTCTACTTGTAACAAATCTACATTGCAGTAATGATACTTTAACCCAAGTAAAACATGTGAGTATTTCTTCCATCACTGGAGTGAAGCAGTGTCAAGGTTCTCACTATTAGTGCCTCAGATCAGCTTCACACTCAGATATTTGGAAGAAAATAACAAAATAAAACTGTGGCAATTATTATTATGATTGGAGCAACGACGAAGACAATAGTGATTTGTTTTCCTTTTCTGTCAAATTTAGAGAAACCATTTTTAGTCCTTTTTTAATCTGATATGAGACTAAATCAGATTAAATGCTCCAATTATTTTGTAGCCTACTTTCTTAATCACTCACAACAAAACAGAACAGAACAAGTGCAAAGCATTCATTGATGGAGACCTTTTATTTTCATAAATGTTACAACTTGTCATTTGGGTAATTGCTCAAATGGTTTGCCTTGAACAGTGTGCCATTAAAAGAATGCGGACAACAATCAGTTGTTGTTCTCACGGAATCTAATGAACTACATGAACAGCATCCAAGTGTTATTATTATGGGGGAGCTGTGGGATTTGTCTGCTTGTGGTTAAAGAACCAATTTATACTCATAAATTAGACTTAAAGGAAGTGAAAGTGGGAGGTCCAGAGTCTTTTACACTGGAATGGGAAGAGAGCATCTCATCTGCCTTCACTTAACAGTCTGATGTGCCGCTGGCTCCATATAACATCTCTGAGCCGCGACCACAATGTCTGAATGCAACATCCTCCAGTCCACACAGCTCCTTTCCAGTGGGTCCCGGGCCATGTTTGATATTTAGCTGATGCTGGGTTTTCATTGTTGTTGTATATTTGATTCTCTGGTCCCTTTTGTGAAATGGGGGGGATCGACAGAACAAGAGTGGCTGGAGAGAAAGGCTGGATTGTGTTTCAAGCATCTGCCCTGGTGTGGTTGTCTTCCCAGAACCTAAAATGATGGGGTGAGGCTGGGGGAGAGAGACGGCTCTTTTCCTGAAACCCTGGTGCTTGGTTCCTGTGAGATCCATTGTTAAGAAGGAAAAAAATCCATTGTGTTGTGTGCCTTCAAAGCATGTCTGGAACAGCGTAATTCTGCGAGATCTGAAAGCTGCACACATGGATTGGTTGCTCGCCACAGAATTATGGTTTAGAATATTTGAGGTCCTGTAAACAACTACAAGTAGGCCCTAGTACATGATGAGGCTGTGTCTGCCGCTATTCTGAATCCCAAAGCGGTTTATTTTTTCCTGAAAGTTTCAATGTGAGATCATTATCAACAGATAGGGCCTATATTTTAACAAACACATTGTTTGCCTATAAGTTTATCATAATATTTAACTGAACATACAGTATGCTGTCCTTGACCTCTTGGTATTCTTAAAGGAACCACATTCCATTAACCTGCATTAAAAAGAAAACGAAAAAAAAGCCAGGCTTTTGGTTTAGGTTTTGTGTGAGATCTGGTTGACAGCCAGTTTCAACATTTTAAGCTACCAACCAAATGTTCTGACTACATAGGTGGTCTGATGTTTGATGCCGCTTGAAAGATCCAGTTTGATCCTCATACTTTTGGTCTGGTTTATCCGAAAAGAAACATCAAGTTAAACTGTGTGTTCACTGTCAGTTGCTTACAACAATACAACTTGTAAAAGTGTCACAGAGTATAATTAAAGTACACTTCTTGTTTATGTCTAATCTTAGTATCTAACTTGGGGAAAATATATTTTATTTTGGAAGCTGTGCTTGGAATTCTTCCCCTAACACTGAGGCTGACAGTGAAAAGATTCATTATAGAAATAGTGTATACACTGTAGGCTACTGTATATATTTCTTCACCACATTTTGTGTTAGTATATTGTTCTATTGTCTGCATTCCTTGAGGTTCACTGATCTCCTGCAGATGAGTATTTTGCACTGGTGGAAAGTAACTCAAGTACTGTACTTGAGTACAGTTTTGAGGTACATTTACCTTTACATTTACATTTGAGCATTTCAATGTTGTGAAACGTTATACTTTTGTTGCACTACATCTCAGAGGAAAATACTTTACTTTTTTTTTACTCCACTCCAATTATTTCATGACCTTATTGGAAATAAGTGTTTCATTACGCTTTTATGTAGGCCTACAGTATATCCTGTATATTCGATTATTTATACGAAACATGCATTAACCAATTAAGACCTATTTTATACTTCGGCTATTTGAAGAATCGTGAGCTTGTATCAGCAAATGTTGAAAACTTTTAGTAATTTTACTTTAGTACTGTAGGTAACTAGGTATATTATGATGCCGATACTTTGTACTTTTACTCAAGTGAAATTTTGAAAACATTGGACTTGCAACAGTATTTTTAAATTGTGGTATTGCTGGTAAATTGTGTAAATTGTGGTATTGTTACTTTTACTTAAGTAACACATCTGAGTACTTCTTCCACAACTGGTATATCGTCTGCATAGTTCATCGTTATAATGACAAGCATTCTCTTTAGATCAACATGACAAGGAGGACGTTGACAGCAGAGCCACCACAGTGTGTCTGTATTTACCACGATGCTACAATGCTTACTGTAAGCCAAGGTTTAGTTTTTACAGGATGCCATGCTATATAGCTTTGTATTCTCAGCTAAATACACATTGTGGCTTTAAAATGTTTGCATGCACCGTAGTGAATTGTTCCATTCATAGTTAGTTTACTTTCCATGAAGCCAGGGGATTCCTGTAAGTATAGTGTGTCTAAGCAATGTGTATAACAGCATGTTTCTCTGGTGTAAACAGTTGAACTATTATAGCAGTTGCATAATCATTGTATCCTGTCTAAGGTGAGTGGACAGTGATTCAACATTGGAACAGTGGTTCTCAACCTGTGGGTCGTGATTGGGGGGGTGGGGCGGTCCCAGATGACAGTTAAGTGACAATTTAAGGACTTTTATACCTAAAAAAAGAAAAAAGAAAAGAAATGAAATGAAAAAAGGACATTAGTGCATCAAAAGAAATCAACAAACTATACTATAAAAACTGGTCAAACATTGGCCAAATTGTCAAGGCAACAATTGTGAAAATAGCTGATCTACAAGCTCACAACGCCTCACGTTGCGAGGCGTTGTGAGCTTGTAGATCGGCTATTTTCACAATATTTATCGTGGAACCAAGTCAAACTAAATGTAATGCCTCAACTCCAATTCCAAGTGCTTGTCAGGGTGGGGGGTCCCCAGTTCAAATATATTGGGGGGTCGTGGTCTGAAAAGGTTGTGAACCACTGCAGCGATTCCCAAACTGTGGGCCGGGGCCCACTGGTGGGCCGTCAGGATATTGCAAGCGGGACTCCAAATAATTGGCAAAACACTAAGATTGTATTTACAACATAACATTAACCACTTAAACCCCATATATGGTGGAGTGGAGTCCCTCAGGGCTTTATGCTAGGGATAGGGCTCTACATTCAATATTTTCACTGAAAATAGCCGATCTACAAGCTCTTGTGACACGTTGAGAGCTTGTAGATCTGCTATTTTCTGTGAAGGTTTTCCCCCCGAATTCGGATGCTGGGATTTACGTGGTTAATAATTCATGTAAAGAAAGAAAGTCATGGTATTTCTTTAAATTTTCATTGGGATACCGATAGGAACTTACTACGTTAGTTCCATTGATACAAGCCGGAACACAATCGATTGATTGATCACTAAAACAAACATGCTCTGACATTGTTTTCAGTTTTTTTTTTAATATATATATTTTTTTAGTGTTTTCTGTCTTCTGATTGATGTATTTGATGTTGCTGTATGTGAATGACTCTGCCAGTTGAGTGTTGTGTTCTGTGTTGTTGTCTCGGCTACATTGAAAATGAGGGCCTGCCCCTCAACTGTATTTCCGAGCATAAATAAAGGTTATGATGATGATGATGATGATAGTGATTTCCTTAAGCTTATTCTAGCAGTCAGGTCGAGGTCCCATGAAACTCCAGTTCCATGAAGGGAATTGCATCCATGGTAGCCCTGTTCTATATTCCCTGCATTATCATATCATTTCCAGATGTACTCGGTATATTTCAAGAACCTCCACCTCAATCTGGGGCTGCACTGTTTTGCAAGGCAACAATCTCAAAGCACTTTGATAAATATTGATTGATGCCAATACAGTTAGTCTAATTCTATTCCATTCTATCCCCCAACAGCTGATGCATCATGGGTGGGATTGCTCTTCCCTGCAGAGTTGTCTCTCTTTAAAGTGGATTAAAAAGGGCTTGTTCTTTCTGTGGCGCTGCTTCCATTTTATGGCGCTTTAATTCCACCTGTCCTCAAAGTCATTAGACGTTCTCAGACTGAAGCAGCTTTGAGTTAGAGAGATGAAATAAAGCTGCCAAACATATTTTCTGTCTCACACTTAGTAATTTTCCTTCCTTTGCCGTTTCATCTCTAAAGACATTTTGAAGCGTGTGTTCTCTCAGACTCCTTTCAACCCATCAAGTGGTGGAAAGTAACTAGGCACATTTGTTAAGTACTGCACTTAATTACAAAATATTGAGCGATATAGATCGGCTATTTTAGAATAGCGTAAGTAAAACTACTTAAATGCTTAATGATCAATAATTAATTATAGTCCAATATAACATATACAGTAGTATATGATTCTGAAAGGGCCCTGTCTGTGAGTACTACTTCTACTGTTGCTTCAGTCCAAGATCTGAGTACTCCTTGCAACCCAACTCTTGCAAGTGTGCACAGCACTCACTGTATAGCTTTCCCCTCCCATATACATCCTGACATTGTTTTTGTTGGGAATGGCTGCAGTATTATTGGACTGTAAACCCACAGAAGACTAAACAATCCCCAGAATGCCTGGAATGCCGCTGTTTTCCTCAAGTTGAGTGGCGTGGTTTTAAGAAAGTATATATATATTATATGCACTTATTGTAAGTCGCTTTGGATAAAAGCGACTTCTAAATGACCGTAATGTAATGTAATGTATTTTGCACATTTTTATTTTCATTTTATATTTTTATTTCATGATTGCTTGTGGTGTCCAACTTTTGGGAAAATATGCATGTTGCATGTATTGTATATAACTTCTGACAATGTTAACACATCGTTCCAGATTATTTTGTTTGTATTTTTTTTGTTTTCACATTTTTATTGTAATGACAACCAGCACTTCCACAGTCGTGTGGGGCATAGCATGGGCGGCCATTTTGGTGGTGCCACAGATTGAAAGCCCATTCATTATTCCCATAGAAGGGGGGGGGGGGGGGGCTGACACAAAACCTTATGTCAATGTGGGGGTTCTTGACAGTGTTGCCAGATTCTGTGAGAGAAACAAGCAACCAGGTCTAGGAAAACCAGCCCAAAAGAAGCGACTATGTACATGAGTACATGTAGCCTACATCAGCTATTTAGCAGCTCAAGCTCAAGCTTGTAGATCTGCTATTTTCAAATAAAATCTTGCGGGAAATGATGATAAGCAGATCTGGCAAACCTGGTTCTTGACACAAATAAGTTTGAGAACCCACTGGTAACAGATTGTGTAATTATATAACTTATGACATACAGCATAAGAATGTTTATATATAATATTCATACAGTGGCTGCAGGTCAGAGCTCAGTCACTAGAATAATGGTTTATAGAGGCGGAGACGTTTTTTCCTCTCTTTGACTGTCAGGCAGATTGATAGATAGAGAGAGAGAGAGAGTCAATGCGCTTTATAGCCTGTGTGTGTGTGTGTGTGTGTGTGTGTGTGTGTGTGTGTGTGTGTGTGTGTGTGTGTGTGTGTGTGTGTGTGTGCGTGTGTGCGTGTGTGCGTGTGTGTGTGTGTGTGTGTTATATATATATATATTGTTAATCATGTCACCCAAAACGTTTATGACTATTAACATACAAATAACACTGTCTGTCACTTATGTAACATAATAGGTTTAAATAGGATTAAACCTGACTTAGGCCAAATGATTTTCTCCAGACTCACAAACACATGTGACTTAGGCCAAATAAATGCCTATTTTGGCCTAAGTGTCAGGACTCTTGAAAACCAGGTAAGGATCCAATATGCAGAATAACAGGACTCAGGAAACGAGGAATAAACGTAATGATACTTTTACTGAAGAACTTAGGTTCACCTTACAACAAGGGAAGTGTCATTCGGACACATAAGGCAAACGGATAATACAGCAACCAAACAGGCAAACACAGGGTCTATATATAGACTAAGCACTAGAGATGCACGATATAATCGGTAACCTATCGGTATCGGCCGATATTGGCCCATATCGGCCATATCTGTACCGAACCGATGTCAAAATAAACCCGATTAAATTCACAGATATTGTATAATAAAATGACCGAGAGGCGAGAGCAGTCTGTCTGCCTGTCTCTGTCTCTTTAAGAGAGCCAGCTGTAGCTCCGCCTCCTCCCCCCTCCACACGCTCTACATGCAATGTCTCTCACTACGCAGCGGAGCAGACTAGGCTGCACAAGTGACGAGTGGAACTAACAGCAAACTTAACAGCAAACAAACTCTTCACGTCCATAGTTCATACCCAGAACAGTCAGAGGGTTTCTTGTACATCTTAAATTAGATTAGAGTAGGGATACTGCGGAGGATATATTTTCAACACGAATGTGTACATTGCCTCGTTATTTAACATCGACGTAACAAACACTCGTAACTCGACTCGACTGCAACCAGCGGCTGCTTTTGAACAAGCAAGCTGCTTGTGTATTTAACCACAGAGAATGAGCACAAATTAACTCTCAGCTGGTAATGTTTCTGTCTTTGACATCCTGTTGTCCTACAATCTGTAGTGTAGTGTACGAAGCAAGCTGTCCTAAACTCTCACTCTCACTCACTCACTCTCACTCTCACTCTCACACACACAGACAATATGAATAACACTAATAACAAACTAGATTCAATGATCTTAGTTCCATAGGCCACATAACATATGGTTTTGTGTTATACAAAGATTCAAATAATTCTGTGATGGCTTATAGCATACAAAAATGATGTCATAGTTAAGTTTGTTACTTAGAAGAATATAATTATAATTAATGTATTTATTCCATAAATATTTTTCATCACAGTAGGGTTAGTGGAGAGGGGGGTTTACCATCAACTTTCACCAGTAAAACAAATTAAAATAAAAAAATTCAGCAATGAGCTCAATATAAATATGATATATAATATATCGGTATCGGATCGGTATCGGCAGATATGACCCAGCAAATAATCGGTATCGGTATCGGTATCCAAAAAACAATATCGTGCATCTCTACTAAGCACTGAATGGGGAATGGGAACAGGTGAGGAGAATACACAGGTGAAACCAAGTAGTCATCAGGGCACTGGGCGAATGGGTGTGTTGGCACAGACTAGGCAGAGGCAGAGGATGTGACAGGACCCCCCCTCCTACGGACGGCTCCTGACGTCCCCTTAGGCGACTCCGGATGCTGACGGTGGAAGTCAGCAATCAGGGAGGGGTCGAAGATGTTCCGACTAGGAACCCAGCAGCGCTCCTCGGGACCATACCCCTCCCAGTCAACAAGGTATTGACGGCCCCTGCCCCAGCGACGCACCTTCAACAGGCGGCGGACGGTGTAGGTGGCATGACCATCGAGAAGGCGAGGAGGAGGGGGCGCTTTTGTGGGAGGCGCCAGAGGGGAGGAGGAAACTGGCTTGAGTTGAGAGACATGGAACGTAGGGTGCACCCGAAGGGTCTTGGGGAGTTTGAGGCGAACGGCTACTGGGTTGATGATGCGTGTGATCTTGAAAGGGCCAACGTAACGTGGGGACAATTTTCGGGACTCCACTCGCAGGGGCAAATCCCGGGTAGAAAGCCAAACCTCCTGTCCGAGTTGGTAGCGAGGAGCAGGCTGCCTGTGCCGGTCAGCTTGTTTCCGGTTCCTTGCAGCTGTCCGCAGGAGAGAGGACCGGGCTCTCCTCCAGGTGCGACGGCAACGGCGGACAAAGTCTTGAACTGACGGGACCTCAACCTCTCTCTCCTGCTCCGGAAACAGCGGGGGTTGATAGCCCAGAGCACACTCGAATGGGGACAGGCCAGTAGAGGAGCAAGGAAGGGAGTTGTGGGAGTACTCCACCCAGGCCAGTTGACCGCACCAAGAGGAGGGATTATCCGACACCAGGCAGCGGAGTGCGACCTCCAGGTCTTGATTCACACGCTCCGTCTGGCCATTTGACTGGGGATGAAAACCTGACGAGAGGCTGGCAGAAGCTCCCAAGAGAGAACAGAAGGCCCTCCAGAACCTAGAGGAGAACTGGGGTCCCCGGTCCGAAACCACATCCAGGGGTAACCCGTGCAACCTGAAGACATGGTCGATCATGAGCTGGGCCGTTTCCTTGGCAGAGGGGAGCTTAGACACAGGGACAAAGTGGGCCATCTTCGAGAAACGGTCCACGATGGTGAGGATGACCGTCTTGCCCTCAGAAGGGGGAAGCCCAGAGACAAAGTCAATAGAGATATGGGACCAGGGGCGACGTGGCACCGGCAGGGGTTGGAGTAACCCAGAGGGTTTGAGGTTGGGGGTCTTGTTGCGAGCACAGACAGCACAAGCCCGGACAAAGGAGTGAGTGTCGGCCACCATGGACGGCCACCAGAAGCGTTGCCGGAGGAGAGCCAGGGTGCGTCGAACGCCAGGGTGGCAAGCGAGATTGGAAGAATGGGACCACTGGAGTACCTCGGAACGAGCGGCCACAGGGACGAACAGGCAGGATGGCGGGCCACCACCCGGGTCAGGGTCCTGCTGAAGCGCTTGTCGAACGATGGTCTCTATCTCCCAGGTAACGGGCGCTATAACCAGAGCACTCGGAATAATGGGACCTGGATCCGGGTCCTTCTCAGAAGGGTCAAACTGGCGGGAGAGTGCGTCAGGCTTCAGGTTCTTGGAACCCGGGCGATAGGAAAGGGTGAAGCGGAAACGGTCAAAAAACAGAGCCCACCGGGCCTGTCTGGAATTGAGTCTCTTGGCCGACTGAATATAAGCTAAATTCTTGTGGTCAGTCCAGATCACAAAAGGATGTTCCGCTCCCTCCAACCAGTGCCGCCATTCCTCTAGCGCCTCCTTGACCGCCAGCAGCTCCCGGTTCCCGATGTCATAGTTGCGTTCTGCCGAATCCAGCTTCTTAGAGAAAAAGGCACAGGGATGGAGCCTCTTCCCCTTAGGAGGACATTGCGAGAGCACTGCGCCAATCCCCACATCAGAGGCGTCGACCTCTACCACAAAGGGCAAAGAAGGATCCGGGTGGGTCAGAATGGGGGCAGAAGAGAAGCTCCGCTTCAGCCCACTGAAAGCCCGCTCCGCCTCGGGGGTCCAACGGAAGCGGGTAGCAGGCCCGGCAGTGAGGGCGTGGAGAGGCGCTGTCACCTTGCTGTAGTCCCGGATAAAACATCTGTAGAAGTTAGCAAAGCCCAAGAATCTTTGTAATTGTTTCGGGGTGGTGGGTTGGGGCCAGTCAGCCACTGCCTTGACTTTAGCCGGGTCCATGGTCACCCCATCAGTGGTAATGATGTAGCCCAGGAAGGTGAGGGTGGACACATGGAAGTCGCACTTCTCCGCCTTGACATAGAGCTGGTTCTCCAGGAGACGGCGCAGCACTCTCTGCACATGTTGGATGTGTTCCTCCCGTGACCTAGAAAATATGAGTATGTCATCCAGGTACACAAACACAAAACGATTCAACATGTCCCTCAGTACATCATTCACTAGAGCCTGGAAGACAGCAGGGGCATTAGTGAGGCCGAACGGCATGACCAAATACTCATAATGACCATTAGGGGTGTTGAACGCCGTCTTCCATTCGTCCCCTTCCCTAATGCGTATCAAATTATAAGCATTTCTGAGGTCAAGCTTGGTAAAAAACTTAGCTCCACGTAAACGGTCAAAAGATGAGGACATAAGGGGTAAGGGGTAACGATTCCTTACCGTGATGCGATTTAGACCTCTATAGTCAATGCAGGGCCTCAAGCCGCCATCCTTCTTCCCGACAAAGAAAAACCCAGCTCCTGCTGGGGACGTGGATGGCCTGATGAACCCTGCTGTGAGGGCCTCGTCAATGTAGCTCTCCATGGCCGCCACTTCAGGACCCGAGAGAGAGTAGAGCCTCCCACGAGGTGGAAACGTCCCTGGCAGCAAGTCAATACCACAGTCATAGGGCCTATGTGGGGGCAGTGTGGACGCCACACGTTGTTTGGAGAAGACCAGGTTGAGGTCAGAATACTCGGGAGGGACCCCAGAACATTCGGGTGGTTCGGGGCCCCCAGACGAAGGACCAGGCCCTGGAGACTGAGGCGCACTAGCTGCAGAGCGTAGACACTGGGAATGACAGGAACGGCCCCACTCCAATATGGTCCCGGACGGCCAGTCGATGTGGGGGTTGTGGTGCACCAGCCACGGATGCCCCAGAATGAGCGGCAGCTCAGGGGAGTCAATAAGGTGAAGTTGAATATTCTCACAGTGGTTCCCAGACAAGCGTAGGCTCAGAGGTTCAGTGAGATGCTGAACCACGCCCCTTCCCAGAGGACGTCCATCCAGTGCAGTGATACGTTGGGGGTGATCTAACTTAAAATAAGGTGTCTCGTGACAGAGAGCAAAAGAACTGTCCAAAAAACACCCTGCTGCCCCCGAATCAATGAGGGCAGTAACAGAGTGCTTTTGGCCCCCCCAGGACAAAACGGCAGGCATTTTAAAGCAAGAAGAAGATGGGGAGGATGAAACGATATGGCTCACCAGTAATTCCCCATTTACTGTTGAGCCGCCCCATTTCCCTCTCTCTCTGGGCATGAAATACGGAAATGGCCTGGCTTACCGCAATACATGCATAACCTCTCAGCTATCCTTCTCTCCCTCTCCCTGGTAGAAATCTTGGTGCGTCCCAATTGCATAGGCTCCTCTGTAGACAGGGAATCGGCAGCTGTTGATGACGTCGGGACCATTCGGGAGGAGTCGGGAGCACTCGGCCCCACTCGGAAACGTTCGGCTGAACCCGGCGCTCTGCTCCACTGCCTCTGTCTCCTGCGCTCGCGGAAGCGATTATCCACTTGAATGGCCAAGGTAACAAGGGAATCCAACCCCTCACTAAACTCACGGGAAACTAACTCATCCTGGACCTCATCCGAGAGCCCGTGAAGAAAAGTAGGAATTAACGCCACCTCCGTCCACTCACTCTCCGCGGCCAAGACGCGGAACTCGATCGCGTAGTCAGCGACACTGTTGCGTCCTTGTCGGAGATGCAGCAGACGAGTCGCCGCGTCTCTCCCCCTCACTGGGTGATCGAAAATCCTCTTCATCTCCTCAATGAAAAGGTCATAGTCGGCACACAAGGGGGATTGTTTCTCCAGCAGCGCATTAGCCCAGACGAGCGCTCGGCCAGATAACAAAGTCATAATATATGCCACCATGGCACCGTCAGTGGTGAAGACAGATGGCTGGAGGGTGAAAATCAAAGTGCACTGTGATATGAAACCACGGCAGGTATCGGCCCCTCCACTATACCTCTCCGGGTGTTGAACACGAGGCTCCCTGGGTGTGACGACTGGTCCCTGGGGACCCCCGGCCACGGCCTGTGCCAGGACCCCAGGCGGAGCAGCAGCGGGGGGAGCGACGGTGAAGTTCTGGACGGCGACAATCAGCTGAGTGAGGCGATCGTTCATCTGGGTCAGAAGATTTTCGTGCTGGCCCAAAAGCTGTCCTTGTAGGGCAACAGCACCTTGTAGCTGAATAAAATCCGCTGGATCCATCTTGAAGGCTGTATTATTCTGTCAGGACTCTTGAAAACCAGGTAAGGATCCAATATGCAGAATAACAGGACTCAGGAAACGAGGAATAAACGTAATGATACTTTTACTGAAGAACTTCGGTTCACCTTACAACAAGGGAAGTGTCATTCGGACACATAAGGCAAACGGATAATACAGCAACCAAACAGGCAAACACAGGGTCTATATATAGACTAAGCACTGAATGGGGAATGGGAACAGGTGAGGAGAATACACAGGTGAAACCAAGTAGTCATCAGGGCACTGGGCGAATGGGTGTGTTGGCACAGACTAGGCAGAGGCAGAGGATGTGACACTAAGTTACTTATTGTAAGTCGCTTTGGATAAAAGCGTCTGCTAAATGACTGTAATGTAAATGTAATGTAAGTCCACTGGGGAAATAGGCCATTATACTAAAAGGTGAGGGAACAGCATGATCCTATTCTATTAGGAGTTGGGCCATTTTACCAGAGGTGGCCAGTGTCATGAGGAGCTGACTTAGGCAAAAATATCATTTTCCTAAAAAAAATTACTTAGGCCATTAGTCTAGGAAGCTGACGGGGGTGTGTGTGTGCGTGTGTGCGCGACTGTGTGTGCTGCTATACCTTTGTTAAAACTGAAGAATGAGTTATCTCCGCATGATTAGTGAGTTTTCAGAAGTCAATTGCAAAGTTCTTGTTTTTACCTCCGGACATTAAAGGAGTAGTTCACTCAAAAAAGTTACTTATTTTCTATCAATTACACACTCCATGAAGCCTCGATGCCTTGAAACACGTCGCTTTGCGACACATTGTGAGCTTGTAGATCTGCTAAGATTGCTATACATCTTGAACACTTGTGAAATAGGACATTCTGCATTATGAGTACTTTTACTTTTGGTACATTTTGATGCCAATACTTTTAATACCGGACTTTTACTTGTAACAGAGTATTTTTGCATTGCATTATTGATACTTTTACTTAAGTAAAACATTTGGGTACTTTTTTCCGCCACTGCTTATGCAGTGCTGTGCAGAGCCCCTGCAGGCACGACGCAACGCTGAATAAATCAGGTTTGAGCGCTCTGCACTCGTCTCGTCAGGCTGGCCACGGTGGGACAGTTTACACAACGACACAGACTCTAAGGGCCCCATTCTCAGGCCAAAAATTCCCCGTTAAATCGGGATAATGGACCTGCGCCGCCCCAATAGGTTATTCTAGCACCTGCTCTACCCGTCACCATTATGCCGACGCCGTTATTTGCGCGTGGAGGTGTGCCCGTGGGCGTGTTGTTGCTATATCCCCCACATTGCAATTCTACAGACACACATGGGTACGGCTTGGGGACGGGGGATAGTGGATTCTAGAAGCACCCGCTGGTTTATAAAATCACCCGTCAAGTGCACACAGACACTACAATGGCTTTGTGCGTTGGACCATGAGCCGTGTTGCCAGCCTTGGAGAGAAATAAGCAACCGCAGTCCGCAGGTCTATGAAAACAAAAAGAAGCAACTCTAAGGCCACATGAGCACTTCAAACTACTAACTAGAGCTTTCATATCCCCTAAATATTTCAGCCCGGCTCGACTAATAATTGACAAATTAGACCCAGCCCAGCCCGTCAGTCATTTTTCTAAAGAAGCCTTATTTCTCATTAAATCTTGGTAATATATGAATGATCTGTGTGTGAAATGCGCTCTTTCTTTATACAAACCCATGCTCGCTCACTCTACCGCAAATGCCTCTCTCTCTTTGTACAACCCCATGCTCACTCTACCGCAAATGTGCTCTCTCTCTTCATATAAACCGATGCTCACTCTACCGCATATGCGCTATCTCTCTTCATACAAACCCATGGTCACTCTACCACAAACGCCACCACCACTCCCAGCGGGGTCATTTTGATTCTATGACGGCTGCCGTCTAGTTATCATCAGTGCCAGTGTTGTGAGGAAAAACAACTAACAAGCAACCAGGTCTAGGAAAACCAGCCCAAAAGAAGCGAGTCAAGCGACTATGGGCCACATGAGCACTCTAACATATACATCAGCTATTTGAAAATAGCAGATCTACAAGCTCACAACGCCTCCCATGCAAACGCTACGTTCATGACCCCCCAAAATAACCATATTTGAACTGGGGACCCCCCCATTTTGTTTGACTCGGTTCCACAGATAAATATTGTGAAAATAGCAGATCTACAAGCTCGCCAGGCGTTGGGTG